>NC_135234.1:688908301-689233051 GCF_051348905.1 Ranitomeya variabilis
CAGGGCAAACTGTGAGCAGAGTCTTTTCTTGGTTCTCTGGTCCCTTATTCATATTTTTTTTTGGTATGCACCTGTTCAGACTAGTTCTTGATGTTTCAGTCAGTTTTTCTGTTATTTTGTATGCTAAGCTTTCTGACTGAGCAGTCTGTCCGCCCTTCACCATGTGGTGATTTTAATTACATCTAATCACATCAGGTTCCGACCAACCCATAAATGTAGGCTTTACCAAGAGAGGTGTTTATATTCACTCATTCATTCAGATATTAGCCACAGGTAAGTGTTCACACTGGGCAGGTAGGTCAGGGACCCATCAGATTCATGCGAACACCTTGACGATGGTTGATGGGCTCACACTATTTGGCCAAATTTTGTGCTGAGAGTCTCATGTATATTTTTCCTAAATTTCAAAAGCAATTTTGCTATTTACACTTCATGTATTTCACATTGATATGCTTTAACACGATTGAGTGCAACCATTTTCGCATTTTGATATGTAAGTTGCTTTTTTTGGTATGCACCTGTTCAGACTAGTTCTTGATGTTTCAGTCAGTTTTTCTGTTATTTATAAAAAAGACCGTCTCCAACAAAATGTTGCCAAGTGTCCAGGTTATTCCCCCTTATTCTTAATCTGTACATGCGCCTCCCACTGCCTTCACTATCAAGATGTTTTGAGCAGCGGAGATATGCATCTTCTATTCGGCATGCTATGCTCTGGTCCTCTACACACAATGTCCGCGCCGAAGAGAAGACATATATCGCCGCTGATCAAGACATCTTGCTAGTGAAGGCAGTGGGTGATGACAGTCATAGACCCGTAAGAAATGTGAAATAACATGATACACAGACCCTCAATAAGGGTTTGCTTACATCTGCGTATTAAATCGGCAAGTGCTATGTGAGAAACAATCACATTGCACTTACACCAATGTTATTAAATCAGGCAGTGTTCATCTGCGAGTATTTCCTCACCTGGAATTGTTGTGATGAAAAAAAACTTTTAACCCTTATAACTTCCTAACAAAAAAAATAATGTTTCCAAAATTGTGCTAATGTAAAGCAGACATGTGGGTAATGTTATTTATTAACTATTTTGTATGATATGACTCTCTAATTTAAGGGCATAAAAACAAAAAGTTTAAAAATTGCTACATTTTACAATGTTTTGCCAAATTTCCAATTTTTTCACAAATAAATGCAAGTCAAATCGAAGAATTTTTACCACTATCATAAAGTACAATATGTCACAAGAAAACAATCTCAGAATCACCAGGATCCGTTGAAGCGTTGCAGAGTTATGACCTCATAAAGTGACAGTGGTCAGAATTGAAAAAAATGGTCTGGTAAGGAAGTTGAAAGCAGGCTTCGGGGTGAAGGGGTTAATTGTAAAAAGCACTCCCAGATCCTCTTTTACTCATTTAATGCCATTAAGAAAGAAAATAATCCAAAAGGGTCGCTTCATGAACTGCGATAACCTTACTGACGTCGCCATTTTGCAGTGTGTGAACCGGCAGTAGTTTCTCATGCTGCGAGTGGTGACATTAGTAAAGTTACCTCAGTTCATTGCCTGTGAACTGCGATAAACTTACTGACTTCAAGGGAACCTGTCACCTGAATTTGGCGGGACTGGTTTTGGGTCATATGGGCGGGGTTTTGGGGCAATATTTCCTTGCGCAGGCGTGTACTCCGGAGGACAGAGAATGAACTTCAATCCAATATTGCAGC
Source organism: Ranitomeya variabilis (assembly GCF_051348905.1). Lineage (NCBI taxonomy): Eukaryota > Metazoa > Chordata > Amphibia > Anura > Dendrobatidae > Ranitomeya > Ranitomeya variabilis. Next base: position 688,910,024 of record NC_135234.1, read on the forward strand.
CAGCATGCAGCCAGCGGGTAAGGAAAGGGTGAATCAAACACCCAAAAACCCCGCCCATATGACCCAAAACCGGTCCCACCAAATTCAGGTGACAGGTTCCCTTTCAGTGCTGGTCACAGCAGTTGGATTCACAAACTACTCTCAGCATTTCCAGTAGCCGTGCTGAGTGGTCACATTACTGATGTCACCACAGCTTCTGGATGTAGCAGAATTGGGGATCATCACAGCACTTCCTTGTTATGGATTTATGATGGACCCCTTTGGATTATTTTATTTTTAATGGTATTAAATGGGTAAAAGAGCTTTTTACAATTAAAGGACTTTTTTTTTCTGTTTATTTCTTTTGACTACGAGGTTAGTAACTTATATACGACTCTCCATTACTAACCGCTGAGATTGATGTCAGCGGACATTACACAGCTGACATCAACCCCAAAACCATTACCTCATTATATCTATCTATTCTATGTATATAATGTATATCTATTCTATCTGATCTACTCTATCGGGTTTTCAAGGACATGGGTGTATAAAAATCAGACGTTGCTTGCATGGTCCAAGTGCCTTTGCGATTTTTTTTTTTTATCACACCCATTGACTTGGCGAGTCTCATCCAAGATATGAGGAGAATCACGGCATGCTGTGATTTTTTTTCTCAGTCCTATTTTAGCTGAGAAAAAAAATTGCAGATGAGCAGGGACTCATAAATTAACATTGGTCAGAGTGCAATCAGATTTTTCATCTGAATGCACTTGTCTGTTTTCCTCGCAGATAAGTATGAGCCCTAAGAGTGATAGTGTTTCATATGAGTACAACCGAATAACTTGAACATGGTAGCCTGTGACTCGGTGAATATGGGCCCTGATTAGTCCCCTCTCTGCCACTTCTGGCATGAGTTGCCTATAGGTTTGTCACCCATGACCTATACACTAATTAGTGGTTTGCATTATATAATACCTTGCAGATATCGATCTTTGGGTTTGTCAGCCAAACATGGCACCATCTACAGAGAATATGTGACTCTCATTGTGTAATTTACTATTAGACAGGCAGATGTATAGATAGATTTTTGTTTACGTTTAATCTGGGTCAATGTTTCAGTATATAAGTGAAGTAAATGTGCTTACCTAAGTGGATTCTGTACAATCGTGGCAGAGGTATAGTTAGGGGATTCATCTGGGGGCGAGGTGAAACATCTGAGTGGGCGCCTAACCAGGTACCCTGATTACAACTATAATTTTAAACCCTAATTGTGGGTATAAGAGAACCTCCGCAGATGACTATGCTGTTACTGAAAATAATTCTCTACACAAAGACCAACACTGGTATTACCGCCATATGGTGACCATATAGCAATATGGTGGTAGATACCAGTACTGCAGAACAGGTAATAGATTACAGTAGTTACAAATAGTGACTTACGGATGACGTTCTATCTGATGGAGTCGTTCACTTTTCCCGTCTTTACCATCTGGCCCAGACCAACATGAAAATTTCCACAGCAATGAGTCGTCTACAGAGAATACAACAAAGATACATTTTACTTCTCACATTTCCAGGACCATCCGCATCTATCCCCAACTGGCACAAACAGCTAAACATGCTGTCACCTCTGAGCTGCAGCCACTTGTGCCCCTATCAGTTAGAATGTGGCCAAGAAGCTGATATCCAGCATGTCAGGGTGAACACAGTAAATATTGGATCTTTACATAAACTTGATGTATTTGTCAACAGAAGTATTAAAACGTATGAAATACTTATAACTATAGCTCAGAAACCTTAGAAACATCGGACAAATAGGAACTAAAACACTGAAGCAGCAGACTTTGGTGAAAACCAAAATTTGTGTCAGTCTCAGACTTTTTGGCCATGACTATGTTTAGTGGGTAGTGTTTGTTACCAAACCATGTAGCCTTCTAATGTACCAATGCTTACAAAGCACCAACATAATCTGCAGCATGGTATGTGAGTCTCCCGCCAGGGTCATGGGGTACTCGGTACCAGGTCCGGTTGGCTTAAAGGGGGATGTCAAGGTGGTGGCGACCTGGTCCGTGGCCCTGGGCGCCCATGTTAAAGAGAATGTCTTTAAAGGGGTTTGTGGAATAAAGTTTGTGTTCGTGACGCCACCAGTGAGGACTGACGCTGCTCTAAGGGGTCCTCTGGGGTGATGGCAGCTAAGATGGTACAACTTCCCACAGGTGAAGTAGGTCCCCAGGGATCCCGGTGTATAGGTGAAGATGGTGGATGGTGCACTAAAGAACAGAGGACACAGGTTTGCAGTCTCTGCACCTGGTTTACTGTAGGCTTTAGGCAACCGCAGTCCAGGGCACCAGATCACAGGTACAGGCAGGGTCTGGCCGGCTTGGAAGCAAGTTCAGAGTCCCTCTTACCAGGTGGAGATTGAAGCCTCCCTACTAGCGCTTTGGTGTAGTCCCTTGCTGCCAGTGGCTATGGTCAGGGTCCTCACTGTTCTTTCTGCCCTCTTTAAAGGAAGGATACTAACCCGTATGACAGGTGGCTCGAGCCTTTTTACAGGGTCTCTATCACGACCCAGGCTCTATGCGCCACTGTGTCTCCTGGGTATAAGGTGACATTTGAGCAAGTCCACTCTATCTAAGCTCCTAGGCACGTTATGTAAGTATTCACAAAGGCATTTACTTTCACTTTTATCCTATTAAGTGAGCTGTCATGATTCCCAATGGCAAGGAAACATCAGAACACAAAAATAACGGACGAGCTCTGGGTGATGGAATCTCGAGCTGACCGTGAGCTAAATCTACCACACAACTAATAGTAGCCAGGGAGCATACCTACGACTTCCTAAATGCCACGCGCCAGCCGGAGGACTAACTACGCCTGGTAGAGGAAGGAACAGACCTGGCTTACCTCTAGGGAAATACCCCAAAAGATGATAGCAGCCCCCCACATGTAATAACGGTGAGTCAAGAGGAAAAGACATACACAGTATGAAAGTAGATTTAGCAAAGAGAGGTCCACTTACTAGATAGCAGAAGGATACAAAAGAGGACTTCACGGTCAACTGAAAACCCTTTCAAAAAACCATCCTGAAATTACTTTAAGACTCCTGTGTCAACTCATGACACAGGAGTGGCAATTTCAGCCCGCAAGAGCTTCCAGCTACAGAGAATAACAAAAACTGCAAACTGGACAAAAGATACAAAACAAAAGGACAAAGTCCACTTAGCTGATCAGCAGACTAGTAGCAGGAACATGCAACCGAAGGCTCTGGTTACAATGATGACCGGCAAGGAAATGACTGGAGAGCAAGGCTAAATAGGAAACTCCCAAACACTGATGGGAGCAGGTGAACTGAGACAGCAAAGCACACACAAGTCACCAGTACCACCAGCAACCACCAGGGGAGCCCAAAAAGCGGATTCACAACAGTACCCCCCCCTTAAGGAGGGGGCACCGAACCCTCCCGAGAACCGCCAGGGCGATCTGGATGAGCCCTATGAAAGGCACGAACCAAATCCGAGGCATGAACATCAGAGGCAGTTACCCAAGAATTATCTTCCTGACCATAGCCCTTCCATTTAACCAGATATTGAAGTCTCCGTCTGGAAATACGGGAATCCAAGATCTTCTCTACAACGTACTCCAATTCACCCTCCACCAGCACAGGAGCAGGAGGTTCAGTAGAAGGAACCACCGGTACCTCATATCTCCGCAACAACGACCGATGGAATACATTATGGATAGCGAAAGATGCCGGGAGGTCCAAACGAAAGGACACAGGGTTAAGTATCTCCAAAATCCTATAAGGACCGATAAACCGAGGCTTAAATTTAGGAGAAGAAACCCTCATAGGGACAAAACGGGAAGACAACCACACCAAGTCCCCAACACGAAGGTGAGGACCAACACGACGACGGCGGTTAGCAAACTGCTGAGTCCTCTCCTGGGACAGTTCCAAATTATCCACCACTTGTCCCCAAATCCGATGCAACCGATCCACCACCGCATCCACTCCAGGACAATCCGAAGATTCAACCTGACCAGATGAAAAACGCGGATGAAACCCTGAATTGCAAAAGAAAGGAGAAACCAAAGTGGCAGAACTAGCCCGATTATTAAGAGCAAACTCTGCCAACGGCAGAAAGGCAACCCAATCATCCTGATCCGCAGACACAAAACACCTCAAATAAGTCTCCAAAGTTTGATTAGCTCGCTCCGTCTGGCCATTGGTCTGAGGATGGAAAGCAGACGAAAAAGACAAATCAATGCCCAACCTGGCACAGACTGCCCGCCAAAATCTAGACATGAACTGGGTACCCCTGTCAGAAACGATGTTTTCCGGAATACCATGCAAGCGAACCACATTTTGAAAAAACAGAGGGACCAACTCGGATGAGGAAGGCAACTTAGGCAATGGCACCAAATGAACCATTTTAGAAAAACGGTCACACACCACCCAGATGACAGACATCTTCTGAGAAACAGGGAGATCCGAGATAAAGTCCATAGAGATGTGCGTCCAAGGCCTCTTCGGAATAGGCAAGGGCAACAACAACCCACTAGCCCTAGAACAACAAGGCTTGGCCCGAGCACACACATCGCAAGACTGCACAAAAACACGCACATCTCGAGACAGGGAAGGCCACCAGAAGGATCTAGCCACCAAATCTCTGGTGCCAAAAATTCCCGGATGACCTGCCAGAGTAGAAGAATGAACTTCCGAGATGACTCTACTGGTCCAATCGTCAGGAACAAACAGTCTACCAGACGGACAACGATCAGGTCTATCCGCCTGAAATTCTTGCAAAGCACGTCGCAGATCTGGGGAGACAGCAGACAAAACTACCCCATCCTTAAGGACACCAGCAGGTTCAGAATTCCCAGGAGAGTCAGGCTCAAAACTCCTAGAAAGAGCATCTGCCTTCACATTCCTAGAACCCGGTAAGTACGAGACCACAAAATTAAACCGAGAAAAGAACAACGACCAACGTGCCTGTCTAGGATTCAGGCGCCTGGCAGACTCTAAATAAATCAGATTCTTGTGATCAGTCAAAACCACCACCTGATGTCTGGCACCCTCAAGCCAATGACGCCACTCCTCAAATGCCCACTTCATGGCCAAAAGCTCCCGATTACCAACATCATAGTTTCGCTCGGCGGCCGAAAATTTTCGAGAAAAGAACGCGCAAGGTCTCATCACCGAGCAGTCGGAACTTTTCTGCGACAAGACCGCCCCCGCTCCGATCTCGGAAGCATCGACCTCAACCTGAAAGGGAAGAGAAACATCAGGCTGGCGCAACACAGGGGCAGACAAAAAGCGGCGCTTAGGCTCCCGAAAGGCCTCCACAGCAGCAGGGGACCAATTGGCAACATCAGCACCCTTCTTAGTCAAATCCGTCAGAGGTTTAGCAACGCCAGAAAAACCAGCTATAAATCGACGATAAAAATTAGCAAAGCCCAAGAATTTCTGAAGACTCTTCAGAGAAGTAGGCTGCGTCCAGTCATAAATAGCCCGAACCTTGACAGGGTCCATCTCAATAGAAGAAGGGGAAAAAATGTACCCCAAAAAGGAAATTTTTTGAACCCCAAAAACACACTTTGAACCCTTTACACACAAAGAATTCTCCCGCAAAACCTGAAAAACCCTCCTGACCTGCTGAACATGAGACTCCCAGTCATCAGAAAAAAATCAAAATATCATCCAAATACACAATCATAAATTTATCCAAATATTCACGGAAAATATCATGCATTAAGGACTGAAAGACCGAAGGTGCATTAGAAAGGCCGAAAGGCATTACTAAATACTCAAAATGGCCCTCAGGCGTATTAAATGCGGTTTTCCACTCATCCCCCTGCTTAATTCGCACCAAATTATACGCCCCACGAAGATCAATCTTAGAGAACCACTTAGCCCCCCTTATGTGAGCAAACAAATCAGTCAGCAAAGGCAACGGATACTGATATTTGACTGTAATTTTATTCAGGAGTCGATAATCAATACAAGGCCTCAGAGAGCCATCCTTTTTAGAGACAAAGAAAAAACCGGCTCCTAAAGGTGATGAAGAAGGACGAATATGTCCCTTTTCCAGGGACTCCTTAATATACTCGCGCATAGCAGCATGTTCAGGTACAGATAGGTTAAACAAACGACCCTTTGGAAATTTACTGCCAGGAATCAGATCTATGGCGCAATCACAATCCCTGTGGGGAGGGAGTGAACCAATTTTAGGCTCTTCAAAAATATCACGATAATCAGACAAAAATGCCGGAATCTCAGAGGGAGTAGATGACGAAATGGACACCAAAGGTATGTCCCCATGAACCCCCCGACATCCCCAGCTTAACACAGACATAGCTTTCCAGTCAAGGACTGGGTTATGAGATTGTAACCATGGTAATCCAAGCACCAAAACATCATGTAAATTGTACAACACAAGGAAGCGAATCACCTCCTGATGGTCTGGAGTCATACGCATAGTCACTTGCGTCCAGAACTGTGGTTTATTACAAGCCAAAGGTGTAAAATCAATACCCTTCAGAGGTATAGGGACTTCCAGAGGCTCTAAATCAAACCCACAGCGCCTGGCAAAGGACCAGTCCATAAGACTCAGAGCGGCCCCAGAGTCCACATAGGCATCCACGGTAATAACTGATAATGAACAAATCAAGGTTACAGACAAAATAAATTTGGACTGCAAAGTGCCAATTGAAATAGACTTGTCAACCTTCCTAGTACGCTTAGAGCATGCTGATATAACATGAGCAGAATCACCACAATAGAAGCATAACCCATTTTTACGCCTATAATTCTGCCGCTCGCTTCTGGACATAATTCTGTCACATTGCATTTTCTCTGGCGTCTCATCAGAAGATACCGCCAAATGGTGCACGGGTTTGCGCTCCCGCAAACGCCGATCAATCTGAATAGCCATTGTCATGGACTCATTCAGACCTGTAGGCGCAGGGAACCCGACCATAACATCTTTAACGGCATCAGAAAGGCCCTCTCTGAAATTTGCCGCTAGGGCGCACTCATTCCACTGAGTAAGCACAGACCATTTACGAAATTTTTGGCAGTATATCTCAGCTTCATCTTGCCCTTGAGATAGGGCTATCAAAGCTTTTTCAGCTTGAATCTCCAAATTAGGTTCCTCATAAAGCAACCCTAAAGCCAGGAAAAACGCATCCACATTGAGCAACGCAGGATCCCCTGGTGCCAATAAAAAAGCCCAATTTTGAGGGTCACCTCGCAGCAAAGAGATTACAATCTTAACCTGCTGGACAGGATCTCCTGAGGAGTGAGGTCTGAGAGAAAGGAATAATTTACAATTATATTTGAAATTCAGAAACCGAGATCTATCACCGGAAAACACCTCTGGTGTAGGGATTTTAGGTTCAGAAATAGGAGCATGTATAACAAAATCTTGTAAATTTTGAACCTTCGTAGCAAGATTATTTAAAGCTGCAGCCAAACTCTGAGGATCCATCTTTAAACATGTGAGCTCAGAGCCATTCAAGGATTATAAGGAGAGAAAGGCAAAGGCTGTAATTAGAGCTGAAATACAACTGATCCAACTATGGAGCAAGCATAGGGGGAAAAAAAAAAATAAAAAAAAATCTACAGACTTCTTTTTTCTCTCCTTTCTTCTGCCAATAACTTTAACACAGGCCGGTCATACTGTCATGATTCCCAATGGCAAGGAAACATCAGAACACAAAAATAACGGATGAGCTCTGGGTGATGGAATCTCGAGCTGACCGTGAGCTAAATCTACCACACAACTAATAGTAGCCAGGGAGCATACCTACGACTTCCTAAATGCCACGCGCCAGCCGGAGGACTAACTACGCCTGGTAGAGGAAGGAACAGACCTGGCTTACCTCTAGGGAAATACCCCAAAAGATGATAGCAGCCCCCCACATGTAATAACGGTGAGTCAAGAGGAAAAGACATACACAGTATGAAAGTAGATTTAGCAAAGAGAGGTCCACTTACTAGATAGCAGAAGGATACAAAAGAGGACTTCACGGTCAACTGAAAACCCTTTCAAAAAACCATCCTGAAATTACTTTAAGACTCCTGTGTCAACTCATGACACAGGAGTGGCAATTTCAGCCCGCAAGAGCTTCCAGCTACAGAGAATAACAAAAACTGCAAACTGGACAAAAGATACAAAACAAAAGGACAAAGTCCACTTAGCTGATCAGCAGACTAGTAGCAGGAACATGCAACCGAAGGCTCTGGTTACAATGATGACCGGCAAGGAAATGACTGGAGAGCAAGGCTAAATAGGAAACTCCCAGACACTGATGGGAGCAGGTGAACTGAGACAGCAAAGCACACACAAGTCACCAGTACCACCAGCAACCACCAGGGGAGCCCAAAAAGCGGATTCACAACAGTGAGCGCAATCTCTCTGCTTAACATAGTATAGCTTTATACTATGGCCCAGTGTTAATCTATGGGGAAGTTCACATCAGAATTTATTTTCTCAGGCATATCATGCGTGTAAAATCGCAGTATGCTGCAATTGTACTCGTATATCGTCCGAGACTCGCCAATGCAAGCCTGTGTGCGAGAAAAAAATCGCACAGCACTCGGACCATGTGAGTGCTGTCCGATTTTTATGCACCGATGTCCTTTGAAAAGCCGGCAATTCATGTGCCGCGTATAGTATAATCACAGTGTGACAGGATAGAATAGATAGAATAGACATATATGGAGCGCCCGCCAGGGCCTTGGGGTACTCAGGACGATCTGGCGGTCATTAAAGGGGTGGTCATGGTGCAGTGACCCGGTCCGTGGCCCTGGGCGTTCAAGTTAAAGGGAAGGTCTTTAAAGGGGTTGTTTGAATAAAGAATGTTTGTGACGCCACCTGTGGTGTTCGGTCAGGGATGACCAATGCTAATTAAAGGGGTCCACTAGGGATGATGGTACTGCATCAGGGATGGTATGGCTTCCCACAGGTGAAGCTTGATCCCTAGGGCTCCTGGTGTAGTGGGTAAAGATGACAGACGGTGTAGTGCCGGAAAGAATTGGAGGACATAAGGTTGCAGTCTCTTTACCTTTTACTGGTGGTATACAGCCACAGTCCAGGGTACGGATCAAAGGTGATGGTGAGGTCCAGCCAGCCTGGAAATGATTCGGGATCCCCCTAGCCAGGTGGGGTTGGAAGCCTTCCTTACTGCGCTGTGTATTAAGTTCCTTGCTGTCTAAGACTTCACACAATGTCCTTTCTTTCTCTCTGTCCCCTTTTTGTGGACACTACCCGCATGGCAGACAACACGAGCCATTTTACAGGTGTCCCTTCTGCGGCTTTAATCTCCTGCCCGCCAGTTTCTGCTGTGGGGCATACAGTTACCCCCACAACCTTGGAATTCTGGCCTCCGGTTGTCTTGTGCTGATTCTGGAGTGAGCCCTCTCGCAGCTCCACTCTCAGTATCTTCCCTCTCCTTTGCCTCTGCTCCCCTCACAGTCTCTCACAGACTGCCCTGTCAAGAGCTGCAGAACCACGTGTCTGCACAGCTCCAGCTCTCCTCTAAACCGACCTAACTTCTCCTCCAGCCAGAATATATGTAGGGAGGTTTCCCTGAATCTGAGTCTCGAGCTCCCCCTTCTGGCCTGGAGTCAGAAAAGTGTTGTATGTACTCATTACCTGGTAAAGGGATCCTGATCGCTTCCAAGCCTGGCTTCACCCTCCCCGTGAGGAAGGCAATACCACTGTGACAACCAAACTCATTCCCCCGTTAATTCCAGTACTCCCAGACTGTTAAAAAACAAACTATAACAGGTTAAAGACATACCTATTTAAATGCATGTTTTAAAAATCTTGTAATACCACTGTGACAACCGAACTCCTGGGGTGTCACATATACACATAGAATACATAGATATATAGAAGGTTGCCGGGCATTTCCACATGGCCAACATCAGGTACATTGTGCAATTTACAAGCCAATCAATTCAACAGTGTAACAACATTGATGCAGTGTGCATGTGCGTTTTTGTGGCAATATAGGATTAGTTTGAGGTATATTATACCTAACAATAGCCTATTGACAAACACGCCAATGCAGCAATCAACTTACGAGACATGGGGTGTATATTAAAGGAACTATATCCAATATCACTGATATTTAATCTATACTTTATATTTTGTTAGATTTTCTTTATTTATGCACACATGTGAATTGTCTCATAATTTGACATTTTGCATTTAGTGATACATTGTCTAACTTTTACACTGCCTCATATGTACTCTATATTTGGTCACTGGTTTGGAATATCCTATGGCATTGAGGTCCCTCTTTCAATGGATCTAGTACCTTTTTCTTTTTGCTTGTTCTTAATTATTGTATGAATAAAAAGCATTTTTAAGTCCCACTTTTTTGGGGATCATTTTTCACTTTTGATCACCAATATAGTGATTTATGTATTTTCTAAGTGGTGCAGAGCCTGACTGGTGAAATAGATACATAGATGTCAGTGACACACACACACATATACAGTATATGTATATATATTACATAGATAGATAGAAGAAAAGTCATCAATTTATCTGCCGTTTTCTGTAAAATCACTACAGTAGCCAACAGGATAGAATAGATGGATTACATACAGTAAATACAGATAGAATAGGTAGATATACAGATGTCTGTGACAAATAGAATTTGTACAGTGTGTGTGCAGCTTACTGTTTATGTATTTAATTAAAAAAAATTAGTTTTTGGAAAAAATGGCATGGGCTCCTGCGCAATTTTCGTAACCAGCTGAGGGAAAGCCGACAGCTGGATGCTGATGATTATAGCATGGGAAGGGGGTAATACCCATGGAGCTTCCCAAGTTATTAATATCAGCTCACAACTGTATAATTAGTGCTTACTGGCTATTAAGATGGGCACACTAAAAAAAAAGATGTAGGCCCCCTATAATTAACCCCTTCATGACCCAGCCTATTTTGGCCTTAATGACCTTGCCGTTTTTTGCAATTCTGACCAGTGTCCCTTTATGAGGTAATAACTCAGGAATGCTTCAACGGATCCTAGCGATTCTGAGATTGTTTTTTCGTGACACATTGGGCTTCAAGTTAGTGGTAAATTTAGGTCGATAATTTCTGAGTTTATTTGTGAAAAAAATGGAAATTTGGCAAAAATTTTGAAAATTTCGCAATTTTCCATTTTGAATTTTTATTCTGTTAAACCAGAGAGTTATGTGACACAAAATAGTTAATAAATAACATTTCCCACATGTCTACTTTACATCAGCACAATTTTGGAAAAAATTTTTTTTTTTGCTAGGAAGTTATAAGGGTTAAAATTTGACCAGTGATTTCTCATTTTTACAACAAAATTTACAAAACCATTTTTTTTAGGGACCACATCACATTTGAAGTCAGTTTGAGGGTTCTATATGGCTGAAAATACCCAAAAGTGACACCATTCTAAAAACTGCACCCCTCAAGGTGCTCAAAACCACATTCAAGAAGTTTATTAACCCTTCAAGTGTTTCACAGCAGCAGAAGCAACATGGAAGTAAAAAATGAACATTTAACTTTTTAGTCACAAAAATGATCTTTTAGCGAAATTTTTTTTATTTTCCCAAGGGTAAAAGGAGAAACTGGACCACGAACGTTGTTGTCCAATTTGTCTTGAGTACGCTGATACCTCATATGTAGGGGTAAACCACTGTTTGGGCGCACGGCAGGGCTCGGAAGGGAAGGAGCGCCATTTGACTTTTTCAATGAAAAATTGGCTCCAATCTTTAGCGGACACCATGTCGCGTTTAGAGAGCCCCCGTGTGCCTAAACATTGGAGCTCCCCCACAAGTGACCCCATTTTGGAAACTAGACCCCCCAAGGAACTTATCTAGAAGCATAGTGAGCACTTTAAACCCCCAGGTGCTTCACAAATTGATCCGTAAAAATGAAACAGTACTTTTTTTTCACAAAAAAATTATTTTAGCCTCAGGTTTTTCATTTTCACATGGGCAACAGGATAAAATGGATCCTAAAATTTGTTGGACAATTTCTCCTGAGTACACCGATACCTCAAATGTGGGGGTAAACCACTGTTTGGGCACATGGTAAGGCTCGGAAGGGAAGGAGCGCCATTTGACTTTTTGAATGAAAAATTATCTCCATCGCTAGCAGACACCATGTCACGTTTGGAGAGCCCCTGTGTGCCTAAACATTGGAGCTCCCCCACAAGTGACCCCATTTTGGAAACTAGACCCCCCAAGGAACTTATCTAGAAGCATAGTGAGCACTTTAAACCCCCAGGTGCTTCACAAATTGATCCGTAAAAATGAAAAAGTACTTTTTTTTCACACACAATTTCTTTTAGCCTCAATTTTTTTATTTTCACATGGGCAACAGGATAAAATGGATCCTAAAATTTGTTGGGCAATTTCTCCTGAGTACGCCGATACCTCACATGTGGGGGTAAACCACTGTTTGGGTGCATGGCAAGGCTCGGAAGGGAAAGCACGCCATTTGGCTTTTTGAATGGAAAATTAGCTCCAATCATTAGCGGACAACATGTCGCGTTTGGAGAGCCCCTGTGTGCCTAAACATTGGAGCTCCCGCACAAGTGACTCGATTTTGGAAACTAGACCCCCCAAGGAACTTATCTAGAAGCATAGTGAGCACTTTGAACCCCCAAGTGCTTCACAGAAGTTTATAACGCAGAGCCATGAAAATAAAAAATAATTTTTCTTTTCTCAAAAATGATTTTTTAGCCCACAATTTTTTATTTTCCCAAGGGTAACAGGAGAAATTGGACCCCAAAAGTTGTTGTCCAGTTTCTCCTGAGTACGCTGATACCCCATATGTGGGGGTAAACCACTGTTTTGGCACACGTCGGGGTTTGGAAGGGAAGTAGTGACGTTCTGAAATGCAGACTTTGATGGAATGCTCTGCGGGCGTCAGGTTGCGTTTGCAGAGCCCCTGATGTGCCTAAACAGTAGGAACTCCCCACAAGTGACCCCATTTTGGAAACTAGACCCCCAAGGGAACTTATCTAGATGTGTGGTGAGCACTTTGAACCCCCAAGTGCTTCACAGAAGTTTATAACGCAGAGCCGTGAAAATAATAAATGTGTTTCCTTTCCTCAAAAATATTTTTTTAGCCCAGAATTTTTTATTTTTGCAATGGTAACAGGAGAAATTTGACCCCAAAAGTTGTTGTCCAGTTTCTCCTGAGTACGCTGATACCCCATATGTGGGGGTAAACCACTGTTTGGGCACATGCCAGGGCTCGGAAGGGAAGTAGTGACGTTTTGGAATGCAGACTTTGATGGAATGGTCTGCGGGCATCATGTTACATTTGCAGAGCCCCTGATGTGCCTAAATAGTAGAAACACCCCACAAGTGACCCCATTTTGGAAACTAGACCCCCGAAGGATCTTATCTAGATGTGTGGTGAGCACTTTCAACCCCCAAGTGCTTCACAGAAGTTAATAACGCAGAGCCGTGAAAATAAAAAATAATTGTTCTTTCCTCAAAAATTATGTTTTAGCAAGTAATTTTTTATTTTTGCAAGGGTAACAGGAGAAATTGGACCCCAACAGTTGTTGCCCAGTTTGTCCTGAGTACGCTGGTACCCCAAATGTGGGGGTACAGCACTGTTTGGGCGCACGTCGGGGCTTGGAAGGGAGGGAGCACCATTTGACTTTTTGAACGCAAGATTGGCTGGAATCAATGGTGGTGCCATGTTGCGTTTGGAGACCCCTGATGTGCCTAAACAGTGGAAACCCCTCAATTCAAACTTCAACACTAACCCCAACACACCCCTAATCCTAATCCCAACTGTAGCCATAACCCTAATCACAACCCTAACCCCAACACACCCCTAACCACAACCCTAACCCTAACACACCCGTAACCCTAATTCCAACCCTAATCCTAACCCTAATCCCAACCCTAACCCTAATCCCAACCCTAACCACAACTGTAACCCCAACACACCCCTAACCCTATCCGTAACCCTAACCACAAGCCTAATCTTAACCCTATTTCCAACCCTAGCCCTAATTCCAACCCTAACTCTAATTCCAACCCTAACCCTAAGGCTATGTGCCCACGTTGCAGATTGGTGTGAGATTTTTCCGCACGATTTTTGAAAAATCTGCAGGTAAAAGGCACTGCGTTTTACCTGCGGATTTACAGCAGATTTCCAGTCCATCTGCGGGTTCCTATTGAGGAACAGGTGTAAAACGCTGCGGAATCCTCACAAAGAATTGACATGCTGCGGAAAATACAACGCAGCGTTTCTGCACGGAATTTTCCGCACCATGGGCACAGCGGATTTGGTTTTCCATAGGTGTACATGGTACTGTAAACCAGATGGAAAACTGCTACGAATTCGCAGTGGCCAATCCGCTGCGGATCCGCGGCCAATCCGCTGCGGATCCGCGGCCAATCCGCTGCGGATCCGCGGCCAAATCCGCACTGTGTGCACATGCCATAACCCTAACCCTAACCCTAGTTCTAACCCTAACCCTAGTGGAAAAAGAAAAAAAAAATATTTTCTTTATTTTATTATTGTCCCTACCTATGGGGGTGATAAAGGGGGGGGTTTATTTATTATTTTTTTATTTTGATCGCTGTGATAGAACCTACCACAGCGATCAAAATGTACTTTGTAATGAATCTGCCGGCCGGCAGATTCGGCGGGCGCACTGCGCATGCGCCCGCCATTTTGGAAGATGGCGGCGCCCAGGGAGAAGACGGACCGACTTCGGGAGGCTCGGTAAGTATGAGGGGGTGGTGGGGGGGTGGATCGGAGCACAGGGGGGGGATCGGAGGACGGGGGGAGCGGACAGGAGCAAGGGGGAGCGGGGAGGGTACCGGACAGAACGGAGGACTGGGGAGGAGATCGGGGGTGGTGGGGGGGGGCAGAACATGATTTCCAGCCATGGCAGATGCTATTGCAGCATCGGCCATGGCTGGATTGCAATATTTCACCATTTTCATAGGTGAAATATTGCAAATTGCTCTGATTGGCTGTTGCACTTTCAACAGCCAATCAGAGCGATCGTAGCCATGTGGGGGCAAAGCCACCCCCCCTGGGCTGAAGTACAACTCCCCCTCTCCCTGCAGATCGGGTGAAATAGGAGTTAACCCTTTCACTCGATCTGCAGGGACGCGATCATTCCATGACGCCACATAGGCGTCATGGGTCGGATTGGCACCCACTTTCATGACGCCTACGTGGCGTCAAAGGTCGGGAAGGGGTTAATAACCAGCAAAGGCTATGCAGACAAATGTGGGCTTATATTAATAGCCTAGGTAGGGGCCATGGATACTGCCCCCTCCCAGGCTAAAAACATCAGCTCTCAGTCGCCCCAGAAAAGGCGCATCTCTAAGATTCACCAATTCTGCCACTTAGCCTCACTCTTTCCACTTGTTCTGTAGAGGTGGCAAGTGGGGTGATAGTTGGGGGGGTTGATGTCACCTTTGTTTTGTCAGGTGAAATCTAGCCCCAAGGTTAATAATGGAGAGGCGTCAATAAGACGCCCCCATTTCTAACCCCATAATCACATTGTAAGATAACACAGACACTCAGAAAAAAGTCCTTTAAAGGAAAGAATGACACACACTCCTTTAATGGTCTTAATTAAACCATACTTATGACCTCACCCATTCCCCCGATGCCCTCGTCATCTGCAAAAGAGTTAAAAAACAAAACAATGTTCCTCACCTTTCTGCAGAGATGCTGCTAATCCATTTGTCCCATGATGATTCTAGCTCTGCTACATCTAGTTGGCAGGCTGCATGGTTGCATGATGCAACCATGCAGCCTGTCATCCAGTAGACACTGAGCACCGTGTGCTCAGTGTCTCTCTGTGAACTCCTATTATCTTTCTGAGGGCACAGCGAGCTTGGGAAAGTTCTCCTGTTCGCTGTGCCATCAGACAGGTCCTACGAGTTCACAGCCAATGAACTCATGTCACGTATGTGACGTTGGCTGCGAGCATCGTGGTAAAACTTACCATGGTGCTCACACTGATGTCAGAAAGGTGAAATGAGTTCACAGGCTGTGAACTCGCAGGACTCTGATTGATTTTTCATACGTTTAGTGGTCCTTTAAGACTCAGTTCTCAATTCCAGTATTTCCTTTGCAAATTCATTGACAGTAAAAAAAAACTCCACCTGATTAATTATTTAGGGTCTTTATTTGCCAGTGAATCTCTTTGCAAATTAAAAGAAATGAGCGCTGCTTAGGCATCTGTAGATACTTATCATACGTAGTGCAGTCCAAAGTGTTGAGTCGCTATTG
Source organism: Ranitomeya variabilis (assembly GCF_051348905.1). NCBI lineage: Eukaryota > Metazoa > Chordata > Amphibia > Anura > Dendrobatidae > Ranitomeya > Ranitomeya variabilis. The sequence goes on from NC_135234.1 coordinate 688,926,283, forward strand.
GTGATGAGCGAGTGTACTAGTTGCTCGGGTTTTCCTGAGCACACCCGGGTGACCTCCAAGTATTTATGACTGCTCAGAGATTTAGTTTTCATCGCGGCAGCTGAATGATTTACAGCTGCTAGCCAGGCTGAGTACATGTGGGGGTTGCCTGGCTGCCCCATATGTGGAGAGAACCACTGTTTGGGCACACGTCGGTGCTCGGAAGGGAAGTAGTGACATTTTGGAATGCAGACTTTGATGGAATGGTCCGCGGGCATCATGTTGATTTTGGAGAGCCCCTGATGTGTCTAAACACTGGAACTTCCCCAATTCTAACTCCAACCCTAACCCCAACACACCCCTAACCCTAATCTCAACCCTTACCACAAACCTAACCCTTAGACACCGCTAACCCTAATCCCAACCCTAACCCTACCCCTAACCCTACCCCTAATCCCAACCCTAACTTTTGCCCCAAACCTAACCCTAACTTTAACCCCAACCCTAACCCTAATTTTAGCTCTAACCCTAACCCTAACTTTAGCCCTACTCACTTTATCCCAAATCTAACCCCAATGGCAAAACTGGGGTGGGAGGGGATGATCACTGGGGCAGGGGGTGATTACCGGGGCAGGGGGTGATGATCGGGGTAGGGGGTGATCACCGGGGCAGAGGGCAGATCAGCGGGGTAGGGGGCAATCAGCAGGGCAGGGGGCAGATCAGCAAAGCAGTGGGCAGATCAGTGGGGTGGGGGCAGATCAGTGGGGTGGGGGCAGATCAGCGGGGTGGGGGCGATCAGCGGGGCAGGGGGCAGATCAGACAGGGGGCTGATCAGCAGGGCAGGGGGCATGTCAGTGGGGCAGGGGGCAGATCCGTGGGGCAGGGGGCAGACCCATGGGGCGGGGGTGATCATGGGGGCAGGTGGCAGATTTGCGGGGCAGGGGGCAGATCTGTGGGGCAGGGGGCAGATCAGCAGGGCAGGGGGGCGATCAGGGGGGCAGGGGTGATCAGGAGGCAGGGGGGCGATCGGGGGGCAGGGGGTGATCAGGGGGTGGTGACAAAGTGGTCACCAGAGCGATCGTAGCATGGGGGGCAAAGCCACCCCCCTGGGCTCAAGTACAAGTCACCATGTTCTTGCGGGTCGGGTGAAATTTCAGTTAACCCTTTCACCCAACCCACAGGAACGGGATCCCACCATGATGCATACGCTGCGTCACAGGTCGGATTGGCACCGACTTTCATGACGCATACGCTGCGTCATAGGTCGGAAAGGGGTTAAACCTAATTTGCCAAGTGTCTGCCCATTCAAACATCTTACCCAGATCATTTTGCAATATTGTACTGTCAAGGTCAGATTTCAATATCCTACATAGTTTGGTGTTGTCAACAAAAACTGACACTTTACTCTCAGTCCCATCCACATGGTCATTAATAAAGAGGTTAAAAAGAATTGGTCCTAGTACAGATCTCTGCGGTACCCCACTGCTTACTAAATCCCATTTAGATAACATACATTTACGATAACTCAGTTTCCTGTCATTTAGCAAATTGCTTACTCATCTGCATATAGTTTCCCCTAGTCCCTGCTTCTGGAGCTTCAGTATAAGGCTGTTATGTGGTACAGTATCAAATGTCTTTACAAAATCCAGATAAATCACACCAGCTGCATTGCCAACATCCAGATTTGCACTTACCTCATCATCGAAACCTAAAATGTTATTTAGACATGACTTATTCTTTATGAATCCATGCTTGTTATCAGCTATTATGTTATTGTCTGCAATATATTTCTGCTGGTCATCTCTTATAATGCACTCAAAAACTTTGCACACTACTGATGTCAGGCTTACCAGACTGTAGTTGCATGGATCCACCTTCTTACCTTTCCTAAATATCGGAACCATGTGAGCCATCCACCAATCCTGTGTCACCAACCCTGTTACAAGAGAGTTTAAGAATATGAGATACAGCAGTCTGTCAATAACTGAGCTCCATTCCCTCAATATCCAAGGATGAATGCCATCTGGACCGAGGGATTTGTTAAACTAGTTATATCGGGTGGTGAACTTTGATTTTTGCCTTGTTGACTGATCCCTGGAACAGTCAGTTCATTGATGAACATGGATGAAAAGTGCCTGTTTAATATCTCAGCTTTTTCTTTGTCCTCTATAATCATCGTCTTATCGTCGAAGCCGATACCATCTGTTATTTTCTTTTTGGCACTGGTGTATTAATTATATTCTGGGGAATTTATTTTAATGTTGCTGGCGATTTGTTTCTCTGTAGCTAACTTTGCTAGCTTGATTTCTTTTTTACATGTCTTATTGAGATCTTTATACTCCTGAAATACAGTTTCTGTATTATTGGCCTTCAAGATTTTTAATGCCCTTTGTTTTTGTCTTAAACTTTATATTGTATTATTTATCCATAATGGTTTCTTTTTATTCCCGGACATTTTATTTCCATATGGTATAAATTTTTTCCAGGAGTCTAGTAATATATCTTTAAACATGTCACATTTATGTTCAGTATCCCAAGTTACCATAAGATTGTCCCAGCTCTTTTTTAATTTGTTGAAATTATCTTTCCTAATGTTCCAGGTTTTTGCATTTCCCTTTTGAATGTTTCATTGAAAATTACATTGAAACTTTCCATATTATGGTCACTGCTTCCCAAATGCTCCCTAACCTGTAGATCTGAAATTGTATCTGGTCTATTTGACAGGACCTGATCCAGCAGATTATCTCCCCTGGTTGGTTCATCTACCAGCTGAGAGAGGTAATTGTCTTTAATTGTGGATAAGAACGTGCAGCTTTTAGCACATTCAGAAGATTCTATGTCCCATTAATTGACTGGATAGTTAACAGCCACCATAATATTATTATTTTCTGCCTTTTTAATTTCTTCCAGCATTTCACCCTCTACCTCTTCTGCTATAATAGGAGGCTTGTAGCAAACTCCAGTTAGCAGCTTTCCATTATTACCATCCCCATGTACATTTACCCACACTGACTGTACATTATCGCAGGTCCCCCAATATCAACATTGAGCACAGGTCTTAAGCTGGAGTTAATAAAAATACACACCCCTCCACCTTTTCTAAATGTCCTGTCTTTTCTAAATGTAGTTTAACCCTCTACATTTGTCCCCCAGTCATGGCTTTTGTTCAGCCAGGTTTACGTAATACCCACCACATCATATTCTGTGGCTGACATAAGAGTCTCCAATTCATTTATTTTGTTTGCAAGACTTTTTGCATTTGCCAGCAGACATTTAATACTATTAGCACATTTATTACTCCTCCTCACCTTCCTATGTTCTTTTCCTATGTCCAAGAGATATTATATTTATAAATTCTAATTTATATATGAATGGGATGAGTCATGTTCACAAGATGTGTTGTTTTGGTAACCAGTTTTTTTTTCTTTTTCTTCTTTTTGTAGATTATGTTGTGCCAGAAGTCATCTTGTGAACATGACTCATCCCATTGGACGTCATAATGTGTTTTGGATACTGAGGAATAAAAATTAATATTTTTATTTCATTATTTTTTATTTCTATTTTTCATTTTTATTATTTTTTTATTTTTATTATTTTTATGTTTATTGCATTTATTATTTATTTATTACTTATTATTATTCATTATTTGTTATTTATTGTTTTTGTTTATAGGGAATTAGAGTGTTGGAAATCCTGGTTATATATTAACTAGTTATGGACATTTGGATGACGTTTGAGGGTTTTGCTCCGTTAGGGGTATTTCAATCCATCTGTCTACTTTGGTTCAACGGGTTGCCAGCCCCAGCATATGGGGGGTATTCCTGCACCAATGTCCTTCTAGTGTTCTCTTACCAGTTTATAAACTTCACACTGTCCCATTTAAATATGCTTTGTTATATTTATTTTAATAAGAAGTATTAAATGCAGTATTATTCTCTCTGAACAAAAATGGCGTTGAGTATATCTATTGTATCACTGAGCATGCGTTCATTTTGCTGTAATACCGGGCTTTGAGCTGGGATTTGACCCATATGCATAGCATCCATTTACCGTTTACCTTTACCAAGATGGCGTTTTAAGTGGTTCCGGTTATGACTGCGCATGACCGGATGTTTTTTTTGGAATGAATTCTACATGCGCAGTGTCATCTATAGGATGCCGGTTTTCGGTGCATTGTAACATGAAATGATGGGGTGAGTGATGCGTTATGACTAAGTATGTACAGCTAAATTGAATGAATAATTATATTTCCTTACGCATTTATTACATTTTTAAGTACACTTTTGCACTGGATCACTTTATAAATATACTTTAATGTATTCTTATAAATTGTATGATTATATCTTGATCACAATTCTGTATAGTTTGTATATTGCTGCTAAATACTTGCTAATTTGGTTGCCATAAATATTCTGCACATGCACTTTTGTAACTGCTTGAGAAAGATCCACACCTAGAATCAAAATGTCGCCATATGGGCCATTAAAGAGCACCTTTTTTCAACTTTAATATGGTGTGCTGCCTCAATCTTTTTTGATTTATTTATAAGGACTGGTATGTACCTGTGAGGCTTTGCACCCTACCCTAACTGTGCTGTTCTTCTCCTCTTTTTTAATCTATAGTTCTATCTATCTATAGATCTATCTATCTGTAGCTATCTATCTATACGTCCTTCACAAAGATTAACCTGCCCAATTCCAGCCTTGCTGAAGCATCCCCAGATCAACACCTGGTCGTCTAATGGTTAGATGGAGACCAGTAGAGGCGTACAAGCCACAGTGTCTTGCACAGTGTCTTGCACCCACTGTGAAATTTGGTGGAGGATCGATGATGATCTGGGGATGTTCAGCAAGGCTGGAATTGGTTGTTCTTTGCCAAGGACGTATGAATCAAGCCGTATACAAGGTTATCCAGGAAAAACAGTTGATTCCTTCTGCTCAGGCAATGTTCCCCAACTCTGAGGACTGTTTTTTCCAGCAGGACAATGCGCCATGCCACACAGCTAGGTCAATCAAGGTGTGGATGAAGGACCACCACATCAAATCCCTGACATGGCCAGCCCAATCTCCAGACCTGAACTCCATTGAAAACCTCTGGAATGTAATCAAGAGGAAGATGGATAGTCACAATCCATCAAACAAAGAACTGCTTACATTTTTGTACCAGGAGTGGCATAAGGTCACCCAAAAGCAGTGTGAAAGATTGGTGGAAAGCATGCCAAGACAAATGAAAGCTGTGATTAAATATCATGGTTATTCCACAAAATATTGATTTCTGAACTCTTTCTGAGTTAAAACATTAGTATTGTTGTTTCTAAATTATTATGAACTTTGCATTATTTGAGGTCTGCAAGCAATGCATTTTTTGTTATTTTGACCATTTCTCATTTCAGAAAATAAATACAAAATTTATTGCTTGGAACTTGGAGATATGTTGTCAGTAGTTTATAGAATAAAAGAGCAATTTACATTTTACTCAAAAATATACCTATAAAGAGAAAAATCAGATAAACTGAAAATTATGCAGTGGTCTCTTAGTTTTTGACAGAGGTGTACATAGCCAGCAGCTTTTGTTATGGCCAAAAGTTTTTAAGCCAGGCCCTACTCTACTCTAAACTATTAAACATTTGTTAAAATATTCTGTACCTTTGTATATTTTTAGTTATCTTTCGCTAACGGAAAGCGTCACATACATTTTAAAAAAATGAACAATAATACCACATACAAGGGACAAATACCATCACACCATAGCCGGAACACATGTTACCACCACATGGTGACTGAATAATACCACAAACAGGCGAAAATACTGCCACACCATGGCCGGGTGACGCATTACCACCACATAGCTACCGAATAATGCCACATACAAGGAACAAATACTGCCTCACTATGGCCAGACCACATATTAACACCACATAGTGAATGAATAATACCATATACAAGGGACAAATACCATCACACCATGACCAGACCACATATTCCTACCATGTAGTGACAATAATACCACATACTGTACAAGGGACAAATACCGCCACACCATGACCGGACCACATATTACCACCACATAGTAACTGATTACTACAATACTGATTATTAATAAAAAAAATAAAATACCTCTCTGACCTTTACCGGCGCCGGTGCAGGAGCTGCGGCAGGAAGAAAAGAAGAGGACATCATCGCATGAAGATAGGAGGCGCTGGACCCGGACCGCGACGCCCATCAGACCGGACCGCATCGGGGTAAGTATAATCTAAGAGTACCGTCTCACTATACGATTTACCAACGATCACGACCTGCGATACGACCTGGCCGTGATCGTTGGTAAGTCGTTGTGTGGTCGCTGGGGAGCTGTCACACAGACCACTCTCCAGCAACCAACGATGCCGAGGTTCGCTGGTAACCAGGGTAAACATCGGGTTACTAAGCGCAGGGCCGCGCTTAGTAACCCGATGTTTACCGTGGTTACCAGCGTAAAAGTAAAAAAAAAAAAACCGTACATACTCACCATCTGATGTCCGTCAGGTCCCTTGCCGTCTGCTTCCGCTCTGACTGAGTGCCGCCGTACAGTGAGAGCAGAGTGCAGCGGTGATGTCACCGCTGTGATCTGCTTTCACTTTCCGGCCGGCAGTCAGTCAGAGCGGGAAGCAGACAGCAAGGGACCTGACGGACATCAGATGGTGAGTATGTACGTTTTTTTTTTTTTTTACTTTTACGCTGGTAACCACGGTAAACATCGGGTTACTAAGCGCGGCCCTGCGCTTAGTAACCCGATGTTTACCCTGGTTACCAGCGAACGCATCGCTGGATCGCTGTCACACACAACGATCCAGCAATGACAGCGGGAGATCCAGCGACGAAAGAAAGTTTCAAACAATCTGCAACGACGTACGATTCTCAGCAGGGTCCCTGATCGCTGCTGCGTGTCAGACACTGCGAGATCGTAACTATATTGCTAGAACGTCACGAATCGTGCCGTCGTAGCGATGAAAATGCCACTGTGTGACGGTACCCTAACTTGTTTTTCTTATATTTCAGGTTACATATGGGGCTTACTTATCTATAGCATTACAGAATGCTGTAGATAAGCCCCTGATGCTGGTGGCCTTAGCTTATAGTTGAATTTTGGGGTGACAGATTCCCTTTAAGCTGTAAAAGTAAAAGCTGAAAATGAGTGTGGTTCACTACCTGGGATACCAGGTGGGCAGGCGGGCTCTGAAGCTGGAGCCTGGGAAGGTGGATGCAATCGCATCCTGGCCCAAGACCAAGAAACAGGAGCTGTCCTTGCTGGGCACTGCCGGGTAATATAGAAGGTTTGTCCCCCACTAGAGTAACCTGGCTAAGCCCATAATGGATGTCACCAAGAAGAAGCTGCCCTCAGCAAACAATTGGACAAGTGACAGTGAGATGGTCTTCTGGGCACTAAAGACCGCCCATTCTAGCTTCATGGTACTACAAGCAGCCAACTTCAGACAGCCGTTTGTAGTACAGATGATGCTTAGTCAGTTCGACTCTATAGGCCAAGAACATTGCATTTTGTATCTGAGCCAGGAGCTCCTGCTGAGGGAGGTGGTCTACTCCACGATGGATAAAGAATGCCTGCCAACTGTGTGGGCCCTGCAGCATCTGCAGCCATACTTGTACCGACTCCAATTCACAATGGTAATGGACTACAACCCCTTTATCTGGTTACTAGTGTTGAGCGATACCGTCCGATACTTGAAAGTATCGGTATCGGAAAGTATCGGCCGATACCGGCAAAGTATCAGATCTAATCCGATACCGATACCCGATACCCATACAAGTCAATGGGACACCAAGTATCGGACGGTATCCTGTATGATTCCCAGGGTCTGAAGGAGAGGAAACTCTCCTTCAGGCCCTGGGATCCATATCAATGTGTAAAAGAAAGAATTAAAATAAAAAATAGGGATATACTCACCTCTCCGACGCAGCCTGGACTTTACCGCCGTAACCGGGAGCCGTTGTACCTAAGAATGCGCGCTTGAAGGGCCTTAGATGAGGTCACTGCGCTCTGATTGGTCCGTAGCGGTCGCGTGACCGCTACGCGACCAATCACAAAGCAGTGACGTCACCTAAGGTCTTTCAAGCGCCTGAAATACCTTAGAAGACGTCCGCAGCTTCTGATTGGTCGCGTAGCGGTCGCGTGACCGCTACGCGACCAATCACAAAGCAGGGACGTCTTCTAAGGTATTTCAAGCGCTTGAAAGACCTTAGGTGACGTCACTGCTTTGTGATTGGTCGCTTAGCGGTCACGCGACCGCTACGGACCAATCAGAGCGCAGTGACCTCATCTAAGGCCCTTCAAGCGCGCATTCTTAGGTACAACGGCTCCCGGTTACAGCGGTAAAGTCCAGGAGCCGCCGGAGAGGTGAGTATATCCCTATTTTTTATTTTAATTCTTTATTTTACACATTGATATTAATCCCGATACCGATTCCCGATACCACAAAAGTATTGGATCTCGGTATCGGAATTCCGATACCCGCAAGTATCGGCCGATACCCGATACTTGCGGTATCGGAATGCTCAACACTACTGGTTACACACTATATCCAGAATGAATTGGAGGTGGCTACGCTGGAGCATTGCACTCCCGCAGTACCACTTTGCCATTAGCCACAAGACGGGCCATGACCACGGTAACACGGATGGATTATCACAACGAGAGGCGGTTGCAGATGGGTGCTTGGGGAAACACAGGAAAGTGCTACCCACTAGCGCCCTCTAAAGGGGAGGTGTAAAGAATGGGGGGATTTCATGGCAGCTTACAATCTTCCTTCAGCGTGTGTAGCTCTTACTGGACACTTGTATTAGTAGGTGGTCCAGCAACACCAGCTAGTATCCAAGCTCATACACAGCATGGGCTCCTTTATCCAGTTAGAGGGGCCTGCTTCATCCAGTCAGAGTGGAATCTCATAAAGAGGTTTAAGATGAATATGGAGTTATCATACATCCTAACCACATACAGGTACATTTTTAACTCTGGAATGGACCGAATGCCTTCCAGAGTCTCGATCTGTTCTAGCACCCCGAGGTGGTAAGTACGCAGAACGTCTAGTAGAAGCCAGGTAGCAAAGCCGTGTTTGGCCTCCAAGCATAACGAGTTCCCAGCCGGATCCAATGGCTCCAGAACAGCTGCCCCATGACTTCCATTGGGAAGTTATGATCCTTCATAGGTTTTGGGAGTTTTAGCTTCAATCACCCAGAGGAGGAGGATAAGGCCAATCCTGGGGGTGGAAGTGAGGGACTGACCAAGAGCTTAAAAAGCTTGTGTAAAGCCATGTGCTCTTTCTTGTTGTCTTGATTGCTGTTCACTTATAAAGTGGGGGCTACATCGTGTAACATGCTGGAAGGAAAGGAGTCAGCTGACAGCCCCATGCCCCCATACAACCCAGTGCACATGGTCAAACATCAAACTGGTAATTGACATGCTTCATCTACTTATAACTTTTGTACTATCACCCATATTTGCATATCTGACCAGTGTATATGTATGACAATTGTGTATTGTGTAGTATGCCCTTAAGGCAATTAAATATCTACTATATAATTGTCTAAGGGTCACTTCCGTCTTTCTGTCTGTAATGGAAATCCCAAGTTGCTGATTGGTCGTGGCAAAACGGCCACGACCAATCAGCGACGGGCACAGTCTGGCTGCGAAATGGCCGCTCCCTACTCCCCTGCCATCAGTGCCCGCTCCATACTCCCCTCCAGTCAGCACTCACACAGGGTTAATGGCAGCGTTAAAGGACCGCATTATGCCACGGTGTAACGCACTCCGTTAATGCTGCTATTAACCCTGTGTGACCAACTTTTTACTATTGATGCTGCCTATGCCTACGTCATCATCTCGCGAGACCGCAATGCACTCTTGGGACCGGAGCGTCGCGAGGAGCATTGGTAAACGCCTCGGCTGGATCCGGGGGCAGACAGAGGGTGAGTATATAACTATTTTTTATTTTAATTCTTTTTTAACAGGGATATGGTGCCCACATTACTATATACTACATGGGCTGTGTTAGATACTACGTGTCAGGACTCTGAACATTTTTTACCTTTTGTGCATTACTGCCCTTTTCCAAGATGGCGTCTTTGGTCTCATGTGCACTGGAATCGGCTCCAATATCTGATCAGATGGCAGGGATATCCCCCTGAGGAAGACTCTTGGGAACCTGTGGAAAACATCAATGCCCAACAGAAGATTTCTCATTTTCATCAGAGATTCCCTGAGAAACCAGGTCCAGGATCGTCCTGAGGCCGCTTCTAAGGAGGGAGTAATGTCAGGACTCTGAACATTTTTTACCTTTTGTGCATTACTGCCCTTTTCCAAGATGGCGTCTTTGGTCTCATGTGCACTGTGTCTTCCTGCTATAAAACTCCACCCCAGCCTTCAGTCTGTGCTAGAGTACTCTGCCTTGCATCCAGCTCCTGACCTCTGATTACTTCCTGGCTATATACCTGCTCCTGTGTACCTGTGTGGTGATCCTGCTACTCTGCTCTGAGTTCCTGCTGCATACACCAGTTTCCAGTAATCCTCCTTCATCTGCTGCTCGTGTTTACTTACATCTGCATTTGCTGGACATGTAAGCATTTGCTGCTCTGCAAAAACCTGAGACTATTAACCAGGCCTCCCTGGTTGAGCTATTATTTGAACTGCCTTATAAGCTTATCTATCTGTGTTTGGACTAAGACAAGGATTTATTCGTGTCAAGTATCCTCAAGAATAACTGCTTCATAGACTTTCTGCTTGATTGCATTTTCCTCTGAAGTTTCCTATAGACTGCTAATATTTACAGCAACTGTTGTGGACTTGAGTTTCTCTCTGCATCTGTTTGAATCACTGTGTGATAATATAGACTTTACCACTTATAAAACTGTGTCCTGTAGTTGTCTTGTTCCACGCAGAGTCTCCTGAGTTATCCCCTATAATTATTACACTAGGTGGGCTGTGTTATATACTACATCTCTGTGTTATATACTATATGGGCTGTGCTATATACTACGTGGCTGTGGTATATATTACGTGGCTGGGCAATATACTACATTGCTGTGCTCTATACTACATGGCCTGTGTTATATACTGCGTGGGCTGTGTTATATACTACGTATCTGTGCTATATACTACGTGGCTGTGCAATATATTAAGTGGCTGTGCAATATACTAGGTGGCAGGGAAATATACTACGTGTCTGTACTATATACTATGTGGCTGGGCAATATACTACGTGGCTGTGCAATATACTACGTGGCTGTGCTATATACTATGTGGCTAGGCAATATACTACATGTCTGTGCTATATACTACGTGTCTGTGCTATATACTACGTGGCTGGGCAATATACTACAAGGCTGGGAAATATACTATATACTATACTAATAAACGTAGGAGTGGCCGACAATCCAAACCAACAGCGTGGATGAACCTAGAAAATATAAACAACTTAAAATTGCAGACAAAACAAACTGTCAGGACTCTGAACATTTTTTATTACCTTTTGTGCAATACTGCCCTTTTCCAAGATGGCGTCTTTGGTCTCATGTGCACTGTCTTCCTGCTATAAAACTCCACCCCAGCCTTCAGTGTGTGCTAGAGTATTCTGCCTTGCATCCAGCTCCTGACCTCTGGTGACTCCCTGGTTATATACCTGCTCCTGTGAACCTGTGGGGTTATCCTGCTACTCTGCTCTGAGTTCCTGCTGCATACACCAGTTCCAGTAATCCTCCTTCATCTGCTGCTCGTGTTTGCTTCCATCTGCATTTGCTGGATATGTAAGCTGTTTCTGCTCTGCAAGAACCTGAGACTATTACCCAGACCTCCCTGGTTGAGCTAAGATATTATTTGAACTGCCTTATAAGCATATCTATCTGTGTTTTGGACTAAGCAAGGACTTATTCGTGTCAAGTATCCTCAAGAATAACTGTGCTTCATAGACTTTCTGCGTGATTGCATTTTCCTCTGAAGTTTTCTATAGACTGCTAAGCTGCGTTTAATATTTACACCAAGTGTTGTGGACTTGAGTTTCTCTCTGCACCTGTTTGAATCACCGTGTGATAATATAGACTTTACCACTTATAAAACTATGTCCTGTAGTTGTCTTGTTCCACACAAAGAGTCTCCTGAGTTATCCCCTATAATTATTACAGGATACTCTAGCCATAAAAAAAGGAGACTGCTGGAACAATGACTGCAGAAAGCAGACTAGGGCAGGTGTTTTCCATAATTAGATCACTGCAGAAAGATGTGGAAGGTCTGCAAAAGAAATTTGGAAGCTTTGAAAACAATCAACAAGTGTTTGGACAAACTTTGCAGGACTTAAGCAACCGCATGGCAGCCCAGGAAAACAAACTTACTGGCATAGAGTCCCAGTATGGATGGGCTTTTCAGGACATAAGCACGCAAATAGCTGCACAAGTGACTTTACCCTCTGGGCAACCGCCACCGGCTAGCCCACCTAAGTTGCCCCCATTCAGATTTAATGGTGATCATGACAAATTTCGTGGCTTTGTGAATCAATGTATGCTATATTTTGATGTGCATGCTGACCGTTTTCCTACTGATAGATCCAAAGTATTGTGTGTAATAATGCTACTGACATCACGAGCGCTCGCCTGGGCGAATCCGATGATTGAGTCTCGTGACCCACGGTTAAATAACTTGGATGATTTCTTGGCCGCTATGGCATTAATGTTTGATGACCCTAATCGCCGTGCAACCGCTGAACCTGCTTTGTTGTCTTTACGCCAGGCTAAACGTTCTGTTATTGATTATGCCACTGAATTCAGGAGATTGGCGGTAGATACCAATTGGGACAGTTATGCACAATTGCCTATTTTATAAAGGGGTCTGTCTAGTATTGTAAAAGATGAACTAGCCCGCTCTGAGTCACCACAAGAGCTAGAGACATTTATACAGCATTGTGTGCGCATAGACATTCGCCTTACTGAGCGTAGGCAGGAGAAATTTGCTGCATATAACCGTGTTTCTAACTTTTCCCTTCCTTCCAAAGAGCCTGCAGGTAAAACCTCTTGGGAGGTGCCCATGCAAATTGATTCCGTTCAGAGGTGCGAGATCAATGAGCGCCGGGAACATCGCCTTCGTGAAAGTCTATGTTTCTACTGCGGCCAGTCTGACCACTTCTTGATCAATTGTCCTAAGTGTCCGAGACGGCCTAACAAGGTGCTAGCAGCAGTAGGGGAGTTTGACAATTGTGATGATGAATCTGACATCTCTGAATGTAGCCTGCCTTTAAACGCTGTATTCCATTCACTTTCTATGACTTCACCCCCCAAGGAAAAGAACTCTCACTGTTCTCTCCCTATTAAGATCCTGTGTTCGGGACAGTGGATTTCCAGTGCAGCTATGATTGACTCTGGTGCAGGTGGCAATTTCATGGATATCGCATTTGCCAAGGAACATGGTATTGAAATTCAGCAAAGAGCCTCTCCAATTACCATGGAAACAGTGGATGGGTCACCTTTAATCTCTGGGCCTGTGGATCAGGAGACCGTACCCCTTGAAATTGTGTTGGAGCCTAATCATCAGGAGCAACTTTCTTTCTTGCTAATTTCTTCTCCTCATTTTCCTGTGATTTAAGGCATTCCTTGGTTGCATTCTCAGAACCCAATTATCAACTGGGAGACCAAGGAGATTGCCTTTCCAACAAGGAGCAACTCAGCGTTAACAGAAGCTGTCCCAGTGTCCACGGCTACGGAACGACATGTACAGGTATTTTCTTTACCTCCAGCATATAAAGAGTTCTCTAACATCTGTGACAAGAAGAATGCAGATCAGCTTCCTCCACACAGGTATTATGACTGTCCCATTGAGCTGCTTCCTGGGGCAGCTATTCCTTTTGGTAATGTATACCCTTTGGCGGCACCTGAGCTTCAAGCCTTAAAGGAGTATATAGATGAAAATCTGGCCAAAGGCTTCATACGTCCTTCTTCCTCACAAGCAGGGGCACCTGTATTTTTTGTAAAAAAAAAGGATGGGACCCTGAGACCCTGTGTTGACTATCGGGAACTCAATAAGGTAACCGTACGAAACGGTTACCCTTTGCCTCTGATTCCCGAATTACTGGAAAGAGCCCACCATGCTAAGGTGTTCTCTAAACTGGATCCTCGTGGGGCTTATAATTTGGTGCGTATTCGTCCAGGGGATGAGTGGAAGACAGCATTCAGAAGCCGGTATGGACACTTTGAATATCTTGTGATGCCCTTCGGGCTGTGTAACACCCCTGCAATGTTTCAACTCCCTGCTAATGACATTTTCAGAGATTTGTTGGACCAGTTTGTGGTGATCTATTTGGACGATATACTAATCTTTTCTGACTCTTTACAGGAACATGAAGAACATGTCAAAACCGTTTTAAGACGTCTGAAAGAGAACCATCTGTATATTAAGCCGGTGAAATGCAAGTTCCATCGTTCTGAGATACAGTTCTTAGGTTATATCATCTCTCCCCAGGGGCTGAACAAGGAACCTGGTAAGATTCAGGCTATCCTTGACTGGCCGGTACCCAAGAACGTTAAGGAGGTCCAACGTTTTATTGGTTCTGCAAATTTCTACAGACGCTTCATTCGAAATTTTTCTGATATTGTCCGTCCCATTACTTCCTTGACAAAGAAGGAAAAGCCCTTTAAGTGGTCATCACAGGCTCAAGAAGCTTTTGATCAGCTTAAGATCTGTTTCACATCAGCACCGCTGTTGATACACCCAGATCCAACACTTTCATTCATTGTGGAGGTGGACGCTTCTGATAATGCTTTGGGGGCTATTCTCTCCCAAAGAACTGGAGAGAAGGGTCTGCTACATCCTTGTGCTTTCTTTTCCTGTAGACTAACCTCAGCAGAGAAGAATTATGACGTGGCAGACAAGGAATTGCTGGCTATTATTGCGGCTTTCAAAGAATGGAGGCATCATCTGCAAGGAGCTGCACAACAGATCATAGTGCTAACAGACCATCGCAATTTAGATTTCCTTAGATCCGCTAGATGTCTTTCTCCTTGTCAGGCTCATTGGAACTTATTTTTAAATCAATTTAACTTTGTTATCTCGTACCATCCAGGTTCTCATAATGGGAAGGCTGATGCTTTATCCCGAATCCATGCTGCGGATTCCGTACCTGGAGCCCCATCCAAGACCATTATATCTGATGCCAATTTCATCGGAGTTATCCACGATCAGGACTTGTGGAAGGAGTGCAGGGAGGCCTATGACAGTGATGTATTTCTGGCCAACCCACCTGTGGATATTAATGTTGTCTTTAAGGGTGGCATGTGGTTCAGAGATCGACGTATCTACGTCCCTGAGGTCGTCCATCTGCAGATCCTCAAGTTGGTACATGACTCCAAGTTGGCTGGTCACAAGGGGATACAGAAGACACAAGAGTTCCTCAGCCGATTCTTCTGGAGGCCAACTTGCCTGAAGGATACCACTAAATTTATACCTTTCTTTGCCAATCTGGGTTATCATCCGTGTATTTTACCTAGGCCTCCAATTAATTCTCCGGTTCCGGCAGTGGAGGAAAGGCTGACTGCGATGAGACAAAATCTGGAGGTTCTGAAGGAATCCCTGACCACAGCTCAAGAACATTATAAGAGATCGGCTGATAGATTCCTTAAACCTGCACCCATGTTCAAGGTAGGAGATTCCATGTGGTTAGCAACCAAGAATCTGAAGTTAAATGTTCCTTCACAAAAACTTGGACAGAAATTCATTGGCCCTTTCAAGATCAACGGTATTGTGAGCTCTGTGGCCTGCCGGCTGAAGGTGCGTAGGACAATAAAGGTACACCCAGTTTTTCATGTATGTTTACTAAAGCCTGTATGTCCTAATACCTTCCAGGGACGTTTTGTGCCACCTCCGCAGCCTGTGGTGATTGATGGGCAAGAACAATTTGTGGTGGAGGAAATTATTGATTCCAGGATTTGCAGGAATCGGCTCCAATATCTGATCAGATGGCAGGGATATCCCCCTGAGGAAGACTCTTGGGAACCTGTGGAAAACATCAATGCCCAACAGAAGATTTCTCATTTTCATCAGAGATTCCCTGAGAAACCAGGTCCAGGATCGTCCTGAGGCCGCTTCTAAGGATGGAGTAATGTCAGGACTCTGAACATTTTTTACCTTTTGTGCATTACTGCCCTTTTCCAAGATGGCGTCTTTGGTCTCATGTGCACTGTGTCTTCCTGCTATAAAACTCCACCCCAGCCTTCAGTCTGTGCTAGAGTACTCTGCCTTGCATCCAGCTCCTGACCTCTGATTACTCCCTGGCTATATACCTGCTCCTGTGTACCTGTGTGGTGATCCTGCTACTCTGCTCTGAGTTCCTGCTGCATACACCAGTTTCCAGTAATCCTCCTTCATCTGCTGCTCGTGTTTACTTCCATCTGCATTTGCTGGACATGTAAGCGTTTGCTGCTCTGCAAAAACCTGAGACTATTAACCAGGCCTCCCTGGTTGAGCTATTATTTGAACTGCCTTATAAGCTTATCTATCTGTGTTTGGACTAAGACAAGGATTTATTCGTGTCAAGTATCCTCAAGAATAACTGCTTCATAGACTTTCTGCTTGATTGCATTTTCCTCTGAAGTTTCCTATAGACTGCTAATATTTACAGCAACTGTTGTGGACTTGAGTTTCTCTCTGCATCTGTTTGAATCACTGTGTGATAATATAGACTTTACCACTTATAAAACTGTGTCCTGTAGTTGTCTTGTTCCACGCAGAGTCTCCTGAGTTATCCCCTATAATTATTACACTAGGTGGGCTGTGTTATATACTACATCTCTGTGTTATATACTATATGGGCTGTGCTATATACTACGTGGCTGTGGTATATATTACGTGGCTGGGCAATATACTACATTGCTGTGCTCTATACTACATGGCCTGTGTTATATACTGCGTGGGCTGTGTTATATACTACGTATCTGTGCTATATACTACGTGGCTGTGCAATATATTAAGTGGCTGTGCAATATACTAGGTGGCAGGGAAATATACTACGTGTCTGTACTATATACTATGTGGCTGGGCAATATACTACGTGGCTGTGCAATATACTACGTGGCTGTGCTATATACTATGTGGCTAGGCAATATACTACATGTCTGTGCTATATACTACGTGTCTGTGCTATATACTACGTGGCTGGGCAATATACTACAAGGCTGGGAAATATACTATATACTATACTAATAAACGTAGGAGTGGCCGACAATCCAAACCAACAGCGTGGATGAACCTAGAAAATATAAACAACTTAAAATTGCAGACAAAACAAACTGTCAGGACTCTGAACATTTTTTATTACCTTTTGTGCAATACTGCCCTTTTCCAAGATGGCGTCTTTGGTCTCATGTGCACTGTCTTCCTGCTATAAAACTCCACCCCAGCCTTCAGTGTGTGCTAGAGTATTCTGCCTTGCATCCAGCTCCTGACCTCTGGTGACTCCCTGGTTATATACCTGCTCCTGTGAACCTGTGGGGTTATCCTGCTACTCTGCTCTGAGTTCCTGCTGCATACACCAGTTCCAGTAATCCTCCTTCATCTGCTGCTCGTGTTTGCTTCCATCTGCATTTGCTGGATATGTAAGCTGTTTCTGCTCTGCAAGAACCTGAGACTATTACCCAGACCTCCCTGGTTGAGCTAAGATATTATTTGAACTGCCTTATAAGCATATCTATCTGTGTTTTGGACTAAGCAAGGACTTATTCGTGTCAAGTATCCTCAAGAATAACTGTGCTTCATAGACTTTCTGCGTGATTGCATTTTCCTCTGAAGTTTTCTATAGACTGCTAAGCTGCGTTTAATATTTACACCAAGTGTTGTGGACTTGAGTTTCTCTCTGCACCTGTTTGAATCACCGTGTGATAATATAGACTTTACCACTTATAAAACTATGTCCTGTAGTTGTCTTGTTCCACACAAAGAGTCTCCTGAGTTATCCCCTATAATTATTACAGGATACTCTAGCCATAAAAAAAGGAGACTGCTGGAACAATGACTGCAGAAAGCAGACTAGGGCAGGTGTTTTCCATAATTAGATCACTGCAGAAAGATGTGGAAGGTCTGCAAAAGAAATTTGGAAGCTTTGAAAACAATCAACAAGTGTTTGGACAAACTTTGCAGGACTTAAGCAACCGCATGGCAGCCCAGGAAAACAAACTTACTGGCATAGAGTCCCAGTATGGATGGGCTTTTCAGGACATAAGCACGCAAATAGCTGCACAAGTGACTTTACCCTCTGGGCAACCGCCACCGGCTAGCCCACCTAAGTTGCCCCCATTCAGATTTAATGGTGATCATGACAAATTTCGTGGCTTTGTGAATCAATGTATGCTATATTTTGATGTGCATGCTGACCGTTTTCCTACTGATAGATCCAAAGTATTGTGTGTAATAATGCTACTGACATCACGAGCGCTCGCCTGGGCGAATCCGATGATTGAGTCTCGTGACCCACGGTTAAATAACTTGGATGATTTCTTGGCCGCTATGGCATTAATGTTTGATGACCCTAATCGCCGTGCAACCGCTGAACCTGCTTTGTTGTCTTTACGCCAGGCTAAACGTTCTGTTATTGATTATGCCACTGAATTCAGGAGATTGGCGGTAGATACCAATTGGGACAGTTATGCACAATTGCCTATTTTATAAAGGGGTCTGTCTAGTATTGTAAAAGATGAACTAGCCCGCTCTGAGTCACCACAAGAGCTAGAGACATTTATACAGCATTGTGTGCGCATAGACATTCGCCTTACTGAGCGTAGGCAGGAGAAATTTGCTGCATATAACCGTGTTTCTAACTTTTCCCTTCCTTCCAAAGAGCCTGCAGGTAAAACCTCTTGGGAGGTGCCCATGCAAATTGATTCCGTTCAGAGGTGCGAGATCAATGAGCGCCGGGAACATCGCCTTCGTGAAAGTCTATGTTTCTACTGCGGCCAGTCTGACCACTTCTTGATCAATTGTCCTAAGTGTCCGAGACGGCCTAACAAGGTGCTAGCAGCAGTAGGGGAGTTTGACAATTGTGATGATGAATCTGACATCTCTGAATGTAGCCTGCCTTTAAACGCTGTATTCCATTCACTTTCTATGACTTCACCCCCCAAGGAAAAGAACTCTCACTGTTCTCTCCCTATTAAGATCCTGTGTTCGGGACAGTGGATTTCCAGTGCAGCTATGATTGACTCTGGTGCAGGTGGCAATTTCATGGATATCGCATTTGCCAAGGAACATGGTATTGAAATTCAGCAAAGAGCCTCTCCAATTACCATGGAAACAGTGGATGGGTCACCTTTAATCTCTGGGCCTGTGGATCAGGAGACCGTACCCCTTGAAATTGTGTTGGAGCCTAATCATCAGGAGCAACTTTCTTTCTTGCTAATTTCTTCTCCTCATTTTCCTGTGATTTAAGGCATTCCTTGGTTGCATTCTCAGAACCCAATTATCAACTGGGAGACCAAGGAGATTGCCTTTCCAACAAGGAGCAACTCAGCGTTAACAGAAGCTGTCCCAGTGTCCACGGCTACGGAACGACATGTACAGGTATTTTCTTTACCTCCAGCATATAAAGAGTTCTCTAACATCTGTGACAAGAAGAATGCAGATCAGCTTCCTCCACACAGGTATTATGACTGTCCCATTGAGCTGCTTCCTGGGGCAGCTATTCCTTTTGGTAATGTATACCCTTTGGCGGCACCTGAGCTTCAAGCCTTAAAGGAGTATATAGATGAAAATCTGGCCAAAGGCTTCATACGTCCTTCTTCCTCACAAGCAGGGGCACCTGTATTTTTTGTAAAAAAAAAGGATGGGACCCTGAGACCCTGTGTTGACTATCGGGAACTCAATAAGGTAACCGTACGAAACGGTTACCCTTTGCCTCTGATTCCCGAATTACTGGAAAGAGCCCACCATGCTAAGGTGTTCTCTAAACTGGATCCTCGTGGGGCTTATAATTTGGTGCGTATTCGTCCAGGGGATGAGTGGAAGACAGCATTCAGAAGCCGGTATGGACACTTTGAATATCTTGTGATGCCCTTCGGGCTGTGTAACACCCCTGCAATGTTTCAACTCCCTGCTAATGACATTTTCAGAGATTTGTTGGACCAGTTTGTGGTGATCTATTTGGACGATATACTAATCTTTTCTGACTCTTTACAGGAACATGAAGAACATGTCAAAACCGTTTTAAGACGTCTGAAAGAGAACCATCTGTATATTAAGCCGGTGAAATGCAAGTTCCATCGTTCTGAGATACAGTTCTTAGGTTATATCATCTCTCCCCAGGGGCTGAACAAGGAACCTGGTAAGATTCAGGCTATCCTTGACTGGCCGGTACCCAAGAACGTTAAGGAGGTCCAACGTTTTATTGGTTCTGCAAATTTCTACAGACGCTTCATTCGAAATTTTTCTGATATTGTCCGTCCCATTACTTCCTTGACAAAGAAGGAAAAGCCCTTTAAGTGGTCATCACAGGCTCAAGAAGCTTTTGATCAGCTTAAGATCTGTTTCACATCAGCACCGCTGTTGATACACCCAGATCCAACACTTTCATTCATTGTGGAGGTGGACGCTTCTGATAATGCTTTGGGGGCTATTCTCTCCCAAAGAACTGGAGAGAAGGGTCTGCTACATCCTTGTGCTTTCTTTTCCTGTAGACTAACCTCAGCAGAGAAGAATTATGACGTGGCAGACAAGGAATTGCTGGCTATTATTGCGGCTTTCAAAGAATGGAGGCATCATCTGCAAGGAGCTGCACAACAGATCATAGTGCTAACAGACCATCGCAATTTAGATTTCCTTAGATCCGCTAGATGTCTTTCTCCTTGTCAGGCTCATTGGAACTTATTTTTAAATCAATTTAACTTTGTTATCTCGTACCATCCAGGTTCTCATAATGGGAAGGCTGATGCTTTATCCCGAATCCATGCTGCGGATTCCGTACCTGGAGCCCCATCCAAGACCATTATATCTGATGCCAATTTCATCGGAGTTATCCACGATCAGGACTTGTGGAAGGAGTGCAGGGAGGCCTATGACAGTGATGTATTTCTGGCCAACCCACCTGTGGATATTAATGTTGTCTTTAAGGGTGGCATGTGGTTCAGAGATCGACGTATCTACGTCCCTGAGGTCGTCCATCTGCAGATCCTCAAGTTGGTACATGACTCCAAGTTGGCTGGTCACAAGGGGATACAGAAGACACAAGAGTTCCTCAGCCGATTCTTCTGGAGGCCAACTTGCCTGAAGGATACCACTAAATTTATACCTTTCTTTGCCAATCTGGGTTATCATCCGTGTATTTTACCTAGGCCTCCAATTAATTCTCCGGTTCCGGCAGTGGAGGAAAGGCTGACTGCGATGAGACAAAATCTGGAGGTTCTGAAGGAATCCCTGACCACAGCTCAAGAACATTATAAGAGATCGGCTGATAGATTCCTTAAACCTGCACCCATGTTCAAGGTAGGAGATTCCATGTGGTTAGCAACCAAGAATCTGAAGTTAAATGTTCCTTCACAAAAACTTGGACAGAAATTCATTGGCCCTTTCAAGATCAACGGTATTGTGAGCTCTGTGGCCTGCCGGCTGAAGGTGCGTAGGACAATAAAGGTACACCCAGTTTTTCATGTATGTTTACTAAAGCCTGTATGTCCTAATACCTTCCAGGGACGTTTTGTGCCACCTCCGCAGCCTGTGGTGATTGATGGGCAAGAACAATTTGTGGTGGAGGAAATTATTGATTCCAGGATTTGCAGGAATCGGCTCCAATATCTGATCAGATGGCAGGGATATCCCCCTGAGGAAGACTCTTGGGAACCTGTGGAAAACATCAATGCCCAACAGAAGATTTCTCATTTTCATCAGAGATTCCCTGAGAAACCAGGTCCAGGATCGTCCTGAGGCCGCTTCTAAGGATGGAGTAATGTCAGGACTCTGAACATTTTTTACCTTTTGTGCATTACTGCCCTTTTCCAAGATGGCGTCTTTGGTCTCATGTGCACTGTGTCTTCCTGCTATAAAACTCCACCCCAGCCTTCAGTCTGTGCTAGAGTACTCTGCCTTGCATCCAGCTCCTGACCTCTGATTACTCCCTGGCTATATACCTGCTCCTGTGTACCTGTGTGGTGATCCTGCTACTCTGCTCTGAGTTCCTGCTGCATACACCAGTTTCCAGTAATCCTCCTTCATCTGCTGCTCGTGTTTACTTCCATCTGCATTTGCTGGACATGTAAGCGTTTGCTGCTCTGCAAAAACCTGAGACTATTAACCAGGCCTCCCTGGTTGAGCTATTATTTGAACTGCCTTATAAGCTTATCTATCTGTGTTTGGACTAAGACAAGGATTTATTCGTGTCAAGTATCCTCAAGAATAACTGCTTCATAGACTTTCTGCTTGATTGCATTTTCCTCTGAAGTTTCCTATAGACTGCTAATATTTACAGCAACTGTTGTGGACTTGAGTTTCTCTCTGCATCTGTTTGAATCACTGTGTGATAATATAGACTTTACCACTTATAAAACTGTGTCCTGTAGTTGTCTTGTTCCACGCAGAGTCTCCTGAGTTATCCCCTATAATTATTACACTAGGTGGGCTGTGTTATATACTACATCTCTGTGTTATATACTATATGGGCTGTGCTATATACTACGTGGCTGTGGTATATATTACGTGGCTGGGCAATATACTACATTGCTGTGCTCTATACTACATGGCCTGTGTTATATACTGCGTGGGCTGTGTTATATACTACGTATCTGTGCTATATACTACGTGGCTGTGCAATATATTAAGTGGCTGTGCAATATACTAGGTGGCAGGGAAATATACTACGTGTCTGTACTATATACTATGTGGCTGGGCAATATACTACGTGGCTGTGCAATATACTACGTGGCTGTGCTATATACTATGTGGCTAGGCAATATACTACATGTCTGTGCTATATACTACGTGTCTGTGCTATATACTACGTGGCTGGGCAATATACTACAAGGCTGGGAAATATACTATATACTATACTAATAAACGTAGGAGTGGCCGACAATCCAAACCAACAGCGTGGATGAACCTAGAAAATATAAACAACTTAAAATTGCAGACAAAACAAACTGTCAGGACTCTGAACATTTTTTATTACCTTTTGTGCAATACTGCCCTTTTCCAAGATGGCGTCTTTGGTCTCATGTGCACTGTGTCTTCCTGCTATAAAACTCCACCCCAGCCTTCAGTGTGTGCTAGAGTATTCTGCCTTGCATCCAGCTCCTGACCTCTGGTGACTCCCTGGTTATATACCTGCTCCTGTGAACCTGTGGGGTTATCCTGCTACTCTGCTCTGAGTTCCTGCTGCATACACCAGTTCCAGTAATCCTCCTTCATCTGCTGCTCGTGTTTGCTTCCATCTGCATTTGCTGGATATGTAAGCTGTTTCTGCTCTGCAAGAACCTGAGACTATTACCCAGACCTCCCTGGTTGAGCTAAGATATTATTTGAACTGCCTTATAAGCATATCTATCTGTGTTTTGGACTAAGCAAGGACTTATTCGTGTCAAGTATCCTCAAGAATAACTGTGCTTCATAGACTTTCTGCGTGATTGCATTTTCCTCTGAAGTTTTCTATAGACTGCTAAGCTGCGTTTAATATTTACACCAAGTGTTGTGGACTTGAGTTTCTCTCTGCACCTGTTTGAATCACCGTGTGATAATATAGACTTTACCACTTATAAAACTATGTCCTGTAGTTGTCTTGTTCCACACAAAGAGTCTCCTGAGTTATCCCCTATAATTATTACAGGATACTCTAGCCATAAAAAAAGGAGACTGCTGGAACAATGACTGCAGAAAGCAGACTAGGGCAGGTGTTTTCCATAATTAGATCACTGCAGAAAGATGTGGAAGGTCTGCAAAAGAAATTTGGAAGCTTTGAAAACAATCAACAAGTGTTTGGACAAACTTTGCAGGACTTAAGCAACCGCATGGCAGCCCAGGAAAACAAACTTACTGGCATAGAGTCCCAGTATGGATGGGCTTTTCAGGACATAAGCACGCAAATAGCTGCACAAGTGACTTTACCCTCTGGGCAACCGCCACCGGCTAGCCCACCTAAGTTGCCCCCATTCAGATTTAATGGTGATCATGACAAATTTCGTGGCTTTGTGAATCAATGTATGCTATATTTTGATGTGCATGCTGACCGTTTTCCTACTGATAGATCCAAAGTATTGTGTGTAATAATGCTACTGACATCACGAGCGCTCGCCTGGGCGAATCCGATGATTGAGTCTCGTGACCCACGGTTAAATAACTTGGATGATTTCTTGGCCGCTATGGCATTAATGTTTGATGACCCTAATCGCCGTGCAACCGCTGAACCTGCTTTGTTGTCTTTACGCCAGGCTAAACGTTCTGTTATTGATTATGCCACTGAATTCAGGAGATTGGCGGTAGATACCAATTGGGACAGTTATGCACAATTGCCTATTTTATAAAGGGGTCTGTCTAGTATTGTAAAAGATGAACTAGCCCGCTCTGAGTCACCACAAGAGCTAGAGACATTTATACAGCATTGTGTGCGCATAGACATTCGCCTTACTGAGCGTAGGCAGGAGAAATTTGCTGCATATAACCGTGTTTCTAACTTTTCCCTTCCTTCCAAAGAGCCTGCAGGTAAAACCTCTTGGGAGGTGCCCATGCAAATTGATTCCGTTCAGAGGTGCGAGATCAATGAGCGCCGGGAACATCGCCTTCGTGAAAGTCTATGTTTCTACTGCGGCCAGTCTGACCACTTCTTGATCAATTGTCCTAAGTGTCCGAGACGGCCTAACAAGGTGCTAGCAGCAGTAGGGGAGTTTGACAATTGTGATGATGAATCTGACATCTCTGAATGTAGCCTGCCTTTAAACGCTGTATTCCATTCACTTTCTATGACTTCACCCCCCAAGGAAAAGAACTCTCACTGGTCTCTCCCTATTAAGATCCTGTGTTCGGGACAGTGGATTTCCAGTGCAGCTATGATTGACTCTGGTGCAGGTGGCAATTTCATGGATATCGCATTTGCCAAGGAACATGGTATTGAAATTCAGCAAAGAGCCTCTCCAATTACCATGGAAACAGTGGATGGGTCACCTTTAATCTCTGGGCCTGTGGATCAGGAGACCGTACCCCTTGAAATTGTGTTGGAGCCTAATCATCAGGAGCAACTTTCTTTCTTGCTAATTTCTTCTCCTCATTTTCCTGTGATTTAAGGCATTCCTTGGTTGCATTCTCAGAACCCAATTATCAACTGGGAGACCAAGGAGATTGCCTTTCCAACAAGGAGCAACTCAGCGTTAACAGAAGCTGTCCCAGTGTCCACGGCTACGGAACGACATGTACAGGTATTTTCTTTACCTCCAGCATATAAAGAGTTCTCTAACATCTGTGACAAGAAGAATGCAGATCAGCTTCCTCCACACAGGTATTATGACTGTCCCATTGAGCTGCTTCCTGGGGCAGCTATTCCTTTTGGTAATGTATACCCTTTGGCGGCACCTGAGCTTCAAGCCTTAAAGGAGTATATAGATGAAAATCTGGCCAAAGGCTTCATACGTCCTTCTTCCTCACAAGCAGGGGCACCTGTATTTTTTGTAAAAAAAAAGGATGGGACCCTGAGACCCTGTGTTGACTATCGGGAACTCAATAAGGTAACCGTACGAAACGGTTACCCTTTGCCTCTGATTCCCGAATTACTGGAAAGAGCCCACCATGCTAAGGTGTTCTCTAAACTGGATCCTCGTGGGGCTTATAATTTGGTGCGTATTCGTCCAGGGGATGAGTGGAAGACAGCATTCAGAAGCCGGTATGGACACTTTGAATATCTTGTGATGCCCTTCGGGCTGTGTAACACCCCTGCAATGTTTCAACTCCCTGCTAATGACATTTTCAGAGATTTGTTGGACCAGTTTGTGGTGATCTATTTGGACGATATACTAATCTTTTCTGACTCTTTACAGGAACATGAAGAACATGTCAAAACCGTTTTAAGACGTCTGAAAGAGAACCATCTGTATATTAAGCCGGTGAAATGCAAGTTCCATCGTTCTGAGATACAGTTCTTAGGTTATATCATCTCTCCCCAGGGGCTGAACAAGGAACCTGGTAAGATTCAGGCTATCCTTGACTGGCCGGTACCCAAGAACGTTAAGGAGGTCCAACGTTTTATTGGTTCTGCAAATTTCTACAGACGCTTCATTCGAAATTTTTCTGATATTGTCCGTCCCATTACTTCCTTGACAAAGAAGGAAAAGCCCTTTAAGTGGTCATCACAGGCTCAAGAAGCTTTTGATCAGCTTAAGATCTGTTTCACATCAGCACCGCTGTTGATACACCCAGATCCAACACTTTCATTCATTGTGGAGGTGGACGCTTCTGATAATGCTTTGGGGGCTATTCTCTCCCAAAGAACTGGAGAGAAGGGTCTGCTACATCCTTGTGCTTTCTTTTCCTGTAGACTAACCTCAGCAGAGAAGAATTATGACGTGGCAGACAAGGAATTGCTGGCTATTATTGCGGCTTTCAAAGAATGGAGGCATCATCTGCAAGGAGCTGCACAACAGATCATAGTGCTAACAGACCATCGCAATTTAGATTTCCTTAGATCCGCTAGATGTCTTTCTCCTTGTCAGGCTCATTGGAACTTATTTTTAAATCAATTTAACTTTGTTATCTCGTACCATCCAGGTTCTCATAATGGGAAGGCTGATGCTTTATCCCGAATCCATGCTGCGGATTCCGTACCTGGAGCCCCATCCAAGACCATTATATCTGATGCCAATTTCATCGGAGTTATCCACGATCAGGACTTGTGGAAGGAGTGCAGGGAGGCCTATGACAGTGATGTATTTCTGGCCAACCCACCTGTGGATATTAATGTTGTCTTTAAGGGTGGCATGTGGTTCAGAGATCGACGTATCTACGTCCCTGAGGTCGTCCATCTGCAGATCCTCAAGTTGGTACATGACTCCAAGTTGGCTGGTCACAAGGGGATACAGAAGACACAAGAGTTCCTCAGCCGATTCTTCTGGAGGCCAACTTGCCTGAAGGATACCACTAAATTTATACCTTTCTTTGCCAATCTGGGTTATCATCCGTGTATTTTACCTAGGCCTCCAATTAATTCTCCGGTTCCGGCAGTGGAGGAAAGGCTGACTGCGATGAGACAAAATCTGGAGGTTCTGAAGGAATCCCTGACCACAGCTCAAGAACATTATAAGAGATCGGCTGATAGATTCCTTAAACCTGCACCCATGTTCAAGGTAGGAGATTCCATGTGGTTAGCAACCAAGAATCTGAAGTTAAATGTTCCTTCACAAAAACTTGGACAGAAATTCATTGGCCCTTTCAAGATCAACGGTATTGTGAGCTCTGTGGCCTGCCGGCTGAAGGTGCGTAGGACAATAAAGGTACACCCAGTTTTTCATGTATGTTTACTAAAGCCTGTATGTCCTAATACCTTCCAGGGACGTTTTGTGCCACCTCCGCAGCCTGTGGTGATTGATGGGCAAGAACAATTTGTGGTGGAGGAAATTATTGATTCCAGGATTTGCAGGAATCGGCTCCAATATCTGATCAGATGGCAGGGATATCCCCCTGAGGAAGACTCTTGGGAACCTGTGGAAAACATCAATGCCCAACAGAAGATTTCTCATTTTCATCAGAGATTCCCTGAGAAACCAGGTCCAGGATCGTCCTGAGGCCGCTTCTAAGGATGGAGTAATGTCAGGACTCTGAACATTTTTTACCTTTTGTGCATTACTGCCCTTTTCCAAGATGGCGTCTTTGGTCTCATGTGCACTGTGTCTTCCTGCTATAAAACTCCACCCCAGCCTTCAGTCTGTGCTAGAGTACTCTGCCTTGCATCCAGCTCCTGACCTCTGATTACTCCCTGGCTATATACCTGCTCCTGTGTACCTGTGTGGTGATCCTGCTACTCTGCTCTGAGTTCCTGCTGCATACACCAGTTTCCAGTAATCCTCCTTCATCTGCTGCTCGTGTTTACTTCCATCTGCATTTGCTGGACATGTAAGCGTTTGCTGCTCTGCAAAAACCTGAGACTATTAACCAGGCCTCCCTGGTTGAGCTAAGATATTATTTGAACTGCCTTATCAGCTTATCTATCTGTGTTTGGACTAAGACAAGGATTTATTCTTGTCAAGTATCCTCAAGAATAACTGTGCTTCATAGACTTTCTGCTTGATTGCATTTTCCTCTGAAGTTTCCTATAGACTGCTAAGCTGCGTTTACTGTTTACAGCAAGTGTTGTGGACTTGAGTTTCTCTCTGCATCTGTTTGAATTACCGTGTGATAATATAGACTTTACCACTTATAAAACTGTGTCCTGTAGTTGTCTTGTTCCACGCAAAGAGTCTCCTGAGTTATCCCCTATAATTATTACACTACGTGGGCTGTGTTATATACTACATCTCTGTGCTATATACTATATGGGCTGTGCTATATACTACGTGGCTGTGGTATATATTACGTGGCTGGGCAATATACTACATTGCTGTGCTCTATACTACGTGGCCTGTGTTATATACTGTGTGGGCTGTGTTATATACTATGTATCTGTGCTATATACTTCGTGGCTGTGCTATATACTACGTGGCTGTGCAATATATTATGTGGCTGTGCAATATACTATGTGGCAGGGAAATATACTACGTGTCTGTACTATATACTATGTGGCTGGGCAATATACTACATATAGAAAAAGAAAAGAGTAGGCCTAACCAAGTGGGAGTCACCACCATATAAATAACAGGATAACAACTTTATTTCACACATATGCAAGAGACAGAACATTTAAAAACATTAAAAAACAAAGGGATGTGACATATCCCTGTATGAACAAAAAGGCCCATAATACGGCCACAGCACCGCACCACCCTCAACAGGGTATAATTTACACATGCCCAAGATAATAAATAGCCTGTATAGAAAATAGTTTGATGGCTTGAAATAATGGCTGAAAATAACCGGCTACCCCAATGCTCACCAACATCAAATTGCAGAGGTAAGGTACATGCCTAATGATGACATGCAATCTGGAAAGAGACAAAAAATGCACATAATCCTAAGCTTTATATGTAACCAGACTTGGACAGCATTCAATAAGCTGACATGGATGAAATACCCACCAGAGAATAAAGGACCATGACCTGGAGCACGAGGGTAAATAGAGCAGCCAAAAGATTCCACAGAGTGCCTACACAGGCATGTGCACCCTAAAGGAGGTTAAGTGCGGGCAGCAGACACCCAACGCGTGTCGCCACACTGCGGTGGCTTCGTCAGGGGTGATGTCTGCATGCCCTGCCTCCAGCTTAAATACAAGTCACAAATGACTTACCGATATACAGCTGTGTGGGCCGCCAGAAGGGCCGCATGGAGCAGCGGTGATGGAGTCTGCTTACCTGCCGGGCCCGGCAAGTGGTAACTGCGCACGCGCCGGCGTCCCAGAGCGGAAGTGTGAACTCCGCTCCTGGTCGCCGTAGCAACGCGTACACAGCGGTAAAGAGCGCTTGCGCTAGGGGACTGAAATAAGGACAAAACTGTAAAAACAGCAAGGGCCTGCCTAACATAATAACTAGCAGCGGAAAATCCTACCACTGCTTGGCAGACCAAGAAGCCATGAATAGCCTTAATAAATAAAAGGAGAAAGGAGGAGTGCATGAAAATGAAAACACAGCCCCCGACAGGGGAAACAAAGGGTGGGAAGGAAGGGGGGGGGGGGGGGGGGAGGGGAAGAAAAGAAGGAGGGGACCACATCGTGCACTCAATAGGCAAAAGGCACAGAGATCACTCAATATGCCCATTAGAGGAGAATATGTAAGAAAGCATAGATAGGTCAGTAGAATGCCTGGTATAGGCAATCACTAAAAACAGAGTACATCGAGGGGCAAAAACATCACTTTGAACGAAAAATAATAAAAAATGTAAATAAAAATATGAACATGCTTTTAAACAGAATAAAACAAAACAAAACATAACAAAACAAAACACACCGGGAGCAAAATATATGTCATTTGACCATGCTGTGTAGTATACTAACAAAATTATACCCACAGCAAATTGTCCATTTCATTGTTTATAAAAGCCGGTAAATAGTAGATCTTCATTGATGCCAAAGGGAATTACACAGTTCAGGTCAAAGATCCACTTAGACTCCCGTTTTAGAAGTTCAATAGTAATATTTCCACCCCTCATGTTCATATTCACTGATTCAAGTCCCAAAATCTTCGTGCCAGCCCACTGTGAATTATGTTGAGCCAAGTAATGTGCCGCTACTGATGTCAGGGTTTTCCCCTTTGACTTGTCCCTTTGTGCTGTAGAAATACTGGAGAAGTGTTGCTGCATACGTCTCCTGAGTTCCTGCGTGGTTTGGCCCACGTAGACCTTAGGGCAAGGGCACACCAACGCGTAGACCAAATTCCGAGTCCTGCAATTAAAGTAGGTTTTAGTGGGCGTCTGTGAAGACAAAAAAGGCACCATCACTTTTTCATCACGACTGGTAAAGGGGCAGATACTACAGTTCCCACACGGAAAGGTGCCCCTGAGTCTAACCCCTCTACCCAGCCTAGTGACCGGCCGCTGGAAATGACTGTGGCT
Organism: Ranitomeya variabilis; assembly: GCF_051348905.1. Classification (NCBI taxonomy): domain Eukaryota; kingdom Metazoa; phylum Chordata; class Amphibia; order Anura; family Dendrobatidae; genus Ranitomeya; species Ranitomeya variabilis. The sequence goes on from NC_135234.1 coordinate 688,956,934, forward strand.
AAGTTGGTCCCTAAGACTTCTGGCCCTTCTGGCCACCAGATTAGGCTGGGGGGCAATGTGGGGAAGGAGTTTGGATTCACTCTGTAAGATACTCCAATATTTGGACAGGATCCCCCGTAGGTCTTGCCACTGGTTATTAAAAGCTGTAATTATACCCAGCGGCTTGTCACTGATCCTGTGCCCGCCCTGTAACAGGTCATCCCTATTGCTGTTATTGGCCGTCATATAGGCCCGGGAAATAATCCGCCTTGGGTAACCCCTCTCTCGGAAGCGTGCAGTGAGCTCACGGGAATGTCTGGTGAACTCCTCGTGCTCACTGCAATTCCTCCTAATTCTTAAGAATTGACCCTTGGGAATACCATTTCTCAAATGCAGGGGGTGGAAGCTATCAAAATGGAGGAGGCTATTCGTAGCCGTTGGCTTCCGATAAAGTGTTGTCTGGATATGTTGTCCCCTCACCTGCAATTTTAGATCCAGAAAGTCAATTTCGGTCTGGGAGTAATGTGATGAAAGACGAATATTCCAAGGGTTATCGTTTAGAGCGCTCACAAATTCATTGCACAATTCCAGAGTGCCTGTCCAAATAAACACAACGTCGTCAATATAACGTGACCACTTCATGACATACTCAGAGAACAGTTCCAAACCATATACCCTTGTAGCTTCCCACCAACCCAAGGCCAAGTTGGCATACGAAGGGGCACAACGAGCCCCCATAGCCGTCCCCCTTACTTGCCTGTAGTAGACACGATCGAACACAAAGTAGTTTTGATCCAGAACAAAATGCAAAAGATCCAAAATGAACGAATCATGTCCTCTGTCTCCCGTAGTCTTTAGGTCCAAAAAGTACGATACAGCACCTATACCCCAATCGTGTCCAATACACGTGTACAGAGACTCGTGTTCGATCGTGTCTACTACAGGCAAGTAAGGGGGATAATAATTTTTTTAATAACCAGTGGCAAGACCTACGGGGGATCCTGTCCAAATATTGGAGTATCTTACAGAGTGAATCCAAACTCCTTCCCCACATTGCCCCCCAGCCTAATCTGGTGGCCAGAAGGGCCAGAAGTCTTAGGGACCAACTTAGCCACAGTCATTTCCAGCGGCCGGTCACTAGGCTGGGTAGAGGGGTTAGACTCAGGGGCACCTTTCCGTGTGGGAACTGTAGTATCTGCCCCTTTACCAGTCGTGATGAAAAAGTGATGGTGCCTTTTTTGTCTTCACAGACGCCCACTAAAACCTACTTTAATTGCAGGACTCGGAATTTGGTCTACGCGTTGGTGTGCCCTTGCCCTAAGGTCTACGTGGGCCAAACCACGCAGGAACTCAGGAGACGTATGCAGCAACACTTCTCCAGTATTTCTACAGCACAAAGGGACAAGTCAAAGGGGAAAACCCTGACATCAGTAGCGGCACATTACTTGGCTCAACATAATTCACAGTGGGCTGGCACGAAGATTTTGGGACTTGAATCAGTGAATATGAACATGAGGGGTGGAAATATTACTATTGAACTTCTAAAACGGGAGTCTAAGTGGATCTTTGACCTGAACTGTGTAATTCCCTTTGGCATCAATGAAGATCTACTATTTACCGGCTTTTATAAACAATGAAATGGACAATTTGCTGTGGGTATAATTTTGTTAGTATACTACACAGCATGGTCAAATGACATATATTTTGCTCCCGGTGTGTTTTGTTTTGTTATGTTTTGTTTTGTTTTATTCTGTTTAAAAGCATGTTCATATTTTTATTTACATTTTTTATTATTTTTCGTTCAAAGTGATGTTTTTGCCCCTCGATGTACTCTGTTTTTAGTGATTGCCTATACCAGGCATTCTACTGACCTATCTATGCTTTCTTACATATTCTCCTCTAATGGGCATATTGAGTGATCTCTGTGCCTTTTGCCTATTGAGTGCACGATGTGGTCCCCTCCTTCTTTTCTTCCCCTCCCCCCCCCCCCCCCTTCCTTCCCACCCTTTGTTTCCCCTGTCGGGGGCTGTGTTTTCATTTTCATGCACTCCTCCTTTCTCCTTTTATTTATTAAGGCTATTCATGGCTTCTTGGTCTGCCAAGCAGTGGTAGGATTTTCCGCTGCTAGTTATTATGTTAGGCAGGCCCTTGCTGTTTTTACAGTTTTGTCCTTATTTCAGTCCCCTAGCGCAAGCGCTCTTTACCGCTGTGTACGCGTTGCTACGGCGACCAGGAGCGGAGTTCACACTTCCGCTCTGGGACGCCGGCGCGTGCGCAGTTACCACTTGCCGGGCCCGGCAGGTAAACAGACTCCATCACCGCTGCTCCATGCGGCCCTTCTGGCGGCCCACACAGCTGTATATCGGTAAGTCATTTGTGACTTGTATTTAAGCTGGAGGCAGGGCATGCAGACATCACCCCTGACGAAGCCACCGCAGTGTGGCGACACGCGTTGGGTGTCTGCTGCCCGCACTTAACCTCCTTTAGGGTGCACATGCCCGTGTAGGCACTCTGTGGAATCTTTTGGCTGCTCTATTTACCCTCGTGCTCCAGGTCATGGTCCTTTATTCTCTGGTGGGTATTTCATCCATGTCAGCTTATTGAATGCTGTCCAAGTCTGGTTACATATAAAGCTTAGGATTATGTGCATTTTTTGTCTCTTTCCAGATTGCATGTCATCATTAGGCATGTACCTTACCTCTGCAATTTGATGTTGGTGAGCATTGGGGTAGCCGGTTATTTTCAGCCATTATTTCAAGCCATCAAACTATTTTCTATACAGGCTATTTATTATCTTGGGCATGTGTAAATTATACCCTGTTGAGGGTGGTGCGGTGCTGTGGCCGTATTATGGGCCTTTTTGTTCATACAGGGATATGTCACATCCCTTTGTTTTTTAATGTTTTTAAATGTTCTGTCTCTTGCATATGTGTGAAATAAAGTTGTTATCCTGTTATTTATATGGTGGTGACTCCCACTTGGTTAGGCCTACTCTTTTCTTTTTCTATATGCTTTACAATGGTCCTTGGGCCTAGGTTTGAGTCCCACTGACCGTGGTGCCCCCATTTTGCTTCTTTGGGCAATATACTACGTGTCTGTGCTATATACTATGTGGCTGGGCAATATACTACGTGTCTGTGCTATATACTACGTGGCTGGGCAATATACTAGGTGTCTGTGCTATATACTATGTGTCTGTGCTATATACTACGTGGCTGGGCAATATACTACAAGGCTGGGAAATATACTATGTGGCTGGGCAATATACTATGTGGCTGGGCAATATACTAAATGGCTGGGCAATATACTACGTGTCTGTGCTATGTACTACGTGGCTGGGCAATATACTACGTGGCTGGGCAATATAATATGTGGCTGTGCAATACACTATGTGGGCTGTGCTATATACTACCTGGCTGGGCAATATACTACGTGGCTGTGCTATATACTACGTGGCTGTGTTATATACTATGTGGCCTGGGTTATATACTGCATGGGCAGTGTTATATACTATGTCTCTGTGCTATATACTAAGTGGCTGTGCTATATACTACGTGGCTGTGCAAGATATTACGTGGCTGTGCAATATACTATGTGACTGTGCAATATATTATGTGGCTGGTCAATATACTATGTGTCTGTGCTAAATACTACGTGGCTGGGCAATATACTACGTGGCTGTGCTATATACTACGTGGGCTGTGCTATATACTAAGTGGGCTGAGTTATATACTATGTGGGCTGTGTTATGCGCTACTTGGCTGTGCTATATTTCTCTGCTGTGTCTGTGCATCATGAATCGTGGTATGTGTTAAAGAGGGGGGCCCACTGAGACTTGTTTCGCCCGGGGCCCTCAAAAACCTGGAGCCGATTGGTCACGCCCAGCCGCTTACAATCAGCAACAGGCGCAGTCCACCCACGAATTGGCACGGAATTTGAACCACGCTTTGCTAATTGGTCGAGGCCGGACGGCTAAATCCTGCGTATAAATTGCATTATTCTGAAAATTTCATAAATAAACTACATACATATTCTAGAATACCCGATGCCACCATCTAGTATAATATAATCTTGGACTGCTCTTTTATCTCGATCCACAAATCTACATGTCCATGTTCACGGCTTTAACTTTTCATGCTACTGGGGCTGGTTTCTGGCCTGATATAATCCCGTTAACAGACCAGGCTTACATCTAGCTAAGAACTGGTGACAGTCCTACTGGGCTGATAAGGTTCGGTTTCACTGGTGCTAGTGATAGAGGCCTCTCAGTCTGTCAGGGTTGTGAGGGGGTGTGGTGCCACGTCAGCAACTGCGTGGGCCACATCCTCTCATTCTCCTGCCTTCCTGGCAGGGCCGGCTCCAGGTTTTTGAGGGCCCCGGGCGAAAGAGTCTCAGTGGGCCCCCCCCCCTTTAACACATACCACGATTCATGATGCCCAGATACAGCAGAGAAATATAGGTATAGTACAATGCCAGATTTCACTTCATACATGAGTGATAGCTATTGTAAATTCTGCAGTGTATATATACAGGAGGAGAGGTACTGTGCAGTGTATATATACAGGAGGAGTGGTACTGTGCAGTGTATATATACAGGGGAGAGGTACTGTGCGGTGTATATATACAGGGGAGAGGTACTGTGCGGTGTATATATACACAGGAGGAGTGGTACTGTACAGTGTATATATACAGGAGGAGTGGTACTGTGCAGTGTATATATACAGGACAGGAGGAGTGGTACTGTGCAGTGTATATATACAGGAGGAGTGGTACTGTGCAGTGTATATATACAGGAGGAGTGGTACTGTGCAGTGTATATATACAGGACAGGAGGAGTGGTACTGTGCGGTGTATATATACAGGAGGAGTGGTACTGTACAGTGTATATATACAGGAGGAGTGGTACTGTGCAGTGTATATATACAGGAGGAGTGGTACTGTGCAGTGTATATATACAGGACAGGAGGAGTGGTACTGTGCAGTGTATATATACAGGACAGGAGGAGTGGTACTGTGCAATGTATATATACAGGACAGGAGGAGTGGTACTGTGCAGTGTATATATATAGGACAGGAGGAGTGGTACTGTGCAATGTATATATACAGGACAGGAGGAGTGGTACTGTGCAGTGTATATATACAGGACAGGAGGAGTGGTACTGTGCAGTGTATATATACAGGAGGAGTGGTACTGTGCAATGTATATATACAGGACAGGAGGAGTGGTACTGTGCAGTGTATATATACAGGACAGGAGGAGTGGTACTGTGCAGTGTATATATACAGGAGGAGTGGTACTGTGCAATGTATATATACAGGACAGGAGGAGTGGCACTGTGCAGTGTATATATACAGGAGGAGTGGTACTGTGCAGTGTATATACTTCAACAGCCGCCCAGCACCTGTCCTGTATATATATTATATACACTGTATCTATATAGGCTGTGCTGGGGGCCTGAGCTGGGCGGCTGCTGTAGTATATATATATATGTCAGCTGCAGCCGCCCAGCCCATGGCTGCCCCAGATCACCCACACTGTCAGAACATACAGCGATATAGCATTGCATTGCACTCACTCAGGTGTTGGTAGGAACTCCGTCTCCTCAGGAATCTGCCTGCCTCTGCCTGATAAGTTCAGCAGTGAGAGCAGAGCAGGAGAAGTGCTCTCTCCGCCCACAATGTCACGCTGGCTGTGTCCTTAACCCCTACGTGCCTGGCCCTGCACTGACAGTGAGAAGATGCTTGTGCCAGCTCAAATTGAAAGGGTAGAAAGGGTTAAAGCGGCCAGATGGATCTATGACTGTGTGAGTGGGCCCCCCTGTCTCGTCAGGGCCCCGGCACTTGCCCGGGTACGCTGGGTGCTGACGCCGGCCCTGCTTCCTGGGCTCGTGTGGACAGGGGAGTGTCTGTGTAAAACTGCACCAAGCTGACCTTGCATGTCTCCAGGGGCTGCAGAACATCACGTTGGTGCAAGTGATGAGACCGTACCAAGTGACATAATGACATCAGGTGGAGTGGCGAGGTGTGGGTTTGTCACAATCATTAAATGGTATAAAAAATGGTGTGATTGATTTTTTTCTCTCCATTAAAAAATGTAATAAAAATGTAACAATGACGCCGTAAATGTTGCGTTTTTTCAGTAGCTTTTTTCTGCATGTTTTCTGCACTGCATAGTTTGTCTCTAGTAAAAGTTGGAAAGAATGAGCAACCCCACCAATCATTTGTTATTTGTGAAATAACATGAGCTATAGATGCTAGTGGCAATGTCAGATGAGACCCAAATGTGCTTGTCTTTTGCGAGACCTTTATGGCTGACTATTGTGTGGAGTTTGGGTCCTATGGAAGTTTCTGTATGGACTTAAACAGGCAGAACACTTCCTAGAGTATTTGCACTTATTATAAGTAGTCACATATACAATGCATTATTTTAAAGAGCTAGAATATTGCTTGGTCTCTGTCGATAAACTTAATGCCATCTAGTGGTGGAATATTGAATTTCCAATTATTCAGAACATAGCTGAAATAAAAAATACAAAAAATAGAGAAAAAAAAAGAAAAAGAAAATATATTTTACAAAAATAAAAAGCCTCAACTCATCACTTTAGCTTTCCAGGTGACACTATTTGCACAGCTGGATGTATACACAAAGGTTCAGAGGGCAGAGTGCAGGAAGTTCAGAAAGTGAGTTATTTCTATTCAGAGTCAGTCAAAACCAAGCTTTAAAATATTAGTTGTCACTGTAGAGAAAAGTGATGAAAAGTTCACAAGGTTATATTTGTATGACATTCAACAAGACGTTGTTGTCACCGCTTACTAGTTTTTGGCCTTTTACTAGTTTAGCGACTAGTGTAATAATCTCAGGAGGAGCTGTGTGTGCCTGTGGGGGACTGTAATGGATGGAACTAATATTAATGTGAAAAATGCAAATTCTCTCCTTTGTCTGCAATTAAGTGGAACATATTGCCTTGTGAGCATGATGGAGTTCATAGTCTGTAAATAGATCCCACTGTTCCAGGCAAGCTCACCATTCATCCATTTATACTTCAGCCCCAAGAGGTCAGACACAACTATAGCTTTTGTGCTTCAAGTTTTCTGCCAAGTAATGACAATCCATCCAATGTTTATGCAAATGTTTTATCCTTATTTATAGAGCTGAGTGCTTGCAGGTGCGTTAACACTGGATGATTCTTCCAGAAAAAGGGGCACTTTTCTTACTCGAGCTGGCTAATTTATTAGGAATTGATATAAAATTCTATATTGTATACCATAGTGAAAAATAAAGAAAAATATTTATGATGAAAATTTGGGGTATAGGAGTTAGGATCCACGCTACACTGTCCAAAATTATTGTTTTTAGCTTTAGAAAAACCTACAGGATGGGAGCAGTTTCTGGCAGCATGGTGGCTAAGTGCTAACCCTTTTGCTTTACAGTACTGGGGTTCTGGGTCAAAATCCCACTAAGGACAACATCTGCAAGAAGTTTATCTGTGCTCTCTTTGTTTGCGAGGGTTTCCTCCTAGTTCTCTGGTTTCCTCCCACACTGGAAAAAAAAATACTGATACGGAATTTAGATTATGAGCCCCAATGAGGGCAGCTTTGCTGATGTCTGTAAATTGGAATTATTGGCGCAATATAAGTCAGTAAAATAAATAATAATAAAGTGGAATAAGCCACTATCTCCAAGGAGAAAAAACAACAAAGTATCAGTTGTAATTCAATGTGCCTGATCCTCACCTGCTTTGTCAAAGTTAAGAGGCCAAAAAAAGAAACATTAGATGTTTGTTAGTGTCATGACTCTGTTGTCAGTTGTCCCAGGACCAGAGGCTCCTTCCCTGTCCCTAACACTAGGGGCGCCCTAGCTCACCTTGTTCCCTGGATTACTTCTGATGGTGAAGACGATGGGGCCATTTACCTTGCCTTATCTCCTGAATCTGCCCTCAGTCACAAGTAACAAGGTAACACGAACAGGGATTAAGGGTACTGTCACACAGTGCAATTTTGATCGCTACGACGGCACGATCCGTGACGTCGCAGCGATCGTATGATTATCGCTCCAGCGTCGTAGACTGCGGTCACACGTTGCAATCACGGCGCTGGAGCGATGCCGAAGTCCCCGGGTAACCAGGGTAAACATCGGGCCGCGCTTAGTAACCCGATGTTTACCCTGGTTACCAGCGTAAACGTAAAAAAAACAAACAGTACTTACTTACATTCCGGTGTCTGTCCCCGGCGGTCTGCTTCTCTCCACTGTGTCTGCGCCAGCCGGAAAGCACAGCGGTGACGGCAGGCGCTCACAGTGCAGAGAAGCTGAGACGCCGGAGGACAGACACCGGAATGTGAGTATGTACTGTTTGTTTTTTTTACGTTTACGCTGGTAACCAGGGTAAACATCGGGTTACTAAGCGCGGCCCTGCGCTTAGTTACCCGATGTTTACCCTGGTTACAAGCAAACACATCGCTGGATCGCTGTCACACACAACGATCCAGCGATGTCAGCGGGTGATCAAGCGACGAAAGAAAGTTCCAAACGATCTGCTACGACGTACGATTCTCAGCAGGATCCCTGATCGCTGCTGCGTGTCAGACACTGCGATATCGTAACGATATCGCTAGAACGTCACGAATCGTACCGTCGTAGCGATCAAAATTGCACTGTGTGACAGTACCCTAAGGAAAATACCAATCATACAAATATACACATATAAACAACAGAAGTAAACACCGGGGAGTGGAGGATGAGGTTAAACCAAAGTAGGAGAAGAAAGAGAATTATCACACAATCAAAACCTAGCAACAGTCACACATAAATCCACCAAACACCTTCTCCAACAATAACCACCAACAACCTCCAGCCATGCAGCATAAGCTAACTCTGACAATGAGTGCTAGACAGGGCCCAGATAATATAGGAGATAGGAGTGTCTAATAGTGAACAGCTGAGAGCTTTAACACAGAAAAGCTTTGAGGAGCTCTAAACTGAGCAGATTAACCCCTGCACTGCTAAAAGAAATGTACACCATTTAAAATGAAGGTGAAGATGCTGTGGTGTTCTGGCTCCTCTCTGTTGCGGTAAACTGATGACAGTTAGGTTCTACCATGTTGAGTCCTTCTCCGTCCCTGGCTTCCTGGATTGAGGGATCCAAGTAAATGACACGCAGCACAAAGGTTGTGTGGTCATAAACAGGGGTAGCCCTGGAGCACGCCTGCCTCACTGGGCGCTGCCCCTTCTTTATATAGTAAAAAGTTAGACATTTTACAGACATGCGCACAAGCGCTCATATTTCACAATCACTTACAAAGCAAATCTATTCTAGTGAAAAGTTACAATATCTGGTATGTGGATGAAAGGCTACAATTTCAAGGAGAAATGCGCGCGTGATTACTTTCCATAAAAGAAAATGTCAAGTTTGCTCAATTTTCCTGTTGTAAACCAGATTTCTCAGGAGGAAGACAAGATGGATTCTTTGGTTCAGTCTGATCTCCACAATTCCCCCCTTTGACATATTCTTTTATAATCTATCACAAATTCTTGCATAAAGTCTATGCATTTTCTTCTTTATACAGCAGTATACTAAAATATAAAAACAAAAATTAGTTTGGCAATAATTAGAATCACTAAAAGATAACATAAAAACTTTATACTCTTGCATCTATTACACAAAATTTATCGGTGCATACTGAGATACCCTTGAGCACAATCTTGAATAATACATATATGATTACAATAATCATAACTATATGTATAATGCTCTGCATAATCCCAGCAACCCACCCACCGATCCCCCTGAACCAGTTGGCTGGGTTGAGAAAAGAAAAGGTATCTGACCACCAGCTATCCTTATTCTGGTCATTGTCTTTGTCATACTGATCTCTGAGTCGTTGTACGTCCTTTAATTTGAATGTCATACTCATAGTACTATTCGGGTCTATATAATGACAGCAGGTGGGTCCAATGATTTGACACATACCCCCTTGTGAGGCAGTTAGGTAATCCAATACCAGGGTATGTTGGTTGACGACTATTATAAGCTGATTCTGTACAGCTATACTAGTGTTTAGTATATCCAATATATCCCAGATCTGATCATCTAGATAATCTGTGGCTCTAACTAATTTATCCCACATTTGTGTTAACATAGGATAAATAAAAATGGTACTAACAATTTTGTTGGGAATTCCCATTTGTACTATATGTGGCCTCCCCGAGGGACGTGGTGAGTTATCTGCAGCTCTTTTATACAGTGTGTGCTTGGGCACGGCTTGCATATTTACTTGTTTATTTGAAATTATGAAAGTAGCCGGGGTTAGGCGTCCTAATGTACAAGTACCCTTTATACCTACGGGAAGCCATTTATATGCTCCTTCTCCACATATCCAAAATGTACCTTCAGGCAGATCCCATAGAGCTGAGTGCTGCAATACCAATCTGTGAGCCAAATCCACAAAACTAGATACATTCTGAAGCATACACCAAGAGGGTTTTTGTCCCAAGGGGCTACAGTACCCGGCTGCGGGATTCCCACATACAGGCATTCCGTTGACATACTCATCGGATTCATTACAAACCAGGTTCCCTGGCTTACTTGTACAACTGTTGCATCACCTTGGGGGAACAACTCAGAATGTTCCCATTTTCTATTATGTATGTATCTTTCCAATACTACAGGTTTGAAAGCATCAGAGGGATCGGCGGTTGTACTGAAACTGAGCTGTAGATTTTCTGTGGGGACCTGTCCTAAATTAGTTAATCCAGTCTTATTCCTAGGTACCCAGGCCCCACCCTTATAGGCCAAATATTGTAGATGTGTACCAGTCCCTGAGAGATTACCCTGCCACCAAGGAAATTCTACCCATCCCACAATTGGTATGGCGATTGTAGTATTCCACAGCCTAGTATTACCAGTTTGGTTGTTGGCCAGGTTGTCTGAACAATTAGGCCAAGCGAATATTTCTTCAACTGACACGGGAACTGCTAGAAAAGGTATACTTGTGGCTGATACTGGTGAATGGGTACAGATCCAACAATCTGCCAGGGGTTGCGTATTATTTAACAAGTCATGTACTAATTTTCTATGATGTTGTACGAATCTATTGTTCAAAGGGGCTAGAGAATTCAGTCTATCCCATGCCTCCGTTGAGGTTAACATTATTAACATCAATATCATGAGTTTTGTACTGCTTTTTTGCAATGGCTTGCATGTATCCATGATGCCTTTCCTTCAAGCTTGACTGATGTAGGTGTTGTCAACAGGACTTGGAAGGGTCCGTCAAATCTTGGTTCAAGAGCCTTTCTGGTGTGTCTTTTTACATAGACTTGATCACCTGGTTCCAACTTGTGACTTCCTTCAGTGTTGTCAGGATCTGGAAGGGAAGCAAAAACTTGTGCATGCACCTTAGTTAATTGTTTCTGAAGATTTTGCACATAAGAAGTCAATGACTCAATATTTAACACAAGTTGCTGTGGAAAATAACATCCTAAATTGGCAGTCCTGCCAAACAAAATTTCATATGGAGACAGTTTAGTCTTACCCCTTGGGGTATTGCGTATTGAGTAAAGGGCCAGTGGAAGGCATTCTGTCCAAGGCTTTCCTGTTTCAGCCATGGCTTTCTGTATTTTTAATTTTAAAGTTCCATTCATGCGTTCCACCTTACCAGAACTTTGTGGATGATACGGAGTGTGTAACTGACTTTCAACACCCAACATTTTTAGTACATTTTGAAATATTTCTCCAGTGAAATGAGTACCCCTATCTGACTCGATCACTTCAGGGAGACCATAACGGGGCACCAGTTCGGCAACTAGCTTTACAGCAGTGTTTTTAGCTGAAGCCTTCCGAACTGGATAGGCCTCTGGCCACCCCGAGAACATGTCCACACACACCAACACATACTCATACCCATTACTTTTTGGCAGCTGGATAAAGTCTATCTGTAATCGCTGAAACGGGTAGAGAGGTCGGACGTGGTGCTTCATAGGGGTCTTTGTTGTCTGTCCGGGATTATGTGCCAGGCATATAACGCATGCAGCACAATAGTCTCTTGCATAGTTGCCAAAACCTGGAGCCAACCAGACTTGCTTTGCCAGTAGTGTCATTGCTTTTGCAGACACATGAGTAGGGTGGTGCAATCCACCAACTACAATCGGGTACCAGGCTCTAGGTAGACATATTAGTCCATCTTTCTTCCAAATTCCTGCTTGTTCTTCTGCCCCTTCCTTTTTCCACCTGTCCCTCTCCTCTTCTCCTGCATCTTCCTGTGCTTGTCTCAGTCTATCTTCAGTATTTTCTGTGGGGTTTACAGTATGAACCTGTTGTAAGGGTTTGACTGCTGCTGCTTTGGCTGCTTTATCAGCCCTATCATTTCCCCTAGATTCCCTAGTGTCGAGTCTCACATGTGCAGCTACCTTGATTACTGCTACTTCTTTTGTTTCTTGTGCAGCCTCTAAGATCTGTTTGATCAGAGAAGCATGTTTTACAGGTTGTCCTGACGCTGTCATGTAACCTCTAGCTCTCCAAATTACTCCAAAGTCAAACACAATACCATGTGCATACCTAGAATCAGTGTATATATTAGCTGTCTGATTCTCAGCTATTTTTAGCGCTTCAATCAATGCTGTTAGTTCTGCTTCTTGTGCAGACTGTTTCGGTGGAAGTGGTTCTGCTTTGAGAGTTTCAGATTCTGACACAACTGCATACCCTGTATGGAAGTTACCTGTGTCATCTGCAAACCTACTACCATCTATAAACAGCACTAAATCTGGATTTTGAAGTGGTGTTTCGGATACATTGGGTAAGCCTACTGTTTCTTGTAAAATGAGCTCTGTACAGTCATGTGTGTCTGTAGGGAAAAAATTTGCGTGTGGATCAGTGTCCTTATTCCCCCCTTCAGACTCGAGAGGTAGCAGTGTAGCTAAATTGAGAGTCTGAAGCCTTGTAAATGTGATAGTAGAGGGGAGCAGCAAAGAACACTGCAGCCGCAAATGTCTGGCCATGGAAATGTGTTTTGGTTGGACCTGGTTTAATATCCCATAAACATCATGTGTAGTTTGAACTGTGAGTGGATGCTCTAGGACAATTTCTGATGCTTTGTCCAACAATAGTGAGACAGCAACAACTACACGTACACAGGTTGGCGCTGCTCTAGCTACGGGATCTAACCTTGCTGAAAGATATGCAATTGGTCTTTGTTTCCCTGCATACTTCTGGGTAAGAACTCCTGTAGCATGGGAATCAACTTCTGCAGCCATAAGCTGAAATGGTTTAGTGTAGTCTGGTAGCCCTAACGCTGGAGCTGAAACAAGGGCATCTTTTAATTGTTGGAACGAAATCTGACCTTCTTTTGTCAACAAGTAAGGTTCACTTTTTACACAGTCATACAGTGGTTGCATTAGTTGACTGGCATGTATAATCCATTGTCTACAATGAGACACTATTCCTAAAAATGCTCGTAGCTGTTTATGATTTCTAGGCTCATTCATCTGTCTTATTGCTTCAGTTCTTTGAGGTGTAAGATGCTTTTTACCTTGAGAAATGCAATGACCTAGAAAGACCACTTTGGTCTGACAAACTTGTAACTTTTGTCTATTCACTTTACACCCTTCTTTTTCTAGAAAACATAGTAAACTTACAGTGGACCTTTCTGCAGTTTCTAGGTCTGGGCAGCAAAGTAGTAGGTCATCCACATACTGCAAAATTACTACCTGTGGTTCGGGTTCAAACCTCTGAAGGACTGTTTGTAGGGCATTTGAATAAAGAGTAGGGGAGTGTATCATTCCCTGTGGAAGGCGTGTCCACGCCAACTGTTTGCCCTTAAATGTAAATGCAAACAAATGCCAACTGTCTTGGTGTAAAGGAACCGAGAAAAATGCATTTGAAAGATCTATTACAGTAAACACTTGAGAACTGGCTGGTATCTGTGATAGTAACGTATGAGGATTGGGTACAACTGGGGTGATTGGATCTAGAACTTTGTTTATTTCTCTTAGATCATGTACCATACGATATTTGGGCATAGAACTCTTATCAAGAGTTCTCTTCTTGACTGGATACAGAGGAGTGTTAGCAGGTGATTGTATCTCTACCAAAACTCCTTTCTCTCTATATTTCTCTATCTGTTTTGTAATTGCTAATTCCTGCTGGGCACTCACAGGGTATTGTCTGAGCTGTGGGAGAACAGTTCCTGGTTGCACAGATAGTTTTACAGGAGCTATATGCAATAATCCCACATCAGTGTCACCCTGTGCCCACAGTGTTTCTGGGACCGTTGAGAGGTCTAGATCTGTGGTGTACTCTTTTTCTTCAGTATAATCCTCAAAAGCCTGAATTCTGACATATTGTTCTAATGTTTCTGCATCATCAGGGATAGTCAGCATAACTGTGCCATCTTCCCTAAAATTGATGTTAGCTTCTAATTTCTTTAGGACATCAGTTCCTAACAAACATGTTGGGGCACCTCTGGCATACAAAAATCTGGATGCAAAACATTTAGGTCCTAATGAGACCTCTAGGGGCACAGTATATGGCAGTGTTCGAATTACCCCATCATAACCCTCAGCAAAAGTTGTTTGTTGTGAAATATCTTCCAGATTCGGAAGAAAATCTTGATTCAAAATTGAGGAAGTTGCACCTGTATCTATCAAAAATGGAATCTCTCTCCCCCCCTTTATTCTTTGGTACAAATTTTCCTGATTTTATGTCTGCCTGCTTCTTTCTACATTCTCTCTGAAAATGTCCTGGTTTCTTGCAGTAATGACAAGGAAAATTATGTCTTGCTCTCCCTCCTGTTGTGTTTGCTTGCGCTATTCTGACAGGCTTATGATTTTCTCTTAAATCCAACTCTATCCCTACGGCTTTTTGCCTAGCCAAGTGTGGGTCTTCCAAGGTTCTCCAATCAGGAGTTGCGGCCTTAAGTTTCTCCTTCACTTTTGGAGACAATCCATCTATGAAGGTTTTTGTAATTAACCTCATCATTCCTGGAGTGGTCAGATCTATTCCTTCATCTCTAAAGCTATTTTCTACCCCTAGATAATACTCATCTACTGATTGACCAGGTTTCTGAGCCACCACTCCCGTTGTTCCTCTCTGCCTCTGTTTCTGCCTCATGAAAATTATTAAGTGGTCTACGAACTGATTGCCTGATTCTACCGTTTGTAGGGCACCTTCTCCTGCTTGTCCTACTTGTCCTGCCTGTCCCACTTGTCCTGCCTGTGGCCTATGTCCCTGTAGATATGCCAGTAATTCCTGGAAGAGACCAGGAGTCATTTTCATTCTACATAATTCCTCTCCATCCGCCCAGACTCCTGCGTGAGTCTGGATAATTTGCTGTATATATTGTGCAAATCTGACTGGAAACTGGGTGGGGTCTGGCGCGTTATGCAAGAGAGACATACCTTCAGCAGGGGACCAAGGGAAATATTGCCGAGTTTGATGATACCTAGTTCCCATTACCCCGTCAGCATTTGTTTCCCTAAAAGGTCTTGGTACTACCCTAACAGGAGCAAGTACAGTGCCATGTCTAGGCGCACCACAGGCTAGGCAATCATTCCTCCAATCTGGATTTTGCTGACCACAATTCTGACATATCCATCCTTCTACCCCATTAAGTCTAGGATACAAGGCTGGAACTGGATTTCCTTCTTCTGCTCCTCCAGATGGTACAAATGATTGGGCATTTGGATCTAGGTAAGGTGGCGGGATTATGTCACAACATTTTCCTTTCCCCATGATCCATTTGGAAGTGTCTGGATCGTACTTCCAATTCTCCTCTTTAGCTGTTTTTGAGACTTGTATCATGCAGTGCACGATGTCTTCCCATCCATTATCTTTAATTATTCCTCCTCTCTCTCTCTTTGCTCTTTCCCATTCAGTGCTAAACACTAGAGCTTCTGAAATTCCCAATTTTTCTCTTACCCTTCTAATCTGTCTTCTGACTGTCTTTCCACATCTTTCCTGTATGATATCTGCTGCTTCCACTTGTCCTAAGACGGTTTTTGTCTGTTTATTTCCCATTTTGTCCCAATACTAGCTATGACTACCCTAGGTGACGTTTGGACAACCACTTCCTCTGTTGGTGGCGTCTCGTTGCCTTCTCTCCTAAGGAGCTAAAATATTGAAGGGCTTGTCTGCTCTGTTTTTTCTAACGTGTAAAACGTACTTGAGTGCTATTGCACATGCAAACAGACCTAGCAACACCATACAGATCACAAAACTCTCAGTCTCAGATATCATACTTGTCCCAGGCTCATGGGTCCGCGTCCTGGGCTCATTCTATCAAACCTTATCCAGAAATAAAGGGTTTCAAGCACTTAGAGAGAGTCAAGCATGGGCGGAGGTCTCCCCGAAAGGACGCAACCACATGACCCAGTTAGGCTGACTTTCGTGTATAAGGCTTGTGTCCCAAATATTTTGGCTTATTGTTCTACGTACTTTTGCTCTTCTTTCACAACATGCCACAACCTTCACACTGTTCACACACTGCCAGGGACAAGACTCATAAATCTATACAATATGGTAACCCGAGTTTTATAGGTATCTACTCACTACTAGACTAACCCAGCGTGACACGGCTCGTAGAGATCTTTCGGATAATACAGGGCAGATAAAAGAGAACTAATAATGTCTCTTACCTGGCCAGGTTTTTCAGTTCATTTGCCGTCCATTATCCCAGATCTCCGTTGTCCGTATCCGCAGGTGAATCTCGAGCAGATACTCTCGCCTCGGGTCCCTGTTCGGGCGGCCAAGAAATGTTGAGTCCTTCTCCGTCCCTGGCTTCCTGGATTGAGGGATCCAAGTAAATGACACGCAGCACAAAGGTTGTGTGGTCATAAACAGGGGTAGCCCTGGAGCACGCCTGCCTCACTGGGCGCTGCCCCTTCTTTATATAGTAAAAAGTTAGACATTTTACAGACATGCACACAAGCGCTCATATTTCACAATCACTTACAAAGCAAATCTATTCTAGTGAAAAGTTACAATATCTGGTATGTGGATGAAAGGCTACAATTTCAAGGAGAAATGCGCGCGTGATTACTTTCCATAAAAGAAAATGTCAAGTTTGCTCAATTTTCCTGTTGTAAACCAGATTTCTCAGGAGGAAGACAAGATGGATTCTTTGGTTCAGTCTGATCTCCACATACCATAATCTCAAATGTGGCCACATTTAATCTGTAGTGTATAGGGTCTTTAAAGTTGACCATAGACACATAATTAGCACTTACTACTAATAACTTTTGACACAAATTGCAATCTCTTGTATCGGTCATATGTGGTACTTCTCATAATCACTACTTTATTATCCTATTATTACAAGGAGCCTAGAAATACTAATATGGAATAAGTATTGCATTGGAAACAATCTAGATAATTTTTTTCTATTTGCTCTTATAGGTGGATTTTATATGATGTGACTGGTATGGAAACTCATCCCACAGCAAGTGTATCAAGTGAATGGGGCTAAGCTGCAATACTATACACAACCTACAGTCAAGAGTGAAAAAATGCAGACCCATTTATTTTAAATATTGTAAGTTCCTATTAAAGAAATCATGAATGGACATATGTTCCTCTTGCATGGTCTTTGCCATCCCTTCCTCCTCCCATATTCCGTCAGCTTTAGATGGTTGATCTTACGATTTACTTCTCCATGTCTTCCTCCAATCAGAACAATTTATCCTCATTTACCTTTCATCTTACAATTTTCTTGTTCTAAGATTTTTTTTCACTTGATTCTTTCAATTTCTGCTTTTTGGCAAAAATGAATAAGTTAAATGCTAGGGAGCAATATTATATAATGATTAAGTTACTTGTTTTTACTCCTATCAGGATGTGATCAGGAGTGTACATAGACTTATTTCCTACACAGATTCCCAGGCTACTTTTAACAAGTGCTGTTTGAGACTTTGATCTGCAGTTGTGCCAAAGTAGCTGTTTAGCCGGTGTCATCGGATGTGATATGCGAGAGCATTGGATGCGATATGCTAATGACCCTCGACTCCAGCTCTGCTGTGATCGTGAGCTGAGTGTCAGTGCTCCGTGCTCCGATCCTCAGGATCAGAGCACAGCTGCGGAGGAGATGGAGAAAGTAATTTCTCCATCTTCTCTGCTGCCGGCTTCCATGGGAATCGCATTGCACTCGGGTGATATCCGACTGCAGTGCAATATTTCACACGCACCCATACACTTGTATAGGTGCATGCGATCTGACTCTCAGGTGCAATCGTAGCATGCTGCTATTGTTTTTGCATGCTAAATCGTCATGAGAAAATAATCGCAGAAGTGAGCTGCACCATAAAGTAACATTGGGCTAAGTGAAAATAAAAGAAGATAAATTAAATGTATTATATAAACATATATGTATAATTTTTTTTTCACTTTTCAGTCCATATAAAACCATAGCATAATTTCTTTGATTTATGGCTCTTTCTGCTCACATGTGCTCTGTTTTACCACTATGGTGCCAGCATGAAGCATATATTTGTTCTTCCTGTTCCCACTATGTTTATTAAAGTGCTGAATCTGCATTTGACTGGTCTAAAAAAGAGCTAAAAGCTTACCACAAAGCCCAACCAAAGCCAGCTCAGCATTTCCACTGCCGCAGGTATAGAGCGCTTCAGAGCAATGACCAACGTAAAGGTTATTCCAGCTGATTACTGATAAAACCAAAGCTTTAAACAGTCCCACACGTCCAAGAGACCATAAATGTCCATAAATGAACCTTACTGACGAATTTACACTGCTGGTATGAAACAAGCAAGGCAGTGAGTGAACCCCGCATGGGTCCTAAAAGACATTTCATATGGACGTAAATCTATTTTTGTGTTTTACTAACATGATCTATAATGTTTGAGAAGACTTGCTAGATTTGAGAGCACGCAGCCTCTCGTGATAATCAGGTGTGCATTAGACAAAAGTCTACCATTAGAGCTCGTTCACACAGTGCTGTGCATGAAAAATGGACTGAACACGGACCAATATTATTCAATGAAACCGCACAGATGAGTGATTTTTTTTTCATTCACCAAATCTGATTGTGAAAAAAAAATTCACAGTATGCACTATTTTTTTCCGTATATCGGGGGGGACACCAATTCAAGTCTGAGTGCGCCAAAAAATCGGATGCCATAAGCATAGCATTGTTTTTTTGCACTTACTGTACATTGCAATTCTTTAACATAGGAAACTGAAAATGGTCTTGTAATTTATTAGTAGCTGCTGCTGCTGTAAAAAATGGATTGTATAAGAAATGCACATGGATGATGAGTGAGAAAAATCATGAATGAAACTGAATTATTTTTTTATTCGCTGGTGTCAACCTACCCTTAATGTTCTAAATTTACATTTACAGCTACATACATGTCATCCTCCTTGGCATGTATTAGAAACTGTTAAACATTACCTGCTTTGGTGTATTCTAAATCTTAGATTCTCAGTTAATGGTTCCTATACCCAAGGGGACATATGACATGTCTCCAAAGGGTAGCTTCAGCTGTGCCATATAGTGCTCTGCACCGCTCCTTACTGCCCCATAGATGTGCCATAGAAAGCTGTGCTGCTGCTGCAATAAAAATAATAAAACACATACTCACCTTTCTTGCTTGCAGCTCCTCAGCGTCCCGTCCCGGCGTCTCTCTGCACTGACTGATCAGGCAGAGGGCGGCGCGCACACTATATGCGTCATCGCGCCCTCTGACCGGCACAGTCAGTGCGGAGAGAGAGACGCCGGGAAGACGGAGCGGCGCCCGGCGTGTGGAACGCGGACAGGTGAATATGACATACTTACCTGCTCCCGGCGTCCCGCTCCTTCCCCCGGACAGCTGGTCTTCGGTGCCGCAGCCTCTTCCTCTGTCAGCGGTCACCGGCATCGCTGATTAGAGAAATGAATAGGCTGCTCCGCCCCTATGGGATCCACTCCCATAGGGGCGGAGCCGCCTATTCATTTCTCTAATGAGCGGTCCCACGTGACCGCTGACAGAGGAAGAGCTGCGGCACCCGGAGACCGTGGGACGGGCAGGGGGAGCGCCAGGAGCCCCGGAAGCAGGTAAGTATGCCTCAGCGCCCTCTCCCCCTCACCTGCCGACCGTGACTCGAGTATAAGCCGAGAGGGGCACTTTCAGCCCAAAAATTTGGGCTGAAAATCTTGGCTTATACTCGAGTATATACGGTACATGTGAGGGTTGGCTGGTTACTAGTGGAATCCCCACATGTAATTATGCTGGCTAACAGATGTAAATCATTCAGCTGTGGCAAGAAAAACTGAAACTCCGAGCACTAAAAAATACTCAGAGGACCCCCGAGCATGCTTGAGAAATCTCAAGTAACGAGTATATTTGCTCATCACTAAACCTGACCTATTCTGTGTTACAGATGAGTTTTTTTCTTGCTTGAAAAATGCCTTCATCGCCACTATCCTGTGTGTGGATTTCACTTTTCACAATTATTTTGTGTGCCACATTACTCCTATCAGTTATTCACTCCCACTTAATGCAATGCCATCTTGGATCACTTAGTGGTTCATACGCTATGGGGGCAATTCATAAAAAAAAATTTCACCAGAAAATTGTTGTAAAACACTTTGAAAAGTCATTAAATTTTTATGCAACGCAGACGTGTGCAAAAATGTTGTGACTTTGGCTGTTTTCATGTCAGTTTCAAACAGATCCGCCAAAATGGGCAGAGCCAGGGAGGAGCCAGTGCAGGATGGTGCATGGCTATGCCACCCTTCAAATATATCAATAGTGGCCCTTGTTTTACTCCAGAAATGTAATTTCAGTAACAATTCTGGCAACGCACATAAGATGCACTGATTTCTTTAAGTTGAGTGATGCTGATAATGAATTCACCACGTCTTATTCCTGAACAGTTTTCGTTAATGGACTCCCATCAAAATGTTTGTCCTGTTAATATATTGCTATCATATTATATAGAACTGTGCACTTACAATTGCTTATGTTACCTTTTTAACCAGTTAATTCTTCTGTTTTCCATTAGGTCGATGACATCACAAGACTAAAAACTGACTAGCTGAATCCTTCTAAGCTCTATGTAGAAACAGGAGGTCAATTTTCTCTGCACAAGTCATGAGTTGCTGCAAATGTCTATGACGGGGGAGGTGCAGAACAGCTGGGTCAGGAGTTGAGAGAAATGAGTAATGCAGGGACAAGAGACTTCCTGTTTCTACAAGGAAAAGAGAATAATTATTTGGGTAGAAAGGCAAAATGAGCAATTGTAGGCACACAGTGCCAAATAATATGATGACTGAAATATATTAAGAGGACAAAAACTTTGATGGGAGGAGGAGGAGTGCTTCTTTAAGACTGGTTTACGAGATGCCAGTCTTAATTAATTGGGGTCTATATTTCCAATGCGCTTAATACTGTAGTCTATCATTGTACATTTGAGCACCATCCAGCACTGGCACTGCCTCTTACCTGTGGTCACATAGTTTCTACATACACAGGGTTGAATATTCTATTAATTGTAGTAGAACTATCCATACAGGCGATTGTATTTGAAAGCATCTAACAAAAAATAGACATACACTATATATCCTGCATGAAAGTTTCATATGGTGTAGCATTATGTTTGGTGTTATGATCCTAGTGGCAAGGATCGCAAGTAGACTTCATAGCCAACAACTCCCGATTACCGACATCATAATTCCGCTCGGCAGGCGAAAACTTTCTTGAAAAGAAAGCACATGGCTTCATCACAGAGCCATCAAAGCTTCTCTGCGACAAAACAGCCCCTGCTCCAATCTCAGAGGCATCAACCTCGACCTGGAATGAAAGGGAGACATCTGGCTGACATAAGACCGGAGCCGAAGAAAACCGGCGCTTCAGCTCCCGAAAGGCCTCCACAGCCGCAGGAGACCAATTAGTAACATCAGAACCCTTCTTGGTCAAATCCGTCAAAGGCTTAACAACACCAGAAAAATTAGCGATGAAGCGACGGTAAAAATTAGCAAAACCCAAGAACTTCTGAAGACTCTTAACAGATGTAGGCTGAGTCCAGTCATGAATAGCCTGAACCTTGACTGGGTCCATCTCAATAGTAGAAGGGGAAAAAATGAAACACAAAAAAGAAACCTTCTGGACTCCAAAAAGACATTTTGAGCCCTTCACAAATAAAGCATTGGCACGCAGGACCTGAAACACCATCCTGACCTGCTTAACATGGGACTCCCAATCATCAGAAAAAAACAGAATATCATCCAGATACACAATCATAAATTTATCCAGATACTCGCGAAAGATGTCGTGCATGAAGGACTGAAAGACAGAAGGAGCGTTAGAAAGTCCAAAAGGCATCACCAAGTACTCAAAATGGCCTTCGGGCGTATTAAATGCAGTTTTCCATTCATCACCCTGCTTAATACGCACAAGGTTATACGCACCACGAAGATCTATCTTGGTGAACCAACTAGACCCCCTAATGCGAGCAAACAGATCAGATAACAATGGCAAAGGATACTGAAATTTGACCGTGATTTTATTTAGAAGGCGATAATCAATACAAGGTCTCAGGGAACCATCCTTCTTAGCCACAAAAAAGTATCCCGCACCAAGAGGGGAGGAGGAGGGGCGAATAAGTCCTTTCTCCAAAGACTCCTTTATATAACTCCGCATAGCAGCATGCTCCGGCACCGATAAATTGAAAAGTCGTCCCTTAGGAAACTTACTACCAGGAATCAAATTTATAGCACAATCACAATCCCTATGAGGAGGTAGAGAACTGAGTTTGGGCTCATCAAATACATCCTGGTAGTCTGACAAAAACGCAGGGACTTCAGAAGGAGTGGATGAAGCAATTGACACCACAGGAGCGTCGCCATGAATTCCCTGGCAACCCCAACTTGACACAGACATTGCTTTCCAATCCAAGACTGGGTTATGAGTCTGTAACCATGGCAGACCCAACACGACAACATCATGCAAATTATGCAGAACAAGACAGCGAATCACCTCCTGATGAACAGGAGTCATGCACATGGTCACTTGCGTCCTGTACTGAGGTTTATTCATAGCCAATGGTGTAGCATCAATTCCCCTTAGTGGAATAGGGAATTTTGAAGGCTCCAAAACAAAACCACAGCGCCGGGCAAATGACAAATCCATCAGGCTCAGGGCAGCACCTGAATCTACAAAAGCCATAACCGGGTAAGATGACAGGGAACAAATCAGGGTAACAGACAAAATGAACTTAGGCTGTAAAGTACCGATGGTGACAGATTTATCAATCTTTTTTGTGCGCTTAGAGCATGCTGAGAAAACATGAGCTGAGTCACCACAGTAAAAGCACAACCCATTTTGCCGTCTGTAATTTTGCTGTTCACTTCTGGTCAGAATTCTATCACATTGCATAGACTCAGGTGTCTGTTCAGAAGACACCGCCAATTGGTGTGCAGGTTTGCGCTCCCGCAAACGCCGATCAATCTGAATGGCCAGAGTCATTGACTCATTCAGATCTGCAGGCATAGGGAACCCCACCATGACATTCTTAATGGCTTCAGAAAGACCTTTTCTGAAATTTGCAGCCAGGGCACACATTCCATTGAGTAAGCACCGACCATTTCCGAAATCTCTGGCAATACACCTCTGCTTCATCTTGCCCCTGAGCGAGGGCCAACAAAGCTTTTTCAGCCTGGTCCTCAAGATTAGGTTCCTCATAGAGCAATCCAAGGGCCAGAAAAAACGCATCCACACTGAGCAATGCAGGATCCTCTGGCGCCAATGCGAAGGCCCAATTTTGAGGGTCGCCGCGCAAGAAAGAAATAATAATCTTAACTTGCTGAACGGAATCACCAGAAGAACGAGGTTTCAAACAAAGAAACAATTTGCAATTGTTCTTAAAATTCAGGAACCTAGATCTATCTCCAGAAAACAACTCCGGAATAGGTATTCTAGGCTCTGACATAGGACTGTGAACAACAAAATCCTGAATACTTTGTACCCTTGCAGCAAGATGATCTACACTGGAGGCTAAACTCTGGATATCCATATCAGCAGCTGAACTCAGAGCCACACCAAGATTAAGAGGAGGAGAGAAGCTAGACACACAGCAGCTAGACACATGGCAGCAAAAAAAAAAAAAAAAAAAACTCCTCAAGGCTTCTCTTCTCCTGCTTCTGCCATGCAATTAACACTTTATGGGCCGGCTGTACTGTTATGATCCTAGTGGCAAGGATCGCAAGTAGACTAGCTAAGTAACTAAACCGACGACCAGCTCTGGGGAAGTGGTATCTGGATTGACCGCAACCTGATCCTATTCGCACACAACTATAGGCAGCCGTGGAACGTAACCTGGAAATCCTAGACGTCTCGTCACGGCCTGAGAAACTACCTATTCCTAGAGGGAAAGTAAAGTTCTTACTTGCCTCAGAGAAATGACCCCAAAGATATAGAAAAGCCCCCCACAAATATTACCGGTGAGTTAAGGGGAAAGCACAAACGCAGAGATGAAATAGATTTAGCAAATGAGGCCCGCTAACACTAGATAGCAGAAAATAGGAAGGGAGCTGTGCGGTCAATAAAAAACCCTAAGCAAAATATCCACGCAGAGATTGCTCGAGCCCCCGCACCAACTAACGGTGCAGGGGAAGCAACTCCGTACCCCAGAGCTTACCAGCAGCAAGAACTCACATATTAGCAAGCTGGACTAAACTCATCAAACACAGAAATCATATTGCAGACTGATGAGCAAAAAATAACCAAACAGAAACTTAGCTTCTCCAGAAGAGACTGAAAACGAAGATAATCAGGGAAGATCAGAATAGCACTGAATACATCGACAGCCGGCAACAAGTGGAGGAAAAGCAGAGCTAAATAGGAACCTCCCTAGTGCATAACGAGGCAGCTGATCAGCCACAGACCCGCAGGATAACAAACAAAGCCACCAGGGGGAGCCCAAAAACAAAACTCACACAATACCACCTGTGACCACAAGAGGGAGCCCGAAAACAGAGTTCACAACAGTTTGGCACATATCCCACAAGATGCAATTGGAACAAGCATTGAAGGTGGAAATAAAATTCAGTTTTAATATATCCTAAAATATTTTATCCAGTGTATGTTTTATACACTTGATGTAGCTGGATGAATAATTTTTGGTGCTGTATTTAAAATGTCCAAGTTTATTATTTGGCTTTTCATAATGTATAACTGGGTTTATTCATCTGTTTTTTAAATGATAAAAAAATAGCTATACTCTGAAATGCTAAAAACAATGAATTTAGGTCTCCAATATGCCATGTCGACGGTTGTTGGGCTCCCATGAATTGGACAATTAGTGGGCTTCTTTTTTTTCTGTAGCAATATTGCAATCCCATTTTTCTGTATGTCATATTTGCATATTTGTTGACTTGGTTGTCCTAGATTGCACCTGTTCACACTAGTTTGGATGTGCCAGTCAGTTTTTTTCTGTTTCTATTTTAAATGAGACACTACTTTTTAAAGTAAATGTTATTAGTAATAGTAGAATCCTCTGTTAGGGTACACCCACACAGTACATAACTGCAGCTTATTATAGTATGTTTTTTATGTGTGAGATTTTTCACTGCAGAAAAAATATCAATACAAAGAGTGAAATCAGCGGAATCTTAAGCAAATTCACAATGAAGCTGCTCTAAAGTCATGGCAAAAATTAAATTTTATCATAAGTCATAAGTTGATTAAAGTTGTTTTCTTGTCTCTAGATACAAATTTTTGGAATCATTCTGAAAAAACAAATCTGAATTATTACAGAGCGTGCATCATACATTGTCAGGATTCTTCGGTGCTGTCAGTGAGAGCTGGTGATTTGCATACATGCGGTCACTTGCCAACTAGACGTGCTCAGCCTCACTCAATACAATTAAATTGAGTAAGGTCGAACACATCTAGTTGGAATGTGGCAGGAAATATGCAAATCTTGGGCAACCCTGGAGAATCCTGACAGCATGCGGTATGTAAGCTGTAAGAATTAATTAGAATGATTGCAGACTTTTAGCAGAAGACTGGGTAACCCTTTTAAGTTCAAGGGTTTAGTAGGTATTTTAAAATTATCGAAATGTGGCATATTGGAAGTAAAATTTTCCAGTAAAGCATCACACTGCAGTCAAGGAAATGGTAATTATTCGATTCTACTACCCTGCTTGTATTGCTATCTGCATAAAGCTGGAAAAAAGAAAAGAAGCTTAGACATTTAAAATTGTAAAGTGAGAGAAATATTTAAATCATAGCAAAATAATCAAAATTAAAGAAAAAAATGTCATTTTAGTCTTTTCGCTACTGTGTTATGAAAGCTGCATTTAGTTTTTAATGATATAATTCTATATAATTTAGGGTCTTCTATAACCAGTACCTGAATTTTCAATTTTAGGACAGAATTTTCTGGCATGATTCACATGAGCTCAACTTATATGAGAAGAATGGAGAAAGTAATATTTCCCGTACCATATTTCAGGCAGGAAATTATTTTTTTGTTGCCTGGGGTCATTGTATGTGCTGTGTTGTGCTCCATTTCGTGACTGCCTCAGCCATCCATGGTCACAAATATCAAAAGACTGACATTCACTTCCAAACAGAAGAACAGGTGTGTATAGGGGCTTACTAAAAGTAGCCATCTCCATATATAACTAAGAAATAAAGTAGTACTCTGTAATGCTATAGCATGCAAACACGAAATATAGGAAATATGAATTGCATTACACATTAGGATAGGTCCCAGCAAAGAGAATCGCCTTATCGTGGCTACCTGGTACACATGAATTAGCCAATTTATGCGCTAAGAATTCTCAATTGTTCCTGTTTTCTAGAGCAGTAATGCAATCCATATTTCACATATTTCATGTTTGCATGCTATAGCGCTACACAGTGCAACTTTATTTGTTAGTTATACATGATGATGGCTGCTCTTACACCGTGTTCCAAATTATTATGCAAATTGGATTTAAGTGTCATAAAGATTTGTTTTGTTTTTCAAATAAACTCATGGATGGGATGGTATTGTGTCTCAGGGCTCAATGGATCACTGAAATCAATCTTAAAAACATGTGATAATTGGTTTTCCAGGTGATTCTAATTAAAGGAAAACTACTTAAAAATGATGTTCCACATTATTAAGCAGGACTTGGATATTCTGGTTACAAGTAAGCTGAGCAGCAGTACTCAATGTCAAGCAGCAGTTGCAAAAGCAAACAAGATTTTAGGATGTATAACAAGAGAGATAAAATTATGAGATCCCAACGTATTATTACCCCTTTATAAATCACTGGTGAGGCCACAGCTAGAATATGGGATCCAGTTTTGGGCACCACATTTTAAAAAGGACATTCAGAAATTAGAATTAGATTAAAAAGGGCAATCAGATTATTACAAGGGATGGAAGGCCTCTATGAGGAGAGGTTGGAAAAGTTGGTTTTTTTAGCTTAGAAAAAAGATGCCTCAGAGGAAATCTTATTTATATGTATAAATATATGTGTGACCAGTACAAAACACTGGCATAGGGTTGAGAGACTTTTACTTTTTTAAGATCGAGTCGGGTTTCGCGAAACCCGACTTTGTCAAAAGTCGGGTCGAGTGAAATCGGCCGATTATCGCGAAAAGTCGGGGATCGACCTAAACACGAAACCCAATGTAAGTCAATGGGGAATCAAAGTCGGCAGTAAGTGGAGGACAGGAAAACACCAACAGTGCCCATTTTAATGTCAAAAACATCAGTTCTTGTCACTTAAGCTTGTGAATCTTAAATTTACCTTATAATAATAGTTAGGCATTGAAAATTGGGGGTCATTTGGCTAAAGTTGTGGGGAGGGGGGTAGGACTGGCTCAAGTTTTTTGTGGGCCCAGGAAACGCGGACTATGTCACGGCGGTGGAGCCGGGAGAGGTAAGTATTAAAACTTTGCAAGTGCTGTGATCCCGAGCAAGCAGGGGGGCCCACTTGTTCGCATTGGCACTGTCACAGGGCCCCTCAAAGTACGGCGGTGTGTTTGACGGCAGGGGCGCCTCCCACCGGCAGAGACACTTTTGCGTACTATGAGGGGCCCTGTGCCAGTGACGTCGCCAACGAGTATGCTCCCCCACCTGATGAAGAAACCTGCACTTTCATCTGCACCTTCCTCTTTGTCCCCGTGTAAGGTGGTATAATATGCGGGAAGGGGAACCTGACTTTCAGCAGGGCCAGATTCTGGCTGTGTAGAGTGCAAGGGGAATGTAGTGGTCTGGGTCAATGTACCAGCAGACTCATCTAGCAGTGGCTGGGCAAAGGGCAGGATGAGGAGGAAACACATATATAGTCCCAAAGAATAAAGTAGGCTAAATGCAGTTCAAAAATTGGTAACAGGAGTAAACAGGCAGCACTGCTTTGTTCATTGGAGGAGAACACCAAGCAGCGGCAGACACCATTAGTAGGCCCAACCAAACAAGTAGGCCAAATGCAGGTTAATATCTGATATAGGCCGAAAGCCTGAAAATTGAAGCTCAGCTATATTCAGTGGAGGAGACAAGCATGGAGCGGCAGACACCGTTACTAGGGCCCATCCAAACAAGTAGGCCAAATGCATTTTAAAATTTCCTATAGGCCGAAAGCCTGAAGATTAAAGCTCAGCTTTGCTCAGTGGAGGAGACAAGCAAGGAGCAGCAGACACCGTTACTAGGGCCCAACCAAACTAGTAGGCCAAATGCCGTTTAATATCTGATATAGGCTGAAAGCCTGAAGATTGAAGCTTAGCTTTGTTCAGTGGAGGAGAACACCAAGCAGCGGCAGACACCGTTAGTAGGGCCCAACCAAACTAGTAGGCCAAATGCAGTTTAAAATTTCCTATAGGCCGAAAGCCAGAAGACTGAAGCTCAACTTTGTTCAGTGGAGGAGACAAGCAAGGAGCGGCAGACACCGTTAGTAGGGCCCAACCAAACTAGTAGGCCAAATGCCGTTTAATATCTGATATAGGCCGAAAGCCTGAAGATTGAAGCTCAGCTTTGTTCAGTGGAGGAGACAAGCAAGGAGCGGCAGACACCGTTACTAGGGCCCAACCAAACAAGTAGGCCAAATGCCGTTTAAAATTTCCTATAGGCCGAAAGCCTTAAGATTGAAGCTCAGCTTTGTTCAGTGGAGGAGACAAGCAAGGAGTGGCAGACACCGTTACTAGGGCCCAACCAAACTAGTAGGCCAAATGCAGTTTAAACCTTCCTATAAGCCGAAGGCCTGAAGATTGAAGCTCAGCTTTGTTCAGTGGAGGAGACAAGCAAGGAGCGGCAGACACCGTTACTAGGGCCCAACCAAACTAGTAGGCCAAATGCAGTTTAATATCTGATATAGGCCGAAAACCTGAAGATTGAAGCTCAGCTTTGTTCAGTGGAGGAGACAAACAAGGAGCGGCAGACACCGTTACTAGGGCCCAACCAAACTAGTAGGCCAAATGCAGTTGAAAATTTCCTATAGGCCGAAAGCCTGAAGATTGAAGCTCAGCTTTGTTCAGTGGAGGAGACAAGCAAGGAGCGGCAGACACCGTTACTAGGGCCCAACCAAACTAGTAGGCCAATAGCAGTTTAAACTTTCCTATAGGCCGAAAGCCTGAAGATTGAAGCTCAGCTTTGTTCAGTGGAGGAGACAAGCAAGGAGCGGCAGACACCGTTACTAGGGCCCAACCAAACTAGTAGGCCAAATGCAGTTTAATATCTGATATAGGCCGAAAGCCTGAAGATTGAAGCTCAGCTTTATTCAGTGGAGGAGAAAAGCAAGGAGCAGCAGACACCATTAGTAGGCCCAACCAAACAAGTAGGCCAAATGCCATTTAAAATTTCCTATAGGCCGAAAGCCTGAAGATTGAAGCTCAGCTTTGTTCAGTGGAGGAGACAAGCAAGGAGCGGCAGACACCGTTTCTAGGGCCAACCAAACAAGTAGGCCAAATGCAGTTTAAAATTTCCTATAGGCTGAAAGCCTGAACACTCAAGCTCAGCTTTGTTCAGTGGAGGAGACAAGCAAGGAGCGGCAGACACCGTTAGTTGGGCCCATCCAAACTAGTAGGCCAAATGCAGTTTAAAATTTCCTATAGGCCGAAAGCCTGAAGACTGAAGCTCAGCTTTGTTCAGTGGAGGAGACAAGCAAGGAGCGGCAGACACCGTTAGTAGGGCCCAACCAAACTAGTAGGCCAAATGCAGTTTAGTATCTGACATCGGATGAAACTGAGGCTCAGCTTTGTTGAGTGGAGGACAACTGTAATGGGAAGCAGACACAGTTAGTAGGCATAAATAAGAAAGTAGGCAAATGCAGTTCAAAATTGGTTAGTGGAGTATACAGGCAGCATAGCTTTGTTCAGAGGAGGACAACTGTAATAAGTGGCTCAGACAGACAGAGTAGGCCTACAATTAAAAAGGTGGCTAATTGCAGTTCAAAATTTGTAATAGGAGTACACAGTCGGCATAGCGTGGTTCAGCGGAGGAGGACAAGTGTAATTAGTGGCTTTGACACACTGAGTAGGAGTAAAATAAAAAAGAACGATATATGCAGTTCACAATTGGTAAGAGGAGTACACAGGCGGCCTTGCTGGGTTCAGCGGTGGAGGACAACTGTTGTGAGAGTCTGACACAGTTACTAGGACAAAATAAATAAGTAGGCTAAATGCTGTTCTACATTGTAAGAGGAGTACACAGGCGGCCTAGCTTGTTTCAGGGGGGGGGACAGTTGTAATGTGTGGTGCCGACAGACAGACAGAGGCCTAACCAAAAAAAGGTGTCTAAATGCAGTTCAAAACTGCTAGCAGGACTAACCAGGCGGCCTAGCTTGTTTCAGGGGGGGGACAGTTGTAATGTGTGGCGCCGACAGACAGACAGACAGACAGACAGAGGCCTAAAATAAAAAACGGTGGCTTCATGCAGTTCTAAACTGCTAGCAGGACTAACCAGGTGGCCTAGCTTGTTTCAGGGGGGACAGTTGTAATGTGTGGCGCCGACAGACAGACAGACAGACAGAGGCCTAACCTAAAAAAAGGTGTCTAAATGCAGTTCAAAACTGCTAGCAGGACTAAGCAGGCGGCCTAGCTTGTTTCAGCGTGGGAGGACAACTGTTATGAGAGGCTGACACAGTTACTAGGCACAAATAAGTAAGTAGGCTACATGCAGTTCACAATTGGTAACAGGAGTACAGAGGTGGCATAGCTTTGTTCAGCGGAGGTCAACTGTTAGAAGTGGCTGACACAGTTAGTAGGCCAAAATACTAAAGTGGGCTAAATGTCAGCCAAGGAATTGGTCATAAATAAACTGGTGGCATAGCGAGGTACATGGGTGGGATCCTCTGCAGAGTTGCAGACAGGGGTAGTTGGCGCAAAGTATTAAAGGGTCTAGATGGAGGCCAGGGCCCCTGTATATTTTTACTATCATCTATCATTGCCACAAATTTGTTATTGCAGTGCCATTTAAGGATTTAACAGCACAGACTACACAGTGGTGGGGCAGGGAGAGGTAAGTTTTGCAAGTGGTAGAGCACAGTTCTAGCTGGGGGGAACACTCTCTCGTGGGCGGCGGTACTGGCCCAGGGCCCCTCATATTACGACGGTGTGTCTGACGTTGGTTGTGCACCACCACCATCAGAGACACTTCATTGTACTATGAGGGACCCTGTGCCAGTGCCGTGGCCCACGAGTGGGCACACCCACCTGTCCAGGCAAACGGCAGTCGCACGGGTGCTTGCGCCACGTTGTGACCACGGCCCTGTGGGGGGAGTCAGCCCATTTAGGGAGGTATACAAATGGCCTATGGTGGACATTCGGCACCTGCAAATGGCAGAATTGGAGCAGTCAGTAAGAGGAGGCCAAAAACAAGAAATTTTTCTGGCAAGCTACGTGTCAGCAGGGGAAGGTGGGGCAAAATAATTCAAAATCCATGATTGGTTCATCTTAATGAAGGTTAGATCATCAACATTTCCGGTAGCCAGACGTGTCCTTTTTTCGGTCAGTATTGAACCTGCAGCACTGAAGACCCTTTCTGAGAGCACACTAGCAGCTGGGCAAGCGAGCTCCTGTAATGCATATTCTGCCAATTCGGGCCAGGTGTCTAGTTTAGATGCCCAGTAATCAAAGGGGAATGACCTGTGAGGGAGAACATCGATAATGGCAGAAAAATAGTTGGTAACCATACTGGACAAATGCTGTCTCCTGTCACTTTGAATCGATGCAGCAGTACCTGCCGTGTCTGCGGTCATTGCGAAATCACTCCACAACCTGGTGAGAAATCCCCTCTGTCCAATGCCACTTCGGCTTTATGCACCTCTAGCAACTCTGCCATGTTGCCCCCTACAGCTCGTGTGAGAACCATCAGTGCCGCTGTGTGCTGGGAATGCCTGAACCAAACGGTCTACAAGAGTTGCTTGTTTGGTAGCTAATATTTGCTCAAGGTTCTCATGTGGCATGATATTTTGTAATTTGCCTTTGTATTGTGGATCCAGGAGGCAGGCCAACCAGTAATCGTCATCGGTCATCATTTTGATAATGCGGGGGTCCCGTTTTAGGATACGCAAGGCATACTCTGCCAAGTGGGCCAAAGTTCCAGGTGTCAATTCACTGCTTGTGCTGGGTTGAGGAGCACTTTCTTGAAAATCTACCTCACTTGTGGCCCACAAAAACCCTGTACCTGACCTTGCAATGCCACCAGTTTCTATTGCCCCCTGAGAAGCATCCTCCTCCCATAAATATTCAGCCCCATCATCCTCCTCCTCCTCCTCTTCATCCGCCACCTCGTCCCGGAGACTTCCCTGACCAGATAATGGCTGATTGTCATCAAGGCTTCCCTCCTCCTCGGCCGCAGACGCCTGCTCCTTGATGTGCGTCAAACTTTGCATCAGCAGATGCATTAGTGGGATGCTCATGCTTATGATGGCGTCGTCCGCACTGACCAGCCGTGTGCATTCCTCAAAACACTGAAGGACTTGACAGAGGTCTTGGAGCTTCGACCACTGCACACCAGACAGCTCCATGTCTGCCATCCAACTGCCTGCCCGTGTATGTGTATCCTCCCACAAATACATGACAGCACGCCTCTGCTCGCACAGCCTCTGAAGCATGTGCAGTGTAGAGTTACACCTTTTTGCGACGTCTATTATTAGGTGGTGCTGGGGAAGATTCAGCGATCGCTGATGGTTATGCATACGGCTGGAGTGGACGGGCGACCGGCGGATGTGCGAGCAAAGTCTGTGCACCTTCAGGAGCAGGGCTGGTAAATCAGGGTAATTCTTGAGGAAGCACTGCACCACAAGGTTCAAGGTGTGAGCCAGGCAAGGTATGTGTTTCATTTCGGAAAGGGCTATGGCAGCCATAAAATTCCTTCCGTTATCACTGACTACCTTGCCTGCCTCAAGATGTTCACTGCCCAGCCATGACTGAGTTTCTTGCTGCAAGTACTCGGCCAGTACTTCCGCGGTGTGTCTGTTGTCGCCCAAACACTTCATTTGCAACACAGCCTGCTGACGCTTACCACTAGCTGTTCCATAATGGGACACCACGGGTGCAACACTGGCAGCTGCGGATGGAGTGTTCGTGCGACTGAGCTCTGTGGACGAGCTTTCGCTTCTGGAGGAGGAGGAGGTGCAAACACCTACAGCCAACTGTTTCCTAGACCGTGGGCTAGGCAGAACTGTGCCACTATGGCTGTCCCCTGTGGACCCTGCATCCACCACATTAACCCAGTGTGCCGTGATGGACACGTAATGTCCCTGGCCATGCCTACTGGTCCATGCATCAGTTGTGAGGTGCGCCTTTCTACTGACCGATTGCCTCAGTGCATGGACAATGCGTTCTTTTACATGTTGGTGGAGTGCTGGGATGGCTTTTCTCGCAAAGAAGTGTCGACTGGGTAGGTCATAGCGTTGTACTGCATAGGCCATCAGGGCTTTGAAAGCTTCGCTTTCAACCAACCGGTAGGGCATCATCTCTAACGAGATTAGTCGAGCAATATAGCCATTCAAACCCTGTGTATGCGGATGAGAGGAAGAGTACTTTCTTTTCCTATCGAGAGTCTCTTGTAGGCTGAGCTGGACTGGAGAGCTGCACATGGTGGAACTAGCGGGGGTGGTGGTGGACATGGCAGATTGAGAGAGGCTTGGTGATGGTATTCTTGATGTGGGCCTACCTACAGTGTTTCCAACCAAGAACCTTGTGATTCCCTGACTGCTTTGGCCTTGCGACAATACCTCCACATTTGTTACTGGTGGTGTCATAACTGGTGGGCTTCCAGTGAGGGAAGCAATGTTGCGTTGCTGACTAACTTCAATTTAAGCAGGTGCATCAACGGTACAGGAAGTTTGGTAGTTAGTCCATGCTTCCAAGTGCCTGCTGGTTAGATGTCTATGCATGCACGTTGTATTTAAACTTTGTAGATTCTTCCCTCTGCTAAAGGTCTTGGAGCATTTCTTTCATATAACTTTGGACTGATCATTCGGATCTTGGTTAAAAAATTGCCACACTGCACTCGTCCTACTATTGAATACCTTCTCAGGCTTTGCACGCCGTGCTACTGTCACCGGATTGCAACGCTGTACTACACCTGTTGTAGTTTTTGAGACATGTTTTGGACCTGATGCGGGCCTGCCAGATGAAAGCTGTTGCGATGTTGATGCCTGCTGCGGTTCATCCTCCGCTTCAGAGCTACTGCCAGCGGCACCCTGTTCCCCCAATGGCTGCCAATCAGGGTCAACAACTGGGTCATCTATCACCTCCTCTTCAATGTCCTGTGCACCTTCCTCTGTGTCACCGTGTAAGGTGCTATTGCGTTCGGGATGGGGCACCATAGTCTCATCAGGGTCAGATTCTGGCTGAGTACACTGCGAGGGCAATGTTGTGATCTGAGTCAATGGAACAGCATAATAATCTAGCTGTGGCTGTGCATCTGTGCACTCTATGTCCGATTCATCTTGTAATGGGCTGTGAACTATTTCCCTTTCTAATCCTGGCACGGTATGTGTAAAGAGCTCCATGGAGTAAACTGTAGTGTCGCCTGCCGCATCCTTCACTTTTGCTTTGGGTGAAGGACACAAGGAAGCGACTTGTTCCTGACCGTGAGCATCCACTGAGGACTCGATGCTTTTAAATTTGGAACTTTCGGAAGAGGAATCGAAAGAGCTAGAGGCTGAGTCAGCAAGGAAAGCCAAAACTTTTTCCTGCTGCTCCGGCTTTAAAAGCGGTTTTCCTACTCCCAGAAAAGGGAGCCTTCGAGGCCTTGTGTAGCCAGACAATGATGCTGGCTCAACAACTCAAGCCTTAGGTGCTATTTTGCTTTTCCCACTACCACCAGATGCTCCACCACCACCACCATCATTACAAGCTGGCAATGACCACCCACGGCCACGACCTCTTCCACCAGACTTCCTCATTCTTAGGAAAATGTAACCAAACTAACAACCGTTATATGGTACTGTAAAACAAGGTAGAAGGTGTATGTAAACTTGTTGTGAATTTAAATCTTCCTTTCTATATGTGTGGGGGACTGCTGCAAAATTCAGGCCCACTGTATGACACTACACAGTATAAGTGGCAGAAAGTGACTCTCAGATATACGCCAAACAGGACTGACGCAGATGCACTTATGTTATGATCTGGTGACCTTGGAGCCGCATGGGACTTTCTCAGGAGTAGGTGGAACCTGTACTGACCGCAAACCCTAAACTGACACCGCAACTAGAAGTAGCCGTGGGGTGTACCTAACACATCCTAGACACCTCGACACAGCCGGGGGACTAAATACCCCTTTAGATGGAAATGGGAATTCTATCTTGCCTCAGAGCAGAACCCCAAAGGATAGGCAGCCCCCCACAAATATTGACTGTGAGTATTAGAGGAAAAGACACACGTAGGCAGAAATCAGGATTTAGCAAAAGAGGCCACGCTAGCTAAATAGGAAAGGATAGGACAGAATACTAAGCGGTCAGTATTAAAACCCTAAAAATATCCACAGCAGATAATACAAAAATTCCACATCTAACTAAAGACATGGAATGTATATCTGCTTCTCCTGAGAATCCAACTTGACTGAAAATATCCAAACACAGTCTGAGCTGGACAAGAAAAAACCATGAATAGCACTGAATTGTAAAGCACACAGCATGTGTGCTGTAGAAACAAAAACCAGACACTTATCTTTGCTAATTTAGCAGCAGGGCAGGAGGAACCAGACAGAGATGCAAAACCTCCAAGAACAATGGACAACTGGCAAAGGCTAATGAATCCTGCACACCTAAATATCCCAGTCAGAGTTGCAATCAGCAGGGACACCTGCAAAGGATTGCAACCCAGGGACAACTGCATTACTATCAACAACCACCGGAGGGAACCCAAGAGCAGAATTCACAACACACTTAGTGGCAATATAAATCTCCCTTTTTATGTGTGGGAGACAGCAGAAAAATCAGGCCCACTGTATTACACTACACAGTTTGAGTGGCAGAAAGTGGCTGGCAGATATGCCACAAACAGGACTGACGCAGATGCACTCAGTGGCAATATAAATCTCCCTTTTTATGTGTGGGAGACAGCAGAAAATTCAGGCCCACTGTATTACACTACACAGTTTGAGTGTTAGAAAGTGGCTGGCAGATATGCCACAAACAGGACTGACGCAGATGCACTCAGTGGCAATATAAATCTCCCTTTTTACATGTGGGAGACAGCAGAAAATTCAGGCCCACTGTATTACACTACACAGTTTGAGTGTTAGAAAGTGGCTGGCAGATATGCCACAAACAGGACTGATGCAGATGCACTCAGTGGCAATATAAATCTCCCATTTTTATGTGTGGGAGACAGCAGAAAAATCAGGCCCACTGTATTACACTACACAGTTTGAGTGGCAGAAAGTGACTGGCAGATATACGCCACAAACAGGACTGACGCTGATGCTTTCAGTGGCAATATAAATCTCCCTTTTTATGTGTGGGAGAATGCAGGAAAAAATCAGGCCCACTGTATTACACTACACAGTTTGAGTGTCAGAAAGTGGCTGGCAGATATGCCACAAAGAGGACTGATGCAGATGCACTCAGTGGCAATATAAATCTCCCTTTTTATGTGTGGGAGAATGCAGGAAAAAATCAGGCCCACTGTATTACACTACACAGTTTGAGTGGCAGAAAGTGGCTGGCAGATATGCCACAAACAGGACTGACGCAGATGCACTCAGTGGCAATATAAATCTCCCTTTTTATGTGTGGGAGACAGCAGAAAAATCAGGCCCACTGTATTACACTACACAGTTTGAGTGGCAGAAAGTGGCTGGCAGATATGCCACAAACAGGACTGACGCAGATGCTCTCAGTGGCAATATAAATCTCCCTTTTTATGTGTGGGAGACAGCAGAAAAATCAGGCCCACTGTATTACACTACACAGTTTGAGTGGCAGAAAGTGGCTGGCAGATATGCCACAAACAGGACTGACGCAGATGCACTCAGTGGCAATATAAATCTCCCTTTTTATGTGTGGGAGACAGCAGAAAATTCAGGCCCACTGTATTACACTACACAGTTTGAGTGTTAGAAAGTGGCTGGCAGATATGCCACAAACAGGACTGACGCAGATGCACTCAGTGGCAATATAAATCTCCCTTTTTACATGTGGGAGACAGCAGAAAATTCAGGCCCACTGTATTACACTACACAGTTTGAGTGGCAGAAAGTGACTGGCAGATATACGCCACAAACAGGACTGACGCTGATGCTTTCAGTGGCAATATAAATCTCCCTTTTTATGTGTGGGAGAATGCAGGAAAAAATCAGGCCCACTGTATTACACTACACAGTTTGAGTGTCAGAAAGTGGCTGGCAGATATGCCACAAAGAGGACTGACGCAGATGCACTCAGTGGCAATATAAATCTCCCTTTTTATGTGTGGGAGAATGCAGGAAAAAATCAGGCCCACTGTATTACACTACACAGTTTGAGTGGCAGAAAGTGGCTGGCAGATATGCCACAAACAGGACTGACGCAGATGCACTCAGTGGCAATATAAATCTCCCTTTTTATGTGTGGGAGACAGCAGAAAAATCAGGCCCACTGTATTACACTACACAGTTTGAGTGGCAGAAAGTGGCTGGCAGATATGCCACAAACAGGACTGACGCAGATGCTCTCAGTGGCAATATAAATCTCCCTTTTTATGTGTGGGAGACAGCAGAAAAATCAGGCCCACTGTATTACACTACACAGTTTGAGTGGCAGAAAGTGGCTGGCAGATATGCCACAAACAGGACTGACGCAGATGCACTCAGTGGCAATATAAATCTCCCTTTTTATGTGTGGGAGACAGCAGAAAATTCAGGCCCACTGTATTACACTACACAGTTTGAGTGTTAGAAAGTGGCTGGCAGATATGCCACAAACAGGACTGACGCAGATGCACTCAGTGGCAATATAAATCTCCCTTTTTACATGTGGGAGACAGCAGAAAATTCAGGCCCACTGTATTACACTACACAGTTTGAGTGGCAGAAAGTGGCTGGCAGATATGCCACAAACAGGACTGACGCAGATGCTCTCAGTGGCAATATAAATCTCCCTTTTTATGTGTGGGAGACAGCAGAAAAATCAGGCCCACTGTATTACACTACACAGTTTGAGTGGCAGAAAGTGGCTGGCAGATATGCCACAAACAGGACTGACGCAGATGCACTCAGTGGCAATATAAATCTCACTTTTTATGTGTGGGAGACAGCAGAAAAATCAGGCCCACTGTATTACACTACACAGTTTGAGTGGCAGAAAGTAGCTGGCAGATATGCCACAAACAGTACTGACCCAGATGCTCTCAGTAGCAATATAAATCTCCCTTTTTATGTGTGGGAGACAGCAGAAAAATCAGGCCCACTGTATTACACTACACAGTTTTAGTGGCAGAAAGTGGCTGGCAGATATGCCAAAAACGGGACTGACGCAGATGCACTCAGTGGCAATAAAAATCTCCTTTTTTATGTGTGGGAGACAGCAGAAAAATCAGGCCCACTGTATTACACTACACAGTTTGAGTGGCAGAAAGTGGCTGGCAGATATGCCAAAAATGGGACTGACGCAGATGCACTCAGTGGCAATATAAATCTTCCTTTTTATGTGTGGGAGACAGCAGAAAAATCAGGCCCACTGTATTACACTACACAGTTTGAGTGTCAGAAAGTGGCTGGCAGATATGCCACAAACAGGACTGATGCAGATGCACTCAGTGGCAATATAAATCTCCCTTTTTATGTGTGGGAGACAGCAGAAAAATCAGGCCCACTGTATTACACTACACAGTTTGAGTGGCAGAAAGTGGCTGGCACATATGCCACAAACAGGACTGACGTAGATGCACAGAGTGGCAATGTAAATCTCTCATTTATATGTGTGGGAAAATGCAGGAAAAAATCAGGCCCACTGCATTACACTACACAGTTTGAGTGGCCGAAAGTGACTGGCAGATATACGCCACAAACAGGACTGACGCAGATGCTTTCAGTGGCAATATAAATCTCCCTTTTTATGTGTGGGAGAATGCAGGAAAAAATCAGGCCCACTGTATTACACTACACAGTTTGAGTGTCAGAAAGTGGCTGGCAGATATGCCACAAAGAGGACTGACGCAGATGCACTCAGTGGCAATATAAATCTCCCTTTTTATGTGTGGGAGAATGCAGGAAAAAATCAGGCCCACTGTATTACACTACACAGTTTGAGTGGCAGAAAGTGGCTGGCAGATATGCCACAAACAGTACTGACCCAGATGCTCTCAGTAGCAATATAAATCTCCCTTTTTATGTGTGGGAGACAGCAGAAAAATCAGGCCCACTGTATTACACTACACAGTTTTAGTGGCAGAAAGTGGCTGGCAGATATGCCAAAAACGGGACTGACGCAGATGCACTCAGTGGCAATAAAAATCTCCTTTTTTATGTGTGGGAGACAGCAGAAAAATCAGGCCCACTGTATTACACTACACAGTTTGAGTGGCAGAAAGTGGCTGGCAGATATGCCAAAAATGGGACTGACGCAGATGCACTCAGTGGCAATATAAATCTTCCTTTTTATGTGTGGGAGACAGCAGAAAAATCAGGCCCACTGTATTACACTACACAGTTTGAGTGTCAGAAAGTGGCTGGCAGATATGCCACAAACAGGACTGATGCAGATGCACTCAGTGGCAATATAAATCTCCCTTTTTATGTGTGGGAGACAGCAGAAAAATCAGGCCCACTGTATTACACTACACAGTTTGAGTGGCAGAAAGTGGCTGGCAGATATGCCACAAACAGGACTGACGCAGATGCTCTCAGTGGCAATATAAATCTCCCTTTTTATGTGTGGGAGACAGCAGAAAAATCAGGCCCACTGTATTACACTACACAGTTTGAGTGGCAGAAAGTGGCTGGCAGATATGCCACAAACAGGACTGACGCAGATGCACTCAGTGGCAATATAAATCTCCCTTTTTATGTGTGGGAGACAGCAGAAAATTCAGGCCCACTGTATTACACTACACAGTTTGAGTGTTAGAAAGTGGCTGTCAGATATGCCACAAACAGGACTGACGCAGATGCACTCAGTGGCAATATAAATCTCCCTTTTTACATGTGGGAGACAGCAGAAAATTCAGGCCCACTGTATTACACTACACAGTTTGAGTGGCAGAAAGTGACTGGCAGATATACGCCACAAACAGGACTGACGCTGATGCTTTCAGTGGCAATGTAAATCTCCCTTTTTATGTGTGGGAGAATGCAGGAAAAAATCAGGCCCACTGTATTACACTACACAGTTTGAGTGTCAGAAAGTGGCTGGCAGATATGCCACAAAGAGGACTGACGCAGATGCACTCAGTGGCAATATAAATCTCCCTTTTTATGTGTGGGAGAATGCAGGAAAAAATCAGGCCCACTGTATTACACTACACAGTTTGAGTGGCAGAAAGTGGCTGGCAGATATGCCACAAACAGGACTGACGCAGATGCACTCAGTGGCAATATAAATCTCCCTTTTTATGTGTGGGAGACAGCAGAAAAATCAGGCCCACTGTATTACACTACACAGTTTGAGTGGCAGAAAGTGGCTGGCAGATATGCCACAAACAGGACTGACGCAGATGCTCTCAGTGGCAATATAAATCTCCCTTTTTATGTGTGGGAGACAGCAGAAAAATCAGGCCCACTGTATTACACTACACAGTTTGAGTGGCAGAAAGTGGCTGGCAGATATGCCACAAACAGGACTGACGCAGATGCACTCAGTGGCAATATAAATCTCCCTTTTTATGTGTGGGAGACAGCAGAAAATTCAGGCCCACTGTATTACACTACACAGTTTGAGTGTTAGAAAGTGGCTGGCAGATATGCCACAAACAGGACTGACGCAGATGCACTCAGTGGCAATATAAATCTCCCTTTTTACATGTGGGAGACAGCAGAAAATTCAGGCCCACTGTATTACACTACACACTTTGAGTGTAGAAAGTGGCTGGCAGATATGCCACAAACAGGACTGATGCAGATGCACTCAGTGGCAATAAAAATCTCCCTTTTTATGTGTGGGAGAATGCAGGAAAAAATCAGGCCCACTGTATTACACTACACAGTTTGAGTGGCAGAAAGTGGCTGGCAGATATGCCA
The DNA here is from genome assembly GCF_051348905.1 of Ranitomeya variabilis. NCBI lineage: Eukaryota > Metazoa > Chordata > Amphibia > Anura > Dendrobatidae > Ranitomeya > Ranitomeya variabilis. The sequence goes on from NC_135234.1 coordinate 688,998,495, forward strand.
CAAACAGGACTGACGCAGATGCACTCAGTGGCAATATAAATCTCACTTTTTATGTGTGGGAGACAGCAGAAAAATCAGGCCCACTGTATTACACTACACAGTTTTAGTGGCAGAAAGTGGCTGGCAGATATGCCAAAAACGGGACTGACGCAGATGCACTCAGTGGCAATAAAAATCTCCTTTTTTATGTGTGGGAGACAGCAGAAAAATCAGGCCCACTGTATTACACTACACAGTTTGAGTGGCAGAAAGTGGCTGGCAGATATGCCAAAAATGGGACTGACGCAGATGCACTCAGTGGCAATATAAATCTTCCTTTTTATGTGTGGGAGACAGCAGAAAAATCAGGCCCACTGTATTACACTACACAGTTTGAGTGTCAGAAAGTGGCTGGCAGATATGCCACAAACAGGACTGATGCAGATGCACTCAGTGGCAATATAAATCTCCCTTTTTATGTGTGGGAGACAGCAGAAAAATCAGGCCCACTGTATTACACTACACAGTTTGAGTGGCAGAAAGTCGCTGGCACATATGCCACAAACAGGACTGACGTAGATGCACAGAGTGGCAATGTAAATCTCTCATTTATATGTGTGGGAAAATGCAGGAAAAAATCAGGCCCACTGCATTACACTACACAGTTTGAGTGGCCGAAAGTGACTGGCAGATATACGCCACAAACAGGACTGACGCAGATGCTTTCAGTGGCAATATAAATCTCCCTTTTTATGTGTGGGAGACAGCAGAAAAATCAGGCCCACTGTATTACACTACACAGTTTGAGTGGCAGAAAGTGGCTGGCAGATATGCCACAAACAGGACTGACGCAGATGCACTCAGTGGCAATATAAATCTCCCTTTTTATGTGTGGGAGACAGCAGAAAATTCAGGCCCACTGTATTACACTACACAGTTTGAGTGTTAGAAAGTGGCTGGCAGATATGCCACAAACAGGACTGACGCAGATGCACTCAGTGGCAATATAAATCTCCCTTTTTACATGTGGGAGACAGCAGAAAATTCAGGCCCACTGTATTACACTACACAGTTTGAGTGGCAGAAAGTGACTGGCAGATATACGCCACAAACAGGACTGACGCTGATGCTTTCAGTGGCAATATAAATCTCCCTTTTTATGTGTGGGAGAATGCAGGAAAAAATCAGGCCCACTGTATTACACTACACAGTTTGAGTGTCAGAAAGTGGCTGGCAGATATGCCACAAAGAGGACTGACGCAGATGCACTCAGTGGCAATATAAATCTCCCTTTTTATGTGTGGGAGAATGCAGGAAAAAATCAGGCCCACTGTATTACACTACACAGTTTGAGTGGCAGAAAGTGGCTGGCAGATATGCCACAAACAGGACTGACGCAGATGCACTCAGTGGCAATATAAATCTCCCTTTTTATGTGTGGGAGACAGCAGAAAAATCAGGCCAACTGTATTACACTACACAGTTTGAGTAGCAGAAAGTGGCTGGCAGATATGCCACAAACAGGACTGACGCAGATGCTCTCAGTGGCAATATAAATCTCCCTTTTTATGTGTGGGAGACAGCAGAAAAATCAGGCCCACTGTATTACACTACACAGTTTGAGTGGCAGAAAATGGCTGGCAGATATGCCACAAACAGGACTGACGCAGATGCACTCAGTGGCAATATAAATCTCCCTTTTTATGTGTGGGAGACAGCAGAAAATTCAGGCCCACTGTATTACACTACACAGTTTGAGTGTTAGAAAGTGGCTGGCAGATATGCCACAAACAGGACTGACGCAGATGCACTCAGTGGCAATATAAATCTCCCTTTTTACATGTGGGAGACAGCAGAAAATTCAGGCCCACTGTATTACACTACACACTTTGAGTGTAGAAAGTGGCTGGCAGATATGCCACAAACAGGACTGATGCAGATGCACTCAGTGGCAATATAAATCTCCCTTTTTATGTGTGGGAGACAGCAGAAAAATCAGGCCCACTGTATTACACTACACAGTTTGAGTGGCAGAAAGTGGCTGGCAGATATGCCAAAAATGGGACTGACGCAGATGCACTCAGTGGCAATATAAATCTTCCTTTTTATGTGTGGGAGACAGCAGAAAAATCAGGCCCACTGTATTACACTACACAGTTTGAGTGTCAGAAAGTGGCTGGCAGATATGCCACAAACAGGACTGATGCAGATGCACTCAGTGGCAATATAAATCTCCCTTTTTATGTGTGGGAGACAGCAGAAAAATCAGGCCCACTGTATTACACTACACAGTTTGAGTGGCAGAAAGTGGCTGGCACATATGCCACAAACAGGACTGACGTAGATGCACAGAGTGGCAATGTAAATCTCTCATTTATATGTGTGGGAAAATGCAGGAAAAAATCAGGCCCACTGCATTACACTACACAGTTTGAGTGGCCGAAAGTGACTGGCAGATATACGCCACAAACAGGACTGACGCAGATGCTTTCAGTGGCAATATAAATCTCCCTTTTTATGTGTGGGAGAATGCAGGAAAAAATCAGGCCCACTGTATTACACTACACAGTTTGAGTGTCAGAAAGTGGCTGGCAGATATGCCACAAAGAGGACTGACGCAGATGCACTCAGTGGCAATATAAATCTCCCTTTTTATGTGTGGGAGAATGCAGGAAAAAATCAGGCCCACTGTATTACACTACACAGTTTGAGTGGCAGAAAGTGGCTGGCAGATATGCCACAAACAGGACTGACGCAGATGCACTCAGTGGCAATATAAATCTCCCTTTTTATGTGTGGGAGACAGCAGAAAAATCAGGCCCACTGTATTACACTACACAGTTTGAGTGGCAGAAAGTGGCTGGCAGATATGCCACAAACAGGACTGACGCAGATGCTCTCAGTGGCAATATAAATCTCCCTTTTTATGTGTGGGAGACAGCAGAAAAATCAGGCCCACTGTATTACACTACACAGTTTGAGTGGCAGAAAGTGGCTGGCAGATATGCCACAAACAGGACTGACGCAGATGCACTCAGTGGCAATATAAATCTCCCTTTTTATGTGTGGGAGACAGCAGAAAATTCAGGCCCACTGTATTACACTACACAGTTTGAGTGGCAGAAAGTGGCTGGCAGATATGCCACAAACAGGACTGACGCAGATGCACTCAGTGGCAATATAAATCTCCCTTTTTACATGTGGGAGACAGCAGAAAATTCAGGCCCACTGTATTACACTACACACTTTGAGTGTAGAAAGTGGCTGGCAGATATGCCACAAACAGGACTGATGCAGATGCACTCAGTGGCAATATAAATCTCCCTTTTTATGTGTGGGAGAATGCAGGAAAAAATCAGGCCCACTGTATTACACTACACAGTTTGAGTGGCAGAAAGTGGCTGGCAGATATGCCACAAACAGTACTGACCCAGATGCTCTCAGTAGCAATATAAATCTCCCTTTTTATGTGTGGGAGACAGCAGAAAAATCAGGCCCACTGTATTACACTACACAGTTTGAGTGGCAGAAAGTGGCTGGCAGATATGCCAAAAATGGGACTGACGCAGATGCACTCAGTGGCAATATAAATCTTCCTTTTTATGTGTGGGAGACAGCAGAAAAATCAGGCCCACTGTATTACACTACACAGTTTGAGTGTCAGAAAGTGGCTGGCAGATATGCCACAAACAGGACTGATGCAGATGCACTCAGTGGCAATATAAATCTCCCTTTTTATGTGTGGGAGACAGCAGAAAAATCAGGCCCACTGTATTACACTACACAGTTTGAGTGGCAGAAAGTGGCTGGCACATATGCCACAAACAGGACTGACGTAGATGCACAGAGTGGCAATGTAAATCTCTCATTTATATGTGTGGGAAAATGCAGGAAAAAATCAGGCCCACTGCATTACACTACACAGTTTGAGTGGCCGAAAGTGACTGGCAGATATACGCCACAAACAGGACTGACGCAGATGCTTTCAGTGGCAATATAAATCTCCCTTTTTATGTGTGGGAGAATGCAGGAAAAAATCAGGCCCACTGTATTACACTACACAGTTTGAGTGTCAGAAAGTGGCTGGCAGATATGCCACAAAGAGGACTGACGCAGATGCACTCAGTGGCAATATAAATCTCCCTTTTTATGTGTGGGAGACAGCAGAAAAATCAGGCCCACTGTATTACACTACACAGTTTGAGTGGCAGAAAGTGGCTGGCAGATATGCCACAAACAGGACTGACGCAGATGCACTCAGTGGCAATATAAATCTCCCTTTTTATGTGTGGGAGACAGCAGAAAATTCAGGCCCACTGTATTACACTACACAGTTTGAGTGGCAGAAAGTGGCTGGCAGATATGCCACAAACAGGACTGACGCAGATGCACTCAGTGGCAATATAAATCTCCCTTTTTACATGTGGGAGACAGCAGAAAATTCAGGCCCACTGTATTACACTACACACTTTGAGTGTAGAAAGTGGCTGGCAGATATGCCACAAACAGGACTGATGCAGATGCACTCAGTGGCAATATAAATCTCCCTTTTTATGTGTGGGAGAATGCAGGAAAAAATCAGGCCCACTGTATTACACTACACAGTTTGAGTGGCAGAAAGTGGCTGGCAGATATGCCACAAACAGTACTGACCCAGATGCTCTCAGTAGCAATATAAATCTCCCTTTTTATGTGTGGGAGACAGCAGAAAAATCAGGCCCACTGTATTACACTACACAGTTTGAGTGGCAGAAAGTGGCTGGCAGATATGCCAAAAATGGGACTGACGCAGATGCACTCAGTGGCAATATAAATCTTCCTTTTTATGTGTGGGAGACAGCAGAAAAATCAGGCCCACTGTATTACACTACACAGTTTGAGTGTCAGAAAGTGGCTGGCAGATATGCCACAAACAGGACTGATGCAGATGCACTCAGTGGCAATATAAATCTCCCTTTTTATGTGTGGGAGACAGCAGAAAAATCAGGCCCACTGTATTACACTACACAGTTTGAGTGGCAGAAAGTGGCTGGCACATATGCCACAAACAGGACTGACGTAGATGCACAGAGTGGCAATGTAAATCTCTCATTTATATGTGTGGGAAAATGCAGGAAAAAATCAGGCCCACTGCATTACACTACACAGTTTGAGTGGCCGAAAGTGACTGGCAGATATACGCCACAAACAGGACTGACGCAGATGCTTTCAGTGGCAATATAAATCTCCCTTTTTATGTGTGGGAGAATGCAGGAAAAAATCAGGCCCACTGTATTACACTACACAGTTTGAGTGTCAGAAAGTGGCTGGCAGATATGCCACAAAGAGGACTGACGCAGATGCACTCAGTGGCAATATAAATCTCCCTTTTTATGTGTGGGAGACAGCAGAAAAATCAGGCCCACTGTATTACACTACACAGTTTGAGTGGCAGAAAGTGGCTGGCAGATATGCCACAAACAGGACTGACGCAGATGCTCTCAGTGGCAATATAAATCTCCCTTTTTATGTGTGGGAGACAGCAGAAAAATCAGGCCCACTGTATTACACTACACAGTTTGAGTGGCAGAAAGTGGCTGGCAGATATGCCACAAACAGGACTGACGCAGATGCACTCAGTGGCAATATAAATCTCCCTTTTTATGTGTGGGAGACAGCAGAAAATTCAGGCCCACTGTATTACACTACACAGTTTGAGTGGCAGAAAGTGGCTGGCAGATATGCCACAAACAGGACTGACGCAGATGCACTCAGTGGCAATATAAATCTCCCTTTTTACATGTGGGAGACAGCAGAAAATTCAGGCCCACTGTATTACACTACACACTTTGAGTGTAGAAAGTGGCTGGCAGATATGCCACAAACAGGACTGATGCAGATGCACTCAGTGGCAATATAAATCTCCCTTTTTATGTGTGGGAGAATGCAGGAAAAAATCAGGCCCACTGTATTACACTACACAGTTTGAGTGGCAGAAAGTGGCTGGCAGATATGCCACAAACAGGACTGACGCAGATGCACTCAGTGGCAATATAAATCTCACTTTTTATGTGTGGGAGACAGCAGAAAAATCAGGCCCACTGTATTACACTACACAGTTTGAGTGGCAGAAAGTAGCTGGCAGATATGCCACAAACAGTACTGACCCAGATGCTCTCAGTAGCAATATAAATCTCCCTTTTTATGTGTGGGAGACAGCAGAAAAATCAGGCCCACTGTATTACACTACACAGTTTTAGTGGCAGAAAGTGGCTGGCAGATATGCCAAAAACGGGACTGACGCAGATGCACTCAGTGGCAATAAAAATCTCCTTTTTTATGTGTGGGAGACAGCAGAAAAATCAGGCCCACTGTATTACACTACACAGTTTGAGTGGCAGAAAGTGGCTGGCAGATATGCCAAAAATGGGACTGACGCAGATGCACTGAGTGGCAATATAAATCTTCCTTTTTATGTGTGGGAGACAGCAGAAAAATCAGGCCCACTGTATTACACTACACAGTTTGAGTGTCAGAAAGTGGCTGGCAGATATGCCACAAACAGGACTGATGCAGATGCACTCAGTGGCAATATAAATCTCCCTTTTTATGTGTGGGAGACAGCAGAAAAATCAGGCCCACTGTATTACACTACACAGTTTGAGTGGCAGAAAGTGGCTGGCACATATGCCACAAACAGGACTGACGTAGATGCACAGAGTGGCAATGTAAATCTCTCATTTATATGTGTGGGAAAATGCAGGAAAAAATCAGGCCCACTGCATTACACTACACAGTTTGAGTGGCCGAAAGTGACTGGCAGATATACGCCACAAACAGGACTGACGCAGATGCTTTCAGTGGCAATATAAATCTCTCTTTTTATGTGTGGGAGAATGCAGGAAAAAATCAGGCCCACTGTATTACACTGCACAGTTTGAGTGTCAGAAAGTGGCTGGCAGATATGCCACAAACAGGACTGATGCAGATGCACTCAGTGGCAATATAAATCTCCCTTTTTATGTGTGGGAGACAGCAGAAAAATCAGGCCCACTGTATTACGCTACACAGTTTGAGTGGCAGAAAGTGGCTGGAAGATATATCAAAAAATACAAGGGCTGTAGTAGAATTTCAATCTCCCTACAATGATCAAAGGACAAGTATGGCAGCAATGAAAAGGACTGCTGCACACAAGAGTGTGGACAAAGAAACAAGAGAACTGTGCAGAAAGAAGCAACAGGATTTTTGCTTTGAAAAAAGCAGTTGGTTTGCACAGCGGCATACAAACAGCAATGCAGCTATCAGGGAGCCTTATAAGCTACAGAGCTGAAGCACAGAAATCTAGCCTCCACTGTCCCTGCAAAGAAAAGGTGGTGTTGGACAGTGGAAATCGCTACAGCACAAGCGGTTTGGGGGTTAATCTTTCCTCCCTAACAATATCCCTGCTTCTGAAGAAGCTGCAGCAACCTCTCCCTATGCTCAGATCGGCAGCAGTAAAATGGCGGTCGGCGTGCATGCCCCTTTATAGCCCCTGTGATGCCACAGAAAGCAAGCCAATCACTGTCATGCCCTTCTCTAAGATGGTGGGGACCGAGACCTATGCCATCACGCTGCCCACACTGCGTCCACCTTCATTGGCTGAGAAATGGCGCTTAAAGCGTCATACAAAATGCGACTTTGGCACGAAGATCGCCGACCACATGGCCGATCCCACACTGGGATCGGGTCGGGTTTCACGAAACCCGACTTTGCCGAAAGTCGCGATTTTTGAAAATGTCCGATCCGTTTCGCTCAACCCTACACTGGCACATGACTTGTTCCTTCCAACAACTGTCCTGAGGACTCGGGAGCACTTATTACGAGCGGAAGAAAGGCGATTCCGACAGCTAAACAGGAAAGGGTTCTTTACAGTTAGAGCAGTCGGACTATGGAATGCCCTACCATAAGAAGTAGTAATGGCAGACACTATAAGAGCTTTTAAAAAAGGGCTGGATGATTTCCTTGATACACATAACATTGCGGGTTATAGCTAGATTAGTGACGAAATGAACAATTGGTGGAGAAAGGTTGAACTTGATGGACCTAGGTTTTTATTCAACCAACGTGTCATGTCGGACGCTGTTCACACTAGGGCGTCCGACAGACACATTTTTTGTATTCCATGGATCCCTTGACTTCCATAACCCGCCAGTTGGAGGCGCTATGCCTGCAGGTCACTGAGCTGAAGGGGACAGTTCAGCAACAGGGTCTAGTAGTATCTAATGTGCAAGCTGAATCTGCAGGCAGAGTTGCTGAGCCAAAGTCTCCTTTACCTGAAAGGTTTGCTGGGGAAAGCAGTAAATTTGTTACTTTTTGTGAATCTTGTAAACTATATTTTCGTATGCGCCCGATCTCCTCAGGTAATGAGGCTCAGCGTGTGGGCCTGGTGTTGTCATTACTGAACGGGGATCCTCAAGCTTGGGCGTTTTCTTTACCATCTGATTCTGCTGCATATAACTCAGTGGAGAGGTTTTTTTCTGCTCGGACTCATTTATGAGGATCATGACAGAATGGTCTAGCAGAATCTAAAATTCGCGCTATCCGCCAGGGGGAGCGTATGGCGGAGGATTACTGTTCTGAATTTCGCCGCTGGGTGGTAGATACACAGTGGAATGATCCCGCGCTGCGGAGTCAGTTTGTTCATGGGGTTTCAGGAAAGGTTAAAAAAGCCCTTCTGATGTACGAGACTCCTGCTTCTCTAGAATCCGCTATGAGTCTTGTTATCCACATTGATCGCCGTCTGCATCAGGGGGTGCAAGAGATGCCGCCTATGGGAGAGAGCGTAGGTAGACGTTAGGTTGCTGCAGGTGAGCCCACGGAGCCAATGCAAATCGCAGGGGTGTCACATGTGAAGCATCGTGCCCCTTTGCTCAGGAAGCAGAGAGCCTGTTTTTGCTGTGGTAAAACTGGTCATTATGTTAATACTTGTCCTCTGCTATCTAAGAAAAGTGCAACGGCGGAAAAACTACTAAGCTCAGAGGGTGTGGAGGAGGCCAATCTGAACTTATGCATATCCTCCATTGTGGTTTCTCAATGCATGCTCCCTGCCAAAGTTATGGTCGCTGGCAGAGAGCTGCCAATCAATGTGTTTGTGGATAGTGGTTCTGCCACTAATCTCATTGATGAGGAGTTTGCGCGCACAGCCCGTTTCAGGATCGAAAAACTGCCTCATCCTATCTGGGTGGTCACCATCAATGCCGCTCCTGTCCCACAGGGGGAGATTACTGAGTCGGTTCACCAGGTTACTGTTATTACCGACCATAAGAATTTGCTTTATTTGGAGTCAGCCAAGCGTCTGTCCCCCAGGCAGGCTCGCTGGGCATTGTTTTTCACGCGGTTCAACTTTTTTGTTACTTACCGGCCTGGGTCTAAGAACACTAAGGCAGATGCTTTGTCCAGGTGTTTTCCGGGGGGAAAACCTCGGGAAGAACTGGTACCCATCCTCCAAAAAGGTGTAGTGCTCTTGTGGTCTCGGCTCTCACGACAGAGGTTGAGGCTGAGATTGCCGAGGCTCAGGAGGAAGTACCACCAGAACTTCCCGTTAACAAATCATTTGTACCGCTCCATCTTCGCCTAAAGATATTGGCAGAGCATCATGATGCTGTCCTGGCTGGTCACCCAGGGGTGAGGGGTACTTTGGAGTTAGTGTCGCGTCGGTTTTGGTGGCCCAAAATCCGACAGGACGTGGTCTCATACGTGTCAGCATGCACCACGTGCGCTAGGGCTAAGACGCCCCGCTCCTGTCCTGCTGGAACACTACTTCCTCTCGAGGTACCCAGTAGGCCATGGACAGAGATCTCCATGGATTTTATCACGGACTTGCCCTCCTCAGCTGGGAACACGGTCATCTTGGTGATTGTTGATCGGTTCTCAAAAATGTTGCACTTTGTGTCTTTGCCTTCATTGCCTAACACTAAGACTCTGGCTCAGGTATTTATGCAGGAGGTGGTCAGACTTCACGGGGTCCCGTCTGACATCGTGTCTGATAGGGGTACTCAGTTTGTGTCAAAATTTTGGAAAGCATTTTGCTCATGGCTGGGGATCAAGTTGTCACATTCTTTGGCATTTCATCCTCAGTCAAATGGTCAGACCGAACGTATGAACCAAAATTTGGAGCAGTACTTACGCTGTTTTGTTTCTGACAACCAGGAGGAGTGGTCGACGATCCTTCCTTTGGCTGAGATTGCCATAAATAATCACCGCAAGGAATCTTCTAATGAGTCCCCGTTCTTTTGTGTTTACGGGCACCTTCCTCAATTTTGTACTTTGAGTCAGGGGGGCTCTTCCGGGGTCCCAGAGGAGGACCTGTTAGGAGCACAACTGTCTTCAGTCTGGAGGAAAGTGAAACAGTGCCTGTTGAGCGTGGGTGCAAGGTACAAACATGTGGCTGACAGTAGACGTGTGCCAGGTCCGGACCTGGGTGTGGCTGACTGGGTGTGGTTGTCCACAAAAAACATAAGACTCAAAATACCATCCCTTAAATTGGGTCCAAGGTTTATTGGTCCGTTTAGGGTCGCCGCCATCATTAACCCGGTTGCCTACCGATTGGTGCTCCCTACGGTATATAAGATTCACAACGTGTTCCACAAATCGTTATTAAAAAAGGTGGTGGGCTCTGTGGACGCTGCGCCGATGCCTCCTCCAGTCTTGGTGGATGGCAGTTTAGAGTTTGAAGTCTTCAAGGTGGTTGACTCTCGAGTGGTGCACCGCACGTTACAGTATCTGGTACACTGGCGTGGTTATGGGCTGGAGGAGAGGTCTTGGGTACCAGCCTCGGATATACATGCGGACCGGCTGGTCAGTATGTTTCACCGCCGCCATCCAGACAAGCCGGGTCCTATAAGTTGTGAAGGCCCTGGGGTCCCTCGTAGAAGGCGGGGTACTGTCATGTCGGACGCTGTTCACACTAGGGCGTCCGACAGACAGCGGTAATTCCTCATTCATCCACTCTATGCTCAGTGGCGCCGGCTAGATTGATCAAGATTGTCCGGGGTTAATCTGGCTGGTACTCGGGTTGGAGGCTTAGTCACGCCCATTGCCTTTAAATAGTTTTGCTGGGCTTTGGGCGTCGCCGATTATAGCTTGTGTCTTGTGCCTGGTGATCTCGGTCTGGAGTGGTGGTCTAGGAGAGGAAATATCGTATCTGGTGGTGTATTATCCTTCGTTATATTTCTCCTTCCTATATTTGTATTGTTTTGCCCTGTGCACATTATAGTGTTTTCCTGTGTGTCTGTGGCGTGGTGCATTTTTTAGTTTTCCCTGTATGTGCTTTCTGTAGGGGTTGGTGAGAGGTCTTATCACTGGGTGGCGGGTGGAGGTTTCAGCTTAGTACTGAAACAGGTAACAGAAAAGCGTGTGCACAGCAACTAAAAGGTGCATGGGTAGGTTCCCAAACCGTAGTAATCAATTCAACAAAACCCAGCACTCAACTTTGTGGTGAGTAATTATAGAATTTATTGATCCCAATGCGTGATAAAGACGTTTCGGTCCCTACACGGGGCCTTCATCAGTAACTGAAAAATTGCATACAGAAATATACAATATCACAACCAACATAAACAAAATAAAACAGCAAGGCAAAGGGAATAATAAGAAAAACAAAAGTATTATACAAGCGAGTATCACAAAGCCATATTAGTAGTGGCAGAATTGCAGACAAGGATACATTTACTATAGAAAGCTGTAATAAATCATGGCACAACGCAACATATTTAGTATAGAACATACCGTACAGAGGGATGTGTGGTGAGAAGGACGGCTATGGAAGCCTGTGAGAGAAAGATGATGGTGGTATTTGAACGCCTATAAGTGAGTCAGAGTCGTGAAAAAAAGGGGGGTGGTGTGGTCTTACCTAGTAGCATGGATGTAACAGAGAAGCGAGGGTTACCACTTAAGGAAGGGACAAAGCCTGTATATGAGGTGTATTAGCAAGGATTAAAATATGGCGCACATTAATGCACATATATGTGTACTGTATTAGTTATGGCGCGTATAGAAGCCGGGTTGTGCATACCTGTGTCCTGCGGTATCGCGGTATCCACCGCTGTGGAGAGGACACGAGGGGATGGGCTTATTTATGCCGTGGTGTGGAAGATCCGGCCGGAATATGGTTTCCGGTTGCAGACGCAGATCGGGTTGTACTGCGCATGTGCGGAAGTGACGTCCCTATGGAACAGTCACTCCTTGCGTTCCACAGCCGTGAGGTCTATGTGTACTGAATAGCGTGGGCTGGGCTGTACTACGCATGTGCGGAAGTGACGCATGCATGGGGGTGTTACTACTTGCGTTCCACCGCCGAGTGGATATTGCGTTCCACACTAAATAACATGGGCCGAACAGTACCATGCATATGTGGGAGTGACATATGGAGTTGCCACTTAGTATGTTAAGAGATATATGTGTGCCACTTAAGTATAGCGGGCGTATGTGCGCCTTGTAACTAATGGAGCAGATAGCTGTTAAGTGGGCATAATAGGGTGGCATGACCATGTAGGTAGATTATAGTGTGGAGAAACTAAAAGAAATAAAAGGGAAAAACTAGGCTAGGTACATGATGACCAGGTGCACTTATCAGGTGGAGAAGTGTTACAAACCGGTACATAATAGACCCATGGGTGAGTGAAGAGATGCTAGACGTGCAGGATTCTATTCAGTGCACAGCAGTGTCCGTGGGTCAGTATAGGTGACTCTAGGGAATAAAGAAGAGGTATTAGTATATGCACAGACAAGCAATCTAAACACTTTACAAAAATGCCATCAGGTCATAATCTTTATTTAAACCCTTGGGAGAAAGAGTTTCTAATGTGTGGATCCAAAAGGCTTCCCGTTTTTTCAATAAAGTAACCCTGTCACCACCTCTCCTGGGGGGTGGAACTGAATCGATGACTTGGTACCTAAGCTGTGATACCGAGTGCCCATGTGACTGAAAATGATTGGGAATTGGTAATAACAGATTATTGCACCGGATTGTGGATTTGTGCTTAGAGATCCTGTTTCTAATGGGCTGCGTGGTTTCACCGATATAGAGGAGGCCACATGGGCATTTTATCATATATACCACAAAGGAAGAATCGCACGTGAAGAAATCTTTGATGTAAAAGGTTTTACCAGACCTGGGGTGGCGGAATGTGTTACCTCTTTGGATATTGTTGCACTGGGCACAGTGCAAACAAGGGAATGTGCCTGTTTTGGGTTTGGCTAGAAAACGTTGTTTTTGAGGGATGCCTGGGCCAATGTCGGCCCTAACTAAATTGTCCCTAAGATTAGGCGGTCTCTTGAAGCAGGGTAAAAATGGTACCCTGAATTCCGGCACGGTGGGGTAGGCAGTGGCTAACAAGTGCCAGTGTTTCCTGATGGACTTATGTAGTATATACGAAGCAGGATGGTAGAGATGGACAAACGGAATCCGTTTGTCCGCATTTCTGACAGGGGTGGTGAGTGGGGGGTCCCTTGATTGTTTCAAGACCTCAGGAGGGTAACCTCTCTTTTCAAATTTGTCGGTCATATCCTGGAGTCGTTTGTTTCTTAGAGGGCCATCCGGGACAATGCGTTTGACTCTATGAAACTGGGATCTAGGAATAGAACGTTTAACCGGAGGAGGATGGAAACTTTGAAAGTGAAGTATGCTGTTCCTATCCGTTGGTTTAATATACAGATCAGTGGATAGTAAGCCCTCACTGTCCTTGAGGACCATAGTGTCCAAAAAGTTGATGGCGTGACGGTCATAATTCATGGTGAACTTAATCCCTGGCCAGGCATCATTGAGAAATGTGAAAAACTCATGTAGGGACTCCAATGAGCCCCCCCAAATGCAGAATATATCATCAATATAACGTTTCCAGAGGGAAACGTTATTGATGTATAGGGGATGTTGATAGATGATAGAAGATTCGAATTCAGACATATAGGTATTAGCATAGGGGGGCGCTACATTGGAGCCCATGGCGGTCCCGCGGGTCTGCAGAAAAAAGGTACTCTGAAATAGAAAGAAGTTGTTAAACAACACAGTCGTCAGAAGGTCCACACAGAGGTTAATTTGATCGGTGTCAAAGCCGGATTTGGTAAGTGAATGGTGTACTGAGTTAATACCATTGATATGTGGGATAGAGGTATAGAGGTCTTTGACATCGAAAGTGACCAATAGGGTATCGGTTGGAACTTGTTGGATTTGTGAAATGCACTGTAGGAATCCCCCTGTATCAAGAAGAAATGATGGTGAGGTCTGAGTAATGGGGTCAATACTTTCTCCAAATAGATGGACAATGGGGACAGGATAGAGTCGGGGGAAGCAACTATGGGTCTCCCCGGAGGGTTGTGTAGGTCTTTGTGAATTTTAGGTAAGGTATAAAATACCGGTGTTGTAGGGTTCTCCTTTTTTAGAAATTGATGAGTCTTGGTGTCTAGGATGCCAAGCGAAGAGTATTTAGACAGGATGGACTCAATTTTCGCACGGATCTCTGAGGTGGGATCCTTAGTGAGTCTAGTATATATCGTAGTGTCACCCAGTTGTCTATTAATCTCAGATATATATGTCGCCTTGTCCATCACTACAAGGGCTCCGCCCTTATCCGCCGGTTTGATAACAAGGCTGTCATCCTTTTGTAGTGATGACAACGCTTGTAGCTCAGTAGAAGACAGATTATGGGGAAAGAATAATCGGTTCTCCACAGCGTTTCTTCCGTCTTCTCAGACTTAAAGCTCATTTTGCTGTATTACCTACCTCTGACACTGTTACTACCAACATCAATCCCATGTCCATCTCTAATTTGGGTCTCCGTAACAAAAGTTCTTTTCGCCCGCCCCTGACGTCCCACGCGGTAGAAACATTCGTAAGTTTCATTCAAGATTCATTCCATGCTATACGTAATGATATTGAAAAGAACCGATTATTCTTTCCCCATAATCTGTCTTCTACTGAGCTACAAGCGTTGTCATCACTACAAAAGGATGACAGCCTTGTTATCAAACCGGCGGATAAGGGCGGAGCCCTTGTAGTGATGGACAAGGCGACATATATATCTGAGATTAATAGACAACTAGGTGACACTACGATATATACTAGACTCACTAAGGATCCCACCTCAGAGATCCGTGCGAAAATTGAGTCCATCCTGTCTAAATACTCTTCGCTTGGCATCCTAGACACCAAGACTCATCAATTTCTAAAAAAGGAGAACCCTACAACACCGGTATTTTATACCTTACCTAAAATTCACAAAGACCTACACAACCCTCCGGGGAGACCCATAGTTGCTTCCACCGACTCTATCCTGTCCCCATTGTCCATCTATTTGGAGAAAGTATTGACCCCCATTACTCAGACCTCACCATCATTTCTTCTTGATACAGGGGGATTCCTACAGTGCATTTCACAAATCCAACAAGTTCCAACCGATACCCTATTGGTCACTTTCGATGTCAAAGACCTCTATACCTCTATCCCACATATCAATGGTATTAACTCAGTACACCATTCACTTACCAAATCCGGCTTTGACACCGATCAAATTAACCTCTGTGTGGACCTTCTGACGACTGTGTTGTTTAACAACTTCTTTCTATTTCAGAGTACCTTTTTTCTGCAGACCCGCGGGACCGCCATGGGCTCCAATGTAGCGCCCCCCTATGCTAATACCTATATGTCTGAATTCGAATCTTCAATCATCTATCAACATCCCCTATACATCAATAACGTTTCCCTCTGGAAACGTTATATTGATGATATATTCTGCATTTGGGGGGGCTCATTGGAGTCCCTACATGAGTTTTTCACATTTCTCAATGATGCCTGGCCAGGGATTAAGTTCACCATGAATTATGACCGTCACGCCATCAACTTTTTGGACACTATGGTCCTCAAGGACAGTGAGGGCTTACTATCCACTGATCTGTATATTAAACCAACGGATAGGAACAGCATACTTCACTTTCAAAGTTTCCATCCTCCTCCGGTTAAACGTTCTATTCCTAGATCCCAGTTTCATAGAGTCAAACGCATTGTCCCGGATGGCCCTCTAAGAAACAAACGACTCCAGGATATGACCGACAAATTTGAAAAGAGAGGTTACCCTCCTGAGGTCTTGAAACAATCAAGGGACCCCCCATTCACCACCCCTGTCAGAAATGCGGACAAACGGATTCCGTTTGTCCATCTCTACCATCCTGCTTCGTATATACTACATAAGTCCATCAGGAAACACTGGCACTTGTTAGCCACTGCCTACCCCACCGTGCCGGAATTCAGGGTACCATTTTTACCCTGCTTCAAGAGACCGCCTAATCTTAGGGACAATTTAGTTAGGGCCGACATTGGCCCAGGCATCCCTCAAAAACAACGTTTTCTAGCCAAACCCAAAACAGGCACATTCCCTTGTTTGCACTGTGCCCAGTGCAACAATATCCAAAGAGGTAACACATTCCGCCACCCCAGGTCTGGTAAAACCTTTTACATCAAAGATTTCTTCACGTGCGATTCTTCCTTTGTGGTATATATGATAAAATGCCCATGTGGCCTCCTCTATATCGGTGAAACCACGCAGCCCATTAGAAACAGGATCTCTAAGCACAAATCCACAATCCGGTGCAATAATCTGTTATTACCAATTCCCAATCATTTTCAGTCACATGGGCACTCGGTATCACAGCTTAGGTACCAAGTCATCGATTCAGTTCCACCCCCCAGGAGAGGTGGTGACAGGGTTACTTTATTGAAAAAACGGGAAGCCTTTTGGATCCACACATTAGAAACTCTTTCTCCCAAGGGTTTAAATAAAGATTATGACCTGATGGCATTTTTGTAAAGTGTTTAGATTGCTTGTCTGTGCATATACTAATACCTCTTCTTTATTCCCTAGAGTCACCTATACTGACCCACGGACACTGCTGTGCACTGAATAGAATCCTGCACGTCTAGCATCTCTTCACTCACCCATGGGTCTATTATGTACCGGTTTGTAACACTTCTCCACCTGATAAGTGCACCTGGTCATCATGTACCTAGCCTAGTTTTTCCCTTTTATTTCTTTTAGTTTCTCCACACTATAATCTACCTACATGGTCATGCCACCCTATTATGCCCACTTAACAGCTATCTGCTCCATTAGTTACAAGGCGCACATACGCCCGCTATACTTAAGTGGCACACATATATCTCTTAACATACTAAGTGGCAACTCCATATGTCACTCCCACATATGCATGGTACTGTTCGGCCCATGTTATTTAGTGTGGAACGCAATATCCACTCGGCGGTGGAACGCAAGTAGTAACACCCCCATGCATGCGTCACTTCCGCACATGCGTAGTACAGCCCAGCCCACGCTATTCAGTACACATAGACCTCACGGCTGTGGAACGCAAGGAGTGACTGTTCCATAGGGACGTCACTTCCGCACATGCGCAGTACAACCCGATCTGCGTCTGCAACCGGAAACCATATTCCGGCCGGATCTTCCACACCACGGCATAAATAAGCCCATCCCCTCGTGTCCTCTCCACAGCGGTGGATACCGCGATACCGCAGGACACAGGTATGCACAACCCGGCTTCTATACGCGCCATAACTAATACAGTACACATATATGTGCATTAATGTGCGCCATATTTTAATCCTTGCTAATACACCTCATATACAGGCTTTGTCCCTTCCTTAAGTGGTAACCCTCGCTTCTCTGTTACATCCATGCTACTAGGTAAGACCACACCACCCCCCTTTTTTTCACGACTCTGACTCACTTATAGGCGTTCAAATACCACCATCATCTTTCTCTCACAGGCTTCCATAGCCGTCCTTCTCACCACACATCCCTCTGTACGGTATGTTCTATACTAAATATGTTGCGTTGTGCCATGATTTATTACAGCTTTCTATAGTAAATGTATCCTTGTCTGCAATTCTGCCACTACTAATATGGCTTTGTGATATTCGCTTGTATATACTTTTGTTTTTCTTATTATTCCCTTTGCCTTGCTGTTTTATTTTGTTTATGTTGGTTGTGATATTGTATATTTCTGTATGCAATTTTTCAGTTACTGATGAAGGCCCCGTGTAGGGACCGAAACGTCTTTATCACGCATTGGGATCAATAAATTCTATAATTACTCACCACAAAGTTGAGTGCTGGGTTTTGTTGAATTTAGTACTGAAACAGGACTCAGGGTCAGGCCTGGCGGCCCAGACATGCACACCTTCAGTGTAAACTCTGGGAGAGGGACAGACAGGGTTTCCCTAGTTTGAGGGATATTGCAGGGGCCCGGGTAATCAGCTGTGGTCTACCCAGTACCCCCGTGACACAACGTAACTATGTAACTATATACATTAAAAACATAGCCAAACTATCTATGTAAGGGGGAGTTACCAGTGTCACGTGTAACGGTCGCTCTCTGCTCTCCTGATCTCACTGCAGAGCTGTGCGTGATTATACCCGACACATATGCAGGTTCCTCTCAGCTTCAGCTTCTATCTCACAGTCAGACAGTGTTTCAATACAGCAGAGCTGTGAGAGCTGCAGCAAATGTGTTTGTAAGGAAACAAAATTCAGTTCTACTGTTCTGTGTTAGTTATATGTCTCACACTAGTAATGCCTCATTTTATTTATAATAATCTCTGGAGACAGATTCTCAGGGTGATCTCTGTCCAGCCCATAGATCTTAACAGCTAATTTACATGTTAAGAAAAGCATGAATTTTGTTGGAATAAGACATTAGATCTCAGATATCAAGGTATCATTTTATTCCTATGACCTACATGCCTATATAGACGGCTTAGGATAGTTGATCCAACTGGCATGGAATGTTAAACAAATACATGGAAGACATTTATAATAGGGTTGAGCGACTTTCATTTTTTAAAGATCGAGTCGGGTTTTGTGAAACCCGACTTTGTCCAGAGTCGAGTCGAGTGCAGTCGGCCGATTATCGCTAAAAGTTGGGGATCGACCGAAACACGAAACCCAATGCAAGTCAATGGGGAAGCATAGTCGGCAGTGAGTGGAGGCCAGGAAAACACCTACAGTGCCCATTTTAATGCCAAAAACATCCATTCTTGTTTCTGAAGCTTGTCAATCTTAATTAACTTTATAATAATAGTTGTTCATTGGAACTTGGGGGTCATTTGGCAAAAGTTGTGGGGGGTAGGGCTGGTTCAAGGTTTTAGTGGGCCCAGGAATCGTGGACTACGTCACGGCGGTGGAGCAGGGAGAGGAAAGTATTTCAACTTTGCAAGTGCTGTGATCCTGAGCAAGCAGGGGGGGTCCACTCGTTCGCATTGGCACTGGCACAGGGCCCCTCAAAGTACAGCGGTGTGTTTGCATGGCAGGGGCGCCTCCCACCAGCAGCGACACTTTTGCGTACTCTGAGGGGCCCTGTGCCAGTGACGTCGCCAACGAGTATGCCCCCCCCACCTGATGAAGGAACCTGCACTTTCATCTGCACCTTCCTCTTTGTCCCTGTGTAAGGTGGTATAACATGCGGGAAGGGGAACCTTACTTTCAGCAGGGTCAGATTCTGGCTGTGTAGAGTGCAAGGGGAATGTAGTTGTCTAGGTCAATGTACCAGCAGACTCATCTAGCAGTGGCTGGGCAATGGGCAGGATGAGGAGGAAACAGATATAGGGCCAAAGAATAAAGTAGGCTAAATGCAGATCAAAATTGGTAACAGGACTAAACAGGCGGCATTGCTTTGTTCAGTGGAGTAGCAAACCCAGGAGCAGCAGACACTGTTTTAAGGGCCCAACCACACTAATAGGCCAAATGCAGTTTAATATCTGATACTTTAGGCCAAAAGCCTAAAGACTGAAGCTCAGCTTTATACAGTGGAGGACAACACCAGGGAGGGGCAGACACCGTTAGTAGGCCCTAACCACCAAGTTTTTAAAAAACAGCACTTAATGAGAGCCAGAAGGCTGAAGCTCAGCTTTATTCAGTTGAGGACAAACACCAGGGAGGGGCAGACACCGTTAGTAGGCTGTAACCACCAAGTTTTTAAAAAAACAGCACTTAATGAGAGCCAGAAGGTTGAAGCTCAGCTTTATACAGTGGAGGTCAACACCAGGGAGGGGCAGAAACCGTTAGTAGGCCGTAACCAAAGTTGAAGGCCAAATGCAGTTTAATATCTGATACTATAGGCCGAAAGCCAGAAGGTTGAAGCTCAGCTTTATTCAGTTGAGGACAAACACCAGGGAGGGGCAGACACCGTTAGTAGGCTGTAACCACCAAGTTTTTTAAAAAACAGCACTTAATGAGAGCCAGAAGGTTGAAGCTCAGATTTATACAGTGGAGGTCAACACCAGGGAGGGGCAGACACCGTTAGTAGGCCGTAACCAAAGTTGAAGGCCAAATGCAGTTTAATATCTGATACTATAGGCCTAATGCCAGAAGGTGGAAGCTCAGCTTTATACAGTGGAGGTCAACACCAGGGAGGGGCAGACACCGTTAGTAGGCCGTAACCAAAGTTGAAGGCCAAATGCAGTTTAATATCTGATACTATAGGCCGAAAGCCAGAAGGTTGAAGCTCAGCTTTATTCAGTTGAGGGCAAACACCAGGGAGGGGCAGACACCGTTAGTAGGCTGTAACCACCAAGTTTTTTAAAAATAGCACTTAAGGAGAGCCAGAAGGTTGAAGCTCAGCTTTATACAGTGGAGGTCAACACCAGGGAGGGGCAGACACCGTTAGTAGGCCGTAACCAAAGTTGAAGGCCAAATGCAGTTTAATATCTGATACTATAGGCCGAAAGCCAGAAGGTTGAAGCTCAGATTTAGACAGTGGAGGACAATTTGAATTAGGGACTGCAGACAGACTTAGTAGGCTGTCCCCTGTGGACCATGCATCCACCACATTAACCCTTTGCGCCGTAATGGACACGTAATCTTCCGTGGCCATGCCTACAGGTCCATGCGTCTGTTGTCAGGTGCACCTTTGTACTCACAGATTGCCAGAGTGCATGGACAATGCGGTCTTTTACATGCTGGTGGAGGGTTGGGATGGCTTTTCTCGCAAAAGAAGTGTCGACTGGCACTTAGCTTGTAGCGTGGTACAGCGTAGTCCATCATGGCCTTATTAATAGTAAATAAAATATATAACTAGGCTCTATGAACTTTTAAATAGGTTCCAGGGGTACACGGGCAGCATTGGTGTGGTCAGTGGAGGAGTATTGCAAGAAGGGACCGCAGACAGGCTAACGAAGGCCTAACATAACAAACAATAGGCTCATGGCAGTTTTAAATCGGTTACATGGATACACAGGCAGGCACTCCAGGCAGCATTGTGGTCAGTGGAGGAGTATTGCAAGTAGGGACCGCAGACAGGCTAACAAAGGCCTAAAATAACAAACAATAGGCTCATGGCAGTTTTAAATCGGTTACATGGATACACAGGCAGGCACTCCAGGCAGCATTGTGGTCAGTGGAGGAGTATTGCAAGTAGGGACCGCAGACAGGCTAACAAAGGCCTAACATAACAAACAATAGGCTCATGGCAGTTTTAAATCGGTTACATGGATACACAGGCAGCTTTGTAGTCAGCGGAGGAGGAGTATTGCAAGAAGGGACCGCAGACAGGCTAACGAAGGCCTAACATAACAAACAATAGGCTCATGGCAGTTTTAAATCGGTTACATGGATACACAAGCAGGCACTCCAGGCAGCATTGTGGTCAGTGAAGGAGTATTGCAAGTAGGGACCGCAGACAGGCTAACAAAGGCCTAACATAACAAAAAATAGGCTCATGGCAGTTTTAAATCGGTTACATGGATACACAGGCAGCATTGTGGTCAGTGGAGGAGTATTGCAAGGAGTGTCTGACACAGTTAGTACTCCCAAAAAATAAATAGATGTTAATGTCTCGCAAAACAACAATAAATTAAAAAAGGATGGCATGCTTAGGTACAGGGGTGGGCTCATCTGCAGAGTTTATGGCAATAAATTACTGTTTACTGGTGTCAATATAGGACACTGACCCAGACTACTGTAACTAGCATCATAGATGTCAACAAATTGGTATTGTTTGTCAGGGCCAGGCATTGAATGATGTCAGCGCATAGACTAAACATTGGTGGAGCTGTGCGAGATAATTTTGAACGTGGTGGAGCACAGTTTGAGCTGGGGGGGGGGGGGAACTCTCTTGTGGCCGGCGGTACCGCCCCAGGGCCCCTCATGTTACAACGGTGTGTCTGACGTTGGGTGCGCACCACCACCGCCAGAGACACTACATTGTACTATGAGGGACCCAGTGGCAGTGCCGTCGACCAAAAGCGGGCACACCCACCTCTTCAGACAAACAGCACTGTAACGGGTGCTTGCGCCAAGTGGCGAGACCACGGCCCCGTGGGGGGAATTTTCCCATTGAGGGAGGTGTAAACATGTCGTATGCTGGACAAACAGCTGCTGCAAATTAAGAGATTGGAACACTCAGTAAGACCAGTCCACAAGCAAGCAATTTTTTATAGGAAAGCTAGGTGTCAGCCGGGAAAGGTGGGGCAAAATAATTTGAAATCCAGGAGTGGTTCATTTTAATGAAGGTGAGATCATCCACATTTTGGGTAGCCAGACGAGTCCTTTTTTCGGTTAATATTGAACCAGCAGCACTGAATACTCTTTCTGATAGCACACTAGCTGCTGGGCAAGCAAGCTCCTGCAATGCATATTCTGCTAATTCAGGCCAGGTGTCTAATTTGGATGCCCAGTAATCAAATGGGAATGACGGTTGAGGGAGAACATCGATAAGGGATGAAAAATAGTTAGTAACCATACTGGACAAATGTTGTCTCCTGTCACTTTGAATAGATGCTGCAGTACCTGTCCTGTCTGCGGTCATTGCGAAATCACTCCACAACCTGGTCAGAAAACCCCTCTGTCCAACGCCACTTCTGATCTGTGCACCTCTAACACCTCTGCCATGTAGCCTCCTGCAGCTTGTGTGAGAACCATCACCGGCGCTGTGTGCTGGGAATGCCTGAATCAAACGGTCTACAAGAGTAGCTTGTTTGGTTGCTAATATTTGTTCAAGGTTCTCATGTGGCATAATATTTTGCAATTTGCCTTTATAGCGAGGGTCAAGGATGCAGGCCAACCAGTAATCATCATCGCTCATCATTTTAATAATGCGTGTGTCCCTTTTGAGGATACGTAAGGCATAATCCGCCATGTGGGCCAAAGTTCCAGTTGTCAAATCTGCGGTTGTGATGGTTGGAGGGGCAGTTACAGGCAAATCTACGTCACTTGTCTCCCTTAAAAAAACAGAACCCGGCTTTGCAATGCCACTAATTTCTGTTGGCCCAGGAGAAGCTTCCTCATTCAAAAAGTACTCATCCCCATCATCCTCCTCGTCCTCCTCCTCCTCTTCGCCCGCTACCGCGTCCTCTACACGGCCCTGACCAAACAATGGCTGACTGTCATCAAGGCTTTCCTCTTCCTCGGCTGCAGACGCCTGCTCCTTTATGTGCGTCAAACTTTGCATCAGCAGACGCATTAGGGGGATGCTCGTGCTTATTATGGCGTTGTCTGCACTAACCAGCCGTGTGCATTCCTCAAAACACTGAAGGACTTGACACAGGTCTTGTAGCTTCGACCACTGCACACCTGACAACTCCATGTCTGCCATCCAACTGCCTGCCCGTGTATGTGTATCCTCCCACAAAAACATAACAGCACGCCTCTGTTCGCACAGTCTCTGAAGCATGTGCAGTGTGGAGTTCCACCTTGTTGCAACGTCAATGATTAGGTGATGCTGCGAAAGGTTCAAAGACCGCTGATAGTTCTGTATATGGCTGGAGTGTACGGGCGAACGGCGGATATGCGAGCAAAGTCTGCGCACTTTGAGGAGCAGGTCGGGTAACCCCGGGTAACTTTTCAGGAAGCACTGCACCACCAGGTTTAAGGTGTGAGCCAGGCAAGGAATGTGTTTCAGTTGGGAAAGGGCTATGGCAGCCATGAAATTCCTTCCGTTATCACTCACAACCTTGCCTGCCTCAAGATGTACAGTGCCCAGCCATGACTGAGTTTCATTCTGCAAGAACTCGGACAGAACTTCCGCGGTGTGTCTGTTGTCGCCCAAACACTTAATTGCCAATACAGCCTGCTGACGCCTGCCACTAGCTGTCCCATAATGGCACACCTGGTGTGCAACAGTGGCAGCTGCGGATGGAGTGGATGTGCGACTGCGGTCTGTGGACGAGCTCTCGCTTCTGCATGAGGAGGAGGAAGAGGAGGAGGGGGGGCGAACGCCTACAGCCAACTCTTTCCTTGACCGTGGGCTAGGCAGAACTGTCCCAATATTGCTGTCCCCTGTGGAGCCTGCATCCACCACATTCACCCAGTGTGCCGTGATGGACACGTAACGTCCCTGGCCATGCCTACTGGTCCATGCATCTGTTGTCAGGTGCACCTTTGTAGTCACAGACTGCCTGAGTGCATGGACGATGCGGTCTTTAACATGCTGTTGGAGGGCTGGGATGGCTTTTCTAGAAAAGAAGTGCCGACTGGGTAGCTCGTAGCGTGGTACAGCATAGTCCATCAGCGCTTTGAAAGCTTCGCTTTCAACTAACCGGTAGGGCATCATCTCTAATCAGATTAGTCTAGCAATGTGGGCGTTCAAACCCTGTGTACGCGGATGCGAGGATGAGTACTTCCTTTTCCTAACAAGAGTCTCATGTAGGGTGAGCTGGACTGGAGAGCTGGAGATCGTGGAACTAGCGGTGGTGCCGGTGGACATGGGTGACTGAGAGAGGGTTGGAGATGGTATTCTTGCCGGTGCCCTACATGCAGTGTTTCCTACTACTAACCTGGTGATTCCCTGACTGCTTTGGCCTGGCGACGAAAGCTGCACAGATACTGCAGGTGGTGTGGGAAATGGTCGGCTTACAGGGAGGGAAGGGATGTAGCGTTGCTGACTAGCTTCATTGGCTGAGGGTGCTGCAACCTTTAGGGACGTTTGGTAGTTAGTCCAGGCTTGCAAATGCATGGTGGATAAATGTCTATGCATGCAACTTGTATTTAGACTTTTAAGATTCTGACCTCTGCTTAAGGTAGTTGAACATTTTTGACAGATGACTTTGCGCTGATCATTTGGATGTTGTTTAAAAAAATGCCAGACTGCACTCTTTCTACTATCGGATACTTTTTCAGGCATTGCAGACTGAGCTTCTTTAACTGGATGGCCACGCTGTCCTCCAATTGGTTTTGGTTTTGCCACGCGTTTTTGGCCAGATACGGGCCCGGTAGATGGAGCCTGTTGTGATGTTGATGCCTGCTGCGGCTCCTCCTCCTCCGCTTCAGAACTACTGCCGCCTGCACCCTGTTCCCCCAATGGCTGCCAATCGGGGTCAACAACTGGGTCATCTATGACCTCCTCTTCTATGTTGTGTGCAACTTCGTCTGTGTCACCGTGTAAGCCGGTGGTATTGCGTTCGTGACGGGGCACCATAGTCTCCACTGGTTTTGATTCTGCCTCAGTACACTGCGAGGGCAATGTTCTGGTCTGAGTCAAAGGAACAGCATAGTAATCTGGCTGTGGCTGTGCATCTGTGCACTCCATGTCCGATTCAACTTCTAATGGGCATGGCCTGTTAACTGTTTCACTGTCTAACCCAGGAACGGTATGTGTAAAGAGCTCCATGGAGTAACCTGTTGTGTCGACTGACGCATCCTTCACTGTTGTTTTTAGTGAAGGACACAAGGAAGCGACTTGTTCCTGACCGGGAGCATCCACTGACGATGCACTGCTCTGACATTTGGCACTTTCCGCGGAGGAGGCGAAAGAGCTAGAGGCAGAGTCAGTAATGAAAGCCAATACTTCTTCCTCCTGCTCCGGCTTCAAAAGTGGTTTTCCTACTCCCAGAAAAGAGAGCGTTCGAGGCCTTGTGTAGCCAGACAACGAACCTGGCTCAACAACTCGAGACTTAGGTGCTGTACTGCTTTTACCACGACCACCTGATGCTCCACCACCACTACCATCATTACCAGCTGACAATGACCGCCCACGGCCACGACCTCTTCCACTAGACTTCCTCATTGTTTGCAAAACGTAACCAAAGTAACGCTATTTGTTACTGTAAAACAACTTAAAAGGTGAACTCAAACTTCTGTAGGATTTATATATACCTTTATAGGTGCCTGACACTGAAAGGAAAATCAGGCCCAATGTTACACACTAGGTTTTCTGTGCCCCAATAATTTGAGACAGATGGCACACATAGGACCAGCACTCAAGCAGAAATGCCAATCTTAATCTCCCACTATTATTTTTTTTTTAAAAGGGAGAATTTACCCCCCCCCCCAAAAAAGGCCAAGTATTACACAGTGGTTTTTGGTGCCACACAATGAGAGACAGATGCCACCCACAGCAGTGGCACGGAGGCAGACTTGCCAATATTTATCTCCCACTAATTTTTTTTTTTGAAAAGGGAGAATGTACCCAAAAAAAAAAAAAAATGGCCAAGTATTACACAGTGGTTTTCGGTGCCACACAATGAGAGACAGATGCCACCCACAGCAATGGCACGGAGGCAGACTTGCCAATATTTATCTCCCACTAATTATTTTTTTTTGAAAAGGGAGAATGTACCCCCCCCAAAAAAAATGGCCAAGTATTACACAGTGGTTTTCGGTGGCACACAATGAGAGACAGATGCCACACACAGCAATGGCACGGAGGCAGACTTGCCAATATTTATCTCCCACTAATTTTTTTTTTTGAAAAGGGAGAATGTACCCCCCCCCAAAAAATGGCCAAGTATTACACAGTGGTTTTCGGTGCCACACAATGAGAGACAGATGCCACCCACAGCAATGGCACGGAGGCAGACTTGCCAATATTTATCTCCCACTAATTTTTTTTTTTGAAAAGGGAGAATGTACCCCCCCCCCAAAAAAAAAAATGGCCAAGTATTACACAGTGGTTTTCGGTGGCACACAATGAGAGACAGATGCCACACACAGCAATGGCACGGAGGCAGACTTGCCAATATTTATCTCCCTGCAGTTATCTCAGAAAAGTATGGCAGGCAGCTATAAAAAGGACTGCTGCACACAAAAGTGTGGACAAACACACAAGATAGCTGTGCAGAAAGGAAGGAAAAACAGGATTTGTGCTTTGAAAAAAGCAGTTGGTTTGCACAGCGGCGTACACACAGGCACAGCAACGCAGCTATCAGGGTCAGGGAGCCTTCTAGTGCAGCCCAATGAGCTACAGCGCTGAGGAAAAAAAAATGTAGCTTCCACTGTCCCTGCAAACAAAAGGTGGTGTTGGACAATGGAAATCGCTACAGCACAAGCGGTTTGTAGCTTTATGTACCCTGTCTATCACTATCCCTGCTTCTGAAGAAGCGGCAGCAACCTCTCCCTACGCTCAGATCAGCAGCAGTAAGATGGCGGTCGGCGGGAATGCCCCTTTATAGCCCCTGTGACGCCGCAGAAAGCAAGCCAATCACTGCAATGCCCTTCTCTAAGATGGTGGGGACTGAGATCTATGTCATCACGCTGCCCACACTCTGCGTCCACCTTCATTGGCTGAGAAATGGCGCTTTTAGCATCATTGAAACGCGACTTTGGCGTGAAAGTCGCGTGCAGCATGGCAGACCCCACACAGGGATCGGCTCGGTTTCATGAGACGCCGACTTTGCCAAAAGTCGGCGACTTATGAAAATGAACGATCCGTTTCGCTCAACCCTAATTTATAATACAAAAACAAAGGAAGAAAGGCTCATACAAACTATTGGTTGCATCCTACATTTTACTTCAAATTTAACTTCTACAGGCACCATTTCTATATATGAGATTTTCCAAACTAGCTACTATGTATTCCATACACAGTATACCAAGACATGGAGGTTTCTTATTTTCCTATGTCTATGTAGTACATGTTCAGAAGCAGCCAAAAGGATGACATTATACAGCTGTACCCAGCAATGTAGCTGTGAATCCAGTGCTGGGGTGAGATAAAACATTTACTGGAAAGTAACAGCATTGTCTCTCTGTCACTCGAACTCTGCCCCTCCATCCTTCCATTTCACTGTCCTTACCTCCAATAAGATATCTTACAAAAAAAATTATATTTACTTTTTGTAAAAACTGTTGAAACAATAATAATTTAACCTTTTTAAAAACTGTCAAGCCAGGTGAAGAAGTGTGAAGATTGCTTTGGTCATAACGAGGTTAAGCAGTAATAATAGACATATTCATTGTTATGGAACACATTACACACTTCTCCTTATTGAGTCACAAGGGAGCACTGTAATGTAGTAGTATCTGCTGAAGCTGCTCTTTCTAGGACATCTGTTTAGATGAAACTACTGTGTGGCTGGAGGTAAAAAAGAAAAATCTGTATGAAATACTATGTGGAAATAAAGCCACACAGAAATGTATTTTTCTTTAAACCACATTACTTTTATTATCACTGTTACTCATAGGAGATATATTTTAAAATAAATGATCCGAGCTGCTTTTAATGGAAGATTTAAGGACAGTGGTTAATACTTTTAGCCTTTAAAACCAACTTTCCCTTGATATTATGCTCCAGTATAATTGAAATCTGTCAGAAACAGTTGGTTGAACGTTGATTTTTGTATGCCTGTTTTACATTTACTTTAACAATAAAAACTACTAAACCATGCAACTGTACCCTATACATTCCTTAAAGAAGCACTATTAAGATATTGCAGACCTCATATTATATAGCACTGTGTTCTTACAATTGCTCATTCTCCCTTCTACCCAGTTAGTTCTTCTGTTTTTCATTAGATTTATGACATGATGTGATTAAAAGCTGACTAGCTGACTTTCTTCTAAGCTCTATGTAGAAACAGGAAGTCTCTTTTCCCTGCTTAAGTTATCATTAGAGCTACAATTTTATGTCACTGACAAAAGTAAACAAGGAAGAGAGTTAAAAGCAAGAGGGGCAGGAGAAGCTTGGTCAGGAATTGAAGAGGGGTGGAGCTGGGCTTACAGGGACTTTTCAGCATTGTAGGATTGTAGTTCTAGTGCTGACTCATGCATGGAAAGAGACTTCACTAGGTCTCTACATCATCCACACAGTGCTTGAAGTCTCTTGCCGGCGCAGTGGAATCAGACCGGCATCGAGAAGTCTAGTTACGAGCTCCCTGGCTGTTCAATAGGGCAGACTAAGGGCTAGTGCCAGCGCCATCACCATCGCAGCCCTCTGATTCCACTGCACAGGGTGTAGGAACCCCATATAAAAGATCTTAAAGGTGATGGACAGAGTTTATAAGTAGTGATGAGCGAGTATAGTCGTTGCTCGGGCAGGCCCGGTTTTAGGCAAAGTGGGGCCCTAGGCAAAGTTTAAAATGGGGCCCCAAATGCTAACATATTGCACATCATACAGAAGCATTTTGGTTGTATTTACATGCGCTGATCTCAGGCCACTAAACGAGTGTGATCGACAATACTGAAGTCGTTGGACGCTTGTTTCCCGGCCTCTTTCCACCGTCTGAGAAAGAATGATGGGGACAGAACGATCACTAATAGATCACCAACAGATTACAACCTTCTTAGTGCTTTCATGCACTAGAGAAACACTCTGGGCTACATCACAGAGACTCTGTGACACTTACCTCCCATTGAACATATGACCGTTAGCCACTCTACAGAACATTGTTTTATTAGGCCCTCCTCCACGTCTCTTCCTAGGGGTATTGGGATGTGTCCCAATTTTTGGCAGCCCTTGCATTCATTGCATAGGCAAACAGTATGGGAGACACACTTCCTAATAATGTGAAAATTGTTTTATGAGGCCCTCCTCCACATCTCTTCAATGGGGTATTGGGGTGAGTCCAAATTTCTGGCAGCTCTTGCATTTACTGCATAGGCAAACAGTATGGAAAACCCACTTCCTAATAATGGCAACATTGTTTTCAGGAGGCCCTCCTGTACGTCTCTTTAAAGAGGTATTGGGGTGCATCTAAATTTTGGGCAGGCCTTGCATTCACTGCATAGGCAAACAATATGGGAGACCCATTTCCTAATAATGGAATCATTATTTTCAGGAGGCCCTGCTGTACATCTCTTCAAAGGGGTATTTTGGTGCGTACAAATTTTGGACAGGCCTTGCATCCACTGCATAGGCAAACAGTATGGGAGAGCCACTTCCTAATAACAGGAACATTGTTTTCAGGAGGCCCTCCTGTACATCTCTTCAAAGGGGTATTGGGGTAAGACTTTTGCAAGTGCAAAAATACGAAAATCAGACTTCTAAAAAAGACCTAACAGTGCTCTAATGTAAAAGGGCAGATCAGAAATATCCTTTAATGTTGCATAAAAATATTCATAGTAATTAGGAATAATCAATATTGGCTGAACTGTAGAAATTCTACAAATTAGAATCCTAATTAAAATATTTTATTTTTTCTTTTTCAGTTCTTTAGTTTTAGCAATAAGAGTGTAAATCATCTCCAAAGTGGATAAAACAAGGCTGAAATGTTTGGTAATCATTGACTAGACTTAATCAAGCTACTATGTGAATCAGAACAAAGAAAATATCCCGCTTCTACAACTCTACTTAATTACAGTTTCTGCTTTAATCTTACAAAAGAGACTACAAAAATGGATGGTTTATGCAAGACAGGGAGCAGGCAGATAAATTTCCAGGCCTAGTGAACTCATCATCTTCTAGATATATAAAGTTAATTATAGTTCAAAAGAATATTGAGGACATTAAAAGGGATAGTTGTGTTCACTGCATTCTTGTGGTTTTAGATCTTTAAACCCTCCAGAGCTCTAGCAGCAGTTATAGTATGACTTGTCCTTTAATAAAGACTAAAAATAAAAAATGTCTGTGTTAATCAACCCCTTGTGCCACACATTCATTGTTCTCACCAGGGAGCCCTGTCTTTTTACACAGCCTGAATCTGGTAGATCTCAATGGAACATTGTCACTATAAACCAACAGCACCTCACAATGTACCTACACAATGTACAATGGAATAGAGGACAATCAGGGAAAATAAAATATCTTGATATTAGTTGTTTGTTGCATTTTTCCAGAGAAGCCATAATGAGATTTTGGGAGGTTTTTTGACTTAACAGTGAAGTTTGAATAAACTCTTTGTGCATTTTGTACTTGAGCTGCTTAATGTTGCCATGGGTATAGGATCCGCACCTCGCCACCCCACCTGATGTTAATATTACGTCAGCAGTGTAACGTTGTAAGATTTTTCCACTTGTACTAATGTGACGTTTTGCACCCTCTGGGGACACAAAATGTCAGATTGGTACAGTTTTCCACGGACACCCTCCTACCCACACTGGCTCAGGAAGGCACGAGAAGTGAGAGAATGTGGCCCATGCTCACCCACAACCCTAGCAGGCCCCTTTCACTAGCACCAGTGAAACACAGCTTGGTCAGCCCTGTAGGACTACCACTAGTTCTTTGTTCAATGTATATGGCTGGTCATTCAACAGGGTTATATCGGGCCAGAAACCAACCCCAGTGCATTGAAAATTAAACTGAGAAATTGATCTGTGGATTTGTGGATCAAGATAAGATCAGTCCTAGGTTAAATTATATATTTAATTGCCTCAAGGGCACACTAGACATTATACTATATTTACCCAGTGGTTTTACATATACAATGGTCAGCTATGCAAATACAGGGTAGAGTACAAAAGATTATAAGCAGATGGATCATGTTAATTACTGAGTGATGTTCCATCTTGTCTACCCTGAGCCTTAGGTGGCATCGGCTTCTAGCTGAGTCCTAAGTCCTTCACAGCACGTTACTCGACATGACCCCCCGTGTTCAAAGTGGACCACATGCATTGGAGAGAGAGAGACAGACCACACGGCCTTAAACTGGCTTTGATCCCCATTGGGTCACTCCCCTTCTGCCCTCTGAGTTGAAGATAAATTCCCCCCCCGGAGGTTTGCTGCTAAATCTCCCAAAACCTGCGAAATATTATAACTCCTTTCTTGACAGTTCTAGGGTGGCGGTTCTAGTGCCTTTACATCTGGCCAGGCCTCTGCTACACATTAAGACCAAACACATCATTACTACCTGTCTTCTAGTAGCTGTTTTATGTATCTCTATACCCCTGGGAGTTAGAATTGATCAAGACCCTGGAAGGCATTCGGTCCGGTCCAGAGATCATGAAAATATAACCGGTGTGTGGATAGGGCATACGATAAGCCTATATTTTCCTTATGAAATCCTAGCTGTCTGAACAAAGCAGACACAAAAGATGCACGCATCAAAGCAGACAAAGATTCACACTGTTAGGGTTGGCGGATCGCACTAAATATAAATTATGAAGTGCGATCGCAACCCACATGGGTCCACCATGCAGAGATGGAAAACTGCAGCTAATATGAACAATGACGGAACAGCACAGCAAGCGATAGTTAGCTCGCACTGAGTTAAATGCCGCTCAGTGTATAGCACACGAGGCTGTGTCAATCGCACACAGCAACAGAAAAGATGCTATGCAGTAGAGCTGTGTCACTTGCACACAGTACCAGAGCAGGTATGGCACTAAACATGAACCCTGTTAACTTCACAGGAGAACACTACCCTCACTGGGGCAAGGGAACAGGTAGTGGACACAAACACAGCATGTGCATGCACAAGAACTCCTCTCCGGAGGTGCCGGAATACTAAAGGCTTTATTACAGCCCTGAATTCACTCAAACGCCTCTCCGGAGGTACGGGAATTGAAAAGGCTATACGCCTGCCCTGAGCACACGCAGACAAGTCCACACTACCGTTAAGTTCCACACACTCATAAAATATAAATGATCTTAGCGCCAACGCATGCTCCAGGAAACCTTTCATATGTTCCTGTTCAAGTCCAGTCAGACCAGACTTTGCTTATGGACCAATCCAGAGCTGCCACGTAACCTAAGCAGCTGACGACCGACCACCAATGAGAGGTTGTCAGCATGCTCAGTAGGGTGATTTCTGGACTCAGGAACACCTGCTCGCCGCTGCCTATTGCTAGTTACTATAGCTTTGGCTGGAGAGCCAGCAGTAACCAAGTGAACAGCACGAGTCTGGGCAAGACGCTGAGACCGACGTCTTTGCTGAGCAGCTCCCACTGTGGCCAAAGCAGAATGGGAAACCACAGAGGCAGACAAGGTTTGGGATCTACTCTGTGCAGTGGGAGAATCCTGGCACCTAAGACACACATCATTAAAGCACTGCCACTTAGTTATATTTGACTTCCAGCCCTTTGTCATGGTCAATGGGCCAGACAGGGACAATGAAATGGCCGGATATGGTCCGTGGTTTGTAATTCGCTTTGGTCTGCCCTAGATGGATAATAGACTGTGTTTTTGCTTTGCTGTGTGTAAAACTGGAGGGAAATGGTTTAACAAACAATGTATCTGTGTTGATAGACTCCAATAATATAAATCCAGCCTTACT
The DNA here is from genome assembly GCF_051348905.1 of Ranitomeya variabilis. NCBI lineage: Eukaryota > Metazoa > Chordata > Amphibia > Anura > Dendrobatidae > Ranitomeya > Ranitomeya variabilis. The sequence continues at coordinate 689,031,856 of NC_135234.1, forward strand.
AAGTAAGCAACTGCATGCCAAGTTGGCTGTAGGCATCTCAAGACAACCTGGGGTTTCCTAAATTTGTTCCTATTCAGAGCTCTTTTAAAAGGCTAGCTTTCAATCTGGCATCCTGTGCTGATAGATTAATAGTGCAGTTATTGTAAGACCAATAGACGTATCACTGTCCTCTGCATCAGATTTCCAGGTGGCCATTTTTATTTTTCATTTACATGTTTGTTAAACGACAAAAACGGTGATGTCTGTTTTTCTCTGCCCACCATAGTTTTTATTTATCCAAAGGGCTCATTTAAAGTATTCCCTTTTGAGTTGTTACTCAATCCATTAATTATTCTTCTTTCTAAATGGAAAATGTATTTATACCCTCATAAAAATCTTATTGAGTGCACAGGAACAGGTATTTTGGAAACAATGTATTTTTATATTGTGATGTAAAGTTACAACAGCCAGAATTCATTTTAACTAGCTGCTTGGGGACAGTTTGCCAAGACCAACACCTAATCATACCAACTTCAGCAACCTATCACATCACAAAATTAACTAAAAGGAGAACGTTTTTGTGGCTCCTTTGGGTTATACAAGTGTTGTGACAGGGACAACGGAGAGGTGATTCAATATAATTACCGTACTGTCACACAGAATGGTAAGAAAGTCACCTTTAGTGGAGAGCAAAATCAATTCATGTAAAATCTAAATAGCCAAAATAAATTTCCACTGTCACCTCCAGCCCTCCCTGCTGCCACAGCTATATTTACCTGCTCAGATACTGGAATGAACTATATAAAGTTAATGTTTAATATCTTTTAAAGCTGACATTCATTTCAAGAGTTGGGCAATTATCCTTGAATGTATTTTACATTTTGATCAAGTCCGTAAAAGCATGTTAGATAGTTTTTTGAAAAATATAGAAATTTAGTAGGTAGGCTCATAAAAGATTGGATTATGGAAACAAAATACTGCCACCCCCTGCCCTCCAAAAAATTTAACATTTTTTTTTAAAGTTGAATTTCTATATATCTGACCAACCACACTTTTTTATTTAAGTGATGAAAAAAAATCCAAAAAGTGGTAAAAAAAAATGGCGCCATATTCCAAGACCTGTAGCATCTCCATTTTTCATTATCTTGGGCTAGGTGAGGGCTTATTTTTTTTGTGCTCCAAGCTGACGTTTTTCTTGATACTATTTTGGTGTAGATACGATCTTTTGATCGCCCATTATTGCATTTTATTGTAATGTAGTGGCCAGCAAAAAAACATAATCCTGACGCTTTTAATTTTTTTCTCGTTATGCCATTTAGAGAGCAGGTAATTTTTTTTTATATTGATAGATTGGGTGATTCTGAATGCAGCGATACTAAATGTGTATATTTAATTTTTTTAATTGTTTTATTTTGAAAGGGGGGTGATTTGAATTTTTATAAATTTTTACTCTTGTAATATTTTTAAAAACATTTTTTTAACTATTAGCATGCTTCAATGACTTCAATGGTATCCATGGGAAACTAGAAGATGCAGTACTTTGCTCTCCTCTGCTACACACAGGCGATGATCAGATCACTTGTGTGTAGCAGAAATGCTCACTTGCTATGTGCGCCGACCACGGGGTGGCGCTCATAGCAATCTGACAATGCCAACCATAGAGGTCTGCTGGAGACCTCTGGTTGTCATGTTGACCCATCGGTATCCCGTGATCATGTAACTGGGTCACCGATGGGCGGGATTAGTGACCGCGTTTCTGGTAAGTGCGAGTTAAATGCTGCTGTCAGAGATTGACAACAGCATTTAACTAGTTAATAGCCACTGGTGGATCGCTGTATAGATCAGCTGTCACGTGCCTGGAAAGGTGCAGACTCAATGCACCAAACAGGGGGAGTCTGGGATCAGTGTACTATTACGCCCAATGTCGGAAAGGGGTTAAAGCATATTACGAGAGTGCAATTTTACAATGTTTAACCATAAACACTTAATAATCACCCTTGAAATTGCAACTGAAAATTTGGATGCAATTGCAGTTAAATTGTACCTGCCCTTTCACATGAAATCGACAAAGCAAGGTTAAGTCCGGGGTTACACTTGCGAGTTCAAAGCGAGAAACTCACGCGAGTGTCTCGCATCAAGTCCCAGCACTGCCGCTGCACTCGGGACCGGAGAGTGCGGCTGCATGTATTTCTATGAAGCTGAACGCTCTGTTCCTGCATGCCGGCGGCAGTGCCGGGACTTCATGCTAGAGACTCGCATGAGTTTCTCGCATTGAATTCACAAGTGTGATACTCATGCTAAGTGACTTGCTATCCACTATTTATTCGGACTCCCATGACAGCACCACGAGAGAGGGGATCCGCCCTTCAGGAACAGGAAACCTACAGATACAAAAGGGCCGCACCTCTCCCACGTATCAGTTGGTTTCCTGTTCCTATAGGGACTGGATCCTTCAGAAGATGGATCCCAGGCCGACTCACTCAGGTAGCGAGGTGGTTTCCTACCTCGGCCGGTGTGGAGTTCCTGGAGGCATCATGGTGGTCCTGGCAGGGCTGCACGTCAGTGATGCTCACAGCAGGGAGCTGTGGGCCAGCGGTCTTTCCGTCTCCAGCCAGCGCCATGTGAGTACGTGTCCCTCGTTGTGTCCCCGGGGTGTATGGTGGTGCTGGAGGCTATCGGTTTCGGGGGAAAGCCGTCCGGAACACTGCTGGCTGTCCGGGCATCCCGCGCTGCTCTCGGCACTGACAGGAAGCGCTGGGGGGCCGCGGTGATGTCTAGGGGCAGAGCCGGCGTGTTTTTCCAGGTCAGAGGTTGCCGTGCATGCGCGGTGACTCCAAGATGGCGGCACCCACTGGTAATTGTATGCCGAGCATGGGCTTCCTGCTTGTCACCTGCACCTGGGGGGCGGACAGCGAATCAGGGGCAGCGCCGGGCATTATGCTGAACCAGAGGAGGGGATTTAAGCAGGCTCCAGACCTGGACCCTTGCTTCTGGCCTCAAGGTGTGAGGATGGAGAGTGACCATGAGCAGCAGGCCCTGCTGCCGGAGTAAATTCATCAGTAGAAGTGACGATTCCGGTCGTGAAAGCTCCTCCAAACAAGGATCAGATGCATCATCCAGAAAAGACCCCCCTCGTATTCCGGTATCATTTTTCTGCAGCCACTGTTAAGTGATCTACGAGAAAGTTCACTCAGTGACGCAATCCCCCTCATATTTAATTTAGGGGAAGAAGTGCATCGGTAAGGCTAAAAACAAAGAATGCGCCCTCAGTGGAGTCCCCTTACCAGATTCATGCTCAAAAAAACTATGTGCCCCCTGTATCCAGCAGACGGTGAGGTCTCAGGGAGGGGGAGGGGTGGAGTGGCTCTAAGTCTAGAAAGACTACATTGCCTTACTATACTCCCTCAGGTAGCGGAAGAATCTACTAATATGGCGGCAAGCCTGAAGGAGATGATCAGGGCAGAAGTTAAGCAGTCTCTTAAGTCCCTGTCTCAAGCAGGACCCTCAAAATCCAAAGGTCCCCTGGTCTCTGATTCTTCAGGGGATGAGGATAGGGATGAAGGTTCCTATGATTCGGGTCCCTCGTCCTCCTCGTCAGGAGAAGATTCTGGATGCTTTTGTTTACCCCTTGATAGGATTGACAAGTTAGTCAAGTCAGTCAGGGGGACGATGGGCATAGCTGGACCAGATCCCAAGCCGCAGTTATCCAAGGAAGAGATCATGTTCAGTGGACTGGATCAGAAGAAACGTAGGTCTTTTCCATTGAATGAAAAGATTCAGGAACTTATTTATAGGGAATGGAAGAAACCTGAGAAGAAAGGTTCCCTGCCACCAGTTTTAAAGCATAGATATCCCTTTGACGACCCAGCAGTCAGCACTTGGGACAAGGCCCCTAAGCTAGATGCAGCGGTGGCCAAAGTCTCAAAACGAGCCTCGCTGCCTGTTGAGGATATGGGATCTCTTAAGGATCCACTTGACAGAAAGGCAGACTCCTTCCTTAAGGGAGCCTGGGAAATGGCGGCTGGTTCCTTAAGGCCAGCAGTAGCATCAACTTGTACGGCTAGATCAATGATGGTCTGGCTGGACCAATTAGAATCCCAGTTAAAGGAAGGGGCTTCTAGAGACACTATGTTAAGTACTCTGCCGGTGACCCAGGAGGCCGCTGCCTTCTTATCAGATGCTTCTATCGACTCAGGTAAGATGGCTGCTAGGGCAGTGGGTCTCTCTAATGCTGCTAGGAGAGCCCTTTGGTTGAAATGCTGGTCTGGGGACATTCAGGCGAGATCAAAAATCTGCACCATTCCATGCAAAGGAGAGTATTTATTCGGTCCGGCATTGGATGAGTTGCTAGAGAATGCTGGCAACGATAAGAAGTTCCCCAATTTATCCATATCCTAGCGTCGTCCCTTCAACAAGAAAAGATTTGGTCAGGGAAGGAAACGTGCATTTTCACCCGCTAGAGACCGATTTAGAAGGGAAGAAAGGTGTAGAAGAGGTACAGGATTTATGTTCCGTCGTTCCTCGAGGGAAAGAAAGAAGCCAGACCAATGACTAGCAATAGGAGTAGGGGGAGGTAGTTGGCCTTTTCCGAAGCATGGTCAGAGATCACAAATAGTGACTGGGTGCGGTGCGTTATATCTCAGGGACTCAAACTTGAGTTTAATCGTATTCCAGAAGTTAACGTTAAACTTACTCCTTTGCGCTCTTCTCCCCTTGAACAGTCGGCATTAGAATCGGAAGTCACGGCTCTATGTCTAAAGAATGTTCTGACAGAAATTCCAGATTCTGAAATAGGGAGAGGATTTTACTCTCCCCTGTTTCTCATCCAGAAACCCGATAAAACATTTAGGACCATCATAAACCTTAGGTCTCTTAATAGTTTTCTGGTCAAACATACCTTTAAAAATGCTGTTTAAAGACTCTTTCATGGTAGTAGTGGATTTAAAAGATGCATATTATCATGTACCCATCCATGTGGATTCCCAACAATTCCTAAGGGTGGCAGTTTCCATGGGGTGAATAGTTCACCACTTTCAATATTCGGCGCTTCCCTTTGGGTCATCAGCTGCCCCCAGAGTATTTACAAAAATAGTTGCGGAGGTTATGGCACATTTACGGGAAAACCAATGTTCTCATTCTCCCATACTTAGATGATTTTCTCATAGTGGGTAATTCAGCGGATCATTGCCTATCACAATTGGAGGTGGCTAGGAGGAAGCTAGAACATTTAGGCTGGATAATAAATTATGAGAAATCTCGGCTACAGCCCCTAAAAGTTCAGAGGTTCCTGGGTCTGCTGTTGGATTCAGCTACCCAGCAGTGCTGTCTTCCCCCGGATAAGTCAATTCAGATTCAGCATCAGGTGTTAAAAGCAATTAATAAACCCACCATGACCCTTAGACAGGCCATGTCCCTCTTAGGGTCACTGACATCATGTATTCCGGCTATCAAGTGGGCTCAGCTTCACACCAGACCCCTTCAAAAGATGTTTTGCTTAATGATAGGACCTTGGGAGGGTCCTTACATGAAAAGATAACATTGAGCCCATTAACCCTTATGTCGCTTAGATGGTGGCTAGACAGGGATAAGTTAGCTGCAGGTGTTCCTTGGGTAACAGATATAACTCAATGTGATAACCACAGATGCTAGCCCCTCGGGGTGGGGGGCCCACATGGGTGACATTGTGGTTCAGGGACAGTGGGACTCCCTCACAACGGCTTCATCCAACCAGAGGGAGTTAATGGCCGATGAGTTATCGGTTAAAAAACTCCTCATATATCTACAGGGTCAGGTCAGGATCCTTTCGGACAACCAGGTGGTGGTGGCCTATGTAAATCATCAAGGTGGAACACGTTCCAAGTCTCTGATGCAGGTGGCAGATTGCCTTTTCCAGACAGCAGAGACACATTTTCAATCTTTAACTGCACTCCACATCAGAGGAAAAGAAAAGGTAAAGGCAGACTTTCTCAGCCACAATACCCTAAGGCAAGGCGAATGGTCTTTAAACAGGTCTTCAATCTGATTGTCCGCAAATGGGGTCAACCAGAGGTAGACCTCTGTAAGGTTTCTCTTACTGAGTGTGTTGGGGGACACTCGCTTGGCCGCAATATTCAAGCACACGGCACGGGTTTATAAACAAAACAGTCCATACGGTTTATTACAGTGCCATAAACCGGGTTATGCAAAGTTCATTACTTGTATCACATAGAACACAACAGTCACCAACAGTCTCTTTGGTACCTGACGGGAGCCACTGCTCCACCTGCCGACTCTTCTAACAGCCTTTGGGTAAGCTGCCTAACGGGGATCACCAACTCGCCTGGTCAATACACAGTAGTCAGTCCAGACCTCACCGAAGGACTCCAGCTTCCCCACACAGTAACTGTCACTGGCCCCACAGATCCCGGTCCTCACCTCGTGCTATTCAGGGATCCGGTCCTCGTCGCAGGACCTCCCAACACCCAGGTAGCCAGGACCCTGCCTGGTGGCCTAGTCCGGGTATTCTTCAGGACGTCCTTCCCCAGCCGGGAACGTCCAATACCCAGGCCACCCGAAGCCAAGTCTCACGGTCTCAGGTGCTTGCAGGACCCTAGTCATTCCTAGGACAGTCCAGCACCGACCGTCTCAGGTGCTTGCAGGACCCTAGTCATTCTTAGGACAATCCAGCACCTTCCGGGAGCTTCACGGTCAGGTCCATACACAGGAACCACACAGGAACCACACAGGACCTATCGGACACACCTCTGAGCTCCACACACAGGGAGCTCACAACCAACACTGACCCACACCTTGGTCACGTTACATACTGGTAACCACTCCCCTGGGTGGGAGTGTATGTGTGGCTAGTCTGACCCTCCCATCTCTCATGACTAGCCTAGTGAGTCACCCAAACTTAACTATACACATTACACAAACTCTTGAGGGACTACAGGTCCCAGCATAACCACAATACATCAGACTTACCACGCAGACTCCCTCTGCGACACATATCGGCCATTCACAACACTGCCGATTACAGGTTCACCACTATTACCACAACAGATACGCCTCCATGCATATCTCATAGAGCGCACAGAGCGCCCCCTAGCTGCCACAGGGGTCACTACACCACATATCCCCCCCTTCTGTTCACACCTGTAGGGTTGAACACCTGTCAAACACCTGGAATCTCGAGACAGGTCACACACACTCCTTTGTCCTACCAGTCGAGAAGACTGTCTCAAACGGTTTTGAGCAACACTCATAATCATACCCATGTTGGGTTTACCCCGCTCCCAGCGGTCAACACATAGGCCTTGAGCTTTGGCCCTTAAGTCACAGTCTGCCTGTGTCACCAAACCCTTAGTCACCACATTTTCTCTACCAGGTCTCGCACCTAGGTCACTCAACATGGATTTAACTGAGGAGTTACTGCCTCCAACTCTTCCTTGGTGATCAGTCAATCCACTATTTGGAGGTTCCCTTTTGTTCCCTTTTCCTTGGGAAGAAGGCGGCCACCATCCTGTGTTCTGCAGCTGCTTATTGACCTGCTGTCTGTACAGTCTTAGCTGCTCTATTTCTTTCAGATATGTCACGCGATACTCTAGGAGCATTCTGATATTCCTTAGACTCTCCTTGGACCCGACAACAAGGAATGGAATCATTCCATCTTCACCCACCTGGGCCTCATCATCAGCCGGAATCCTCAGTCTCTTTACACCGGATACATTCACCATCTCCTGCATCACTTTCCCAAATCTACCAATGATCTTCCCCACCAGATTTCTGGGTACTCGCACTGTGTCTTCCACCAAGCCCAGACGACTTTGAGCTTTCCTGGCTTGCTCCAAACGTCGAGTGGCTTCATTATTCCTCAACAGGATCATCTGTTTTGTGCTGAGGCACTGTAGATGCATATCCTTCAGGACAGCTACCCGCTTCACTGTGACTTCCTTAGTCGACAGTATCACCAACTGTTTCGTCTCTAGCGCCCAATGCACACTACACGCTTCTACTGCCTTTTTAAAGGCTTCATGCATACCCTCACCGGTACATGCATCTTGCGCCTCTTCGGGTACATCTATCACACACTTGAAGAGTGGATTCTCACTTTCTTCAGGAACGGATGGCCCCTGTTTTGCCATCGACCTTTCCAACAAGACATCTGCCACAACCGTGTGACTATCTTGTTCGGCTCTTAACGCCCACTCTTCTTCAACTTTACCCTCTTCCAGATCCCTGGTCAAGATGGGCATTAGCAGATGTGAGTCTTCGACCAGCATCTTCTTCTCTTGTAGAAGACCACTTAATGCTTCTCTGAGCCCTTTCACATCTTCCCTTAAGGCTTTGTTCACACCTTGCCAGGTTAACAGGTGACCTCTGAGCTCCGAGATTTCCTTCTCCAGCTCATTCACCCTGTGCTCAGCCTCTTGTCTCAGGACCCTTTCTCGTTCGACATGTTCTTTCACTGTCACTTTAATCAGCTCTATTTCAGAGGGGCCAGTTTGCTCACCCACACTCTGCCTTTTCAGAGATCTTCCTATCTCCTTACTAACAGGTTCAACCCTCTCTAGGGCTTCAGTATCTCCTATCAAATCTTCACAAGGTGCAACTGGTTCAGCTCCTTTGCCTCTGTTACGTCTTCGACGACGGGAGGAAGTTTTGCTACTTATACCAGAGTCAGTCTTACTGCGCTCTTTTCCGCCTTCGTCACCGTCTGAATGGGAGTCACCACCACCCGATCTGTCATCCAGGAACCAACCGTCCCTTTCTGTCTGGATGTCAGCTCCACTTATTTTATTCACCAGACCACTACCAGTCACACTGTGGCACCCTTCAGGTGGTATGTCCGTAAGTTGGGCACGTTTATCACCTTCTTTAGTCACGCCCACCTTAGGACTGTCAACTCTAGGGGGCGCATTCTCACTAATACTACCACCCTTACACATAACAACCACAAACACTTCACCCTTTTTCCACCAGTCCCATAGTGTTATCAAATCTTGTCCTATTACCATGGGACACGGCAAACTCGGGACTACAACCACCTCATGGCATGTGGAAACATCAGCTGCGGTAATGGAGAGAGTGGCCACTTGACAACATTTAGCGTCCCCAGGTGACCCAGCACTCCCCGGAAGGGTTCCCAGCAAAGACGCCTCTCTCCCCGGGTCTAACAACCCCTGCACACACTCTCCATTCAGCCAAAAAGGACACAGACGTGGCTCCTCACTGATTGCCAGCCAAATCGGACATAGTCGTGACTCCTCACTGATTACTGCCCCTTTTTTGGCTCCACCCCCTTTTTGGGCAAGTGTTCCGCTTTTTGACACCACCCCGGTTCGGGATTCAGCCCCCCTTCGGGAATCCACCCCTTTTTGGGCCATTACCCCTATTTGGGTTACCGCCCCTTTTTGGGACTCCGCCCCCTTTTGGGCAACCATCTCCATTTGGGGTCCCCGCTCACTTTTAGGGACACTCTCCTCCCTGGGACACACCCAGTGGACTTCCCCACGGCACTCAGGCCCCAGTTCACACAGTACACCCCTTTGTCTCTGGGCTTGTACTGGCCCTTTAAGAGTCAACACAACCTGAAAAGGGAAAGAAAAAAAAAAATATATATATATTTTTTTCTCTATGTCACTTCACCAGCTCCTGCTGGTACTGCCACAGCTCCCGCTGCAGTCACACACAGCCAGCACATCCAGGTGCTGCCAACCATAAGCCACTGCAGCTCCGGCTACTGTGGAACCTCTCGCTGCAACCGCGGCTACTCTCCACACGGCTCTGCACGGCTCCACCGCTGCCGCTTGTCACCTTCATGACCCTGCCGAGTCACAGCAGACGCTTGTCACTTTCGTGGCCCTGCCACAGCAATTAACTCCACGTGTGCTAGCGGGATCGTTGCCAAAATTCTCCACCAATTGTAAGGTTTCTCTTACTGAGTGTGTTGGGGGACACTCGCTTGGCCGCAATATTCAAGCACACGGCACGGGTTTATAAACAAAACAGTCCATACGGTTTATTAAAGTGCCATAAACCGGGTTATGCAAAGTTCATTACTTGTATCACATAGAACACAACAGGCACCAACAGTCTCTTTGGTACCTGACGGGAGCCACTGCTCCACCTGCCGACTCTTCTAACAGCCTTTGGGTAAGCTGCCTAACGGGGATCACCAACTCGCCTGGTCAATACACAGTAGTCAGTCCAGACCTCACCGAAGGACTCCAGCTTCCCCACACAGTAACTGTCACTGGCCCCGCAGATCCCGGTCCTCACCTCGTGCTATTCAGGGATCCGGTCCTCGTCGCAGGACCTCCCAACACCCAGGTAGCCAGGACCCTGCCTGGTGGCCTAGTCCGGGTATTCTTCAGGACGTCCTTCCCCAGCCGGGAACGTCCAATACCCAGGCCACCCGAAGCCAAGTCTCACGGTCTCAGGTGCTTGCAGGACCCTAGTCATTCCTAGGACAGTCCAGCACCGACCGTCTCAGGTGCTTGCAGGACCCTAGTCATTCCTAGGACAATCCAGCACCATCCGTACATCAGGTTCCTCGGTCTCAGGTGCTCACAGGACCCTAGTCATTCCTAGGACAATCCAGCACCGACCGTCTCAGGTGCTTGCAGGACCCTAGTCATTCCTAGGACAATCCAGCACCTTCCGGGAGCTTCACGGTCAGGTCCATACACAGGAACCACACAGGACCTACCGGACACACCTCTGAGCTCCACACACAGGGAGCTCACAACCAACACTGACCCACACCTTGGTCATGTTACATACTGGTAACCACTCCCCTGGGTGGGAGTGTATGTGTGGCTAGTCTGACCCTCCCATCTCTCATGACTAGCCTAGTAAGTCACCCAAACTTAACTATACACATTACACAAACTCTTGAGGGACTACAGGTCCCAGCATAACCACAATACATCAGACTTACCACGCAGACTCCCTCTGCGACACATATCGGCCATTCACAACACTGCCGATTACAGGTTCACCACTATTACCACAACAGATACGCCTCCATGCATATCGCACAGAGCGCCCCCTAGCTGCCACAGGGGTCACTACACCACACCTCTTTGCCACCAAATGCAACAGAAAAGTAAGAAAAGTCTGTTCCTTGAATCCCAGGGAGAATCCTCTGGCTGTGGATGCCTTCCTGATAAAATGGGATTTTCATTTGGCCTACGCTTTCCCACCATTGAACCTGCTGCCTCTAGTGGTGAGGAAAATCATGGGGGATGGGGCAAAATTTATACTGATTTCCCCGTTCTGGCCCAGGAGGACCTGGTTCGTATAGCTCAGGACAATGTCGGTAGACGATCCCTGGGTACTTCCAGACATCCCGGACTTGCTCTACCAAGGTCCGATCAGCCATCCACAAGTGAAGGGACTCCATTTAACGGCATGGAGTTTGAGCAGTCGTTGTTAAAAGACCGAGGTTTCTCCCCAAATTTAGTAGATTCCCTTCTTAAGAGTAGGAAACAGATCACAACTAAGATCTACTCTAGAACTTGGAAGAAGTTCCTGGTAGTGTTGAGCGATACCTTCCGATATGCAAAGGTATCGGTATCGGATTGGATCGGCCGATATCCAAAAAATATCGGATATCGCCGATACCGATACCCGATACCAATGCATATCAATGGGACACAAAATATCAGAATGGTTCCCAGGGTCTGAAGGAGAGGAAACTCTCCTTCAGGCCCTAGGATCCATATTCATGTATAAAATAAAGAATAAAAATAAAAAACATTGATATACTCACCCCTCCGACAGCCCCGGTTCTCACCGGTCCAAGCGTCTGCCTCCGTTCCTAAGAATGCAGAGTGAAGGACCTTTGATGACGTTGCCGCTTGTGATCGGTCGCGTGACCGCTCACGAGACCAATCACAAGCCGCGACGTCATCGAAGGTCCTTCACTCCCTGCATTCTTATGAACGGAGGCACCGCTAAGAGCCAGGGTCCGCCGGAGGGGTGAGTATATCAACATTTTTTATTTTTATTATTTATTTTTTACATGAATATGGATCCCAGGGCCTGAAGGAGAGTCTCCTCTCCTCCAGACCCTGGGAACCATACGCACTGCACACTTCTGATTCCGATTTCCGATATCGCAAAAATATCGGAACTCGGTATCGGAATTCCGATACAGCAAATATCGGCCGATACCCGATATTTGCAGTATCGGAATGCTCAACACTAGTTCCTGGCCATATCAGACTTCGACATAAAAGAGGGCGTGCCGATACGCCAGATCTTAGAATTTCTGCAGAAGGGATTGGAATTAAACCTTTCCACGAGTACTCTAAAAGTACAGGTCTCAGCCCTGGGAGCCCTGTTCTCTTGTAAAATACCAACAATTATTGGGTTTCGAGGTTTATTAAGGCTGTTTGTAGAGCTAGACCCATACATAAGAGTATGTCTGTTTCATGGGATCTTAATTTAGTCCTTTCATCTTTGACAAAAGAACCCTTCGAACCCCTACAATCAGCCTCAATAAAGATGCTATCCCTTAAAACAGCTTTCCTGGTAGCGATAACATCTGCAAGTAGAGTAGGAGTCATCCAGGCACTTTCCAGGCTTCCCCCTTATACAGAATTCTTGCAGGATAGGGTAATCCTCAGACCGGATCCAGCTTACTTGCCGAAAGTAGCATCCCATTTCCACAGGTCTCAGGAAAAAGTTCTACCATCATTTCTCCCTAATCCTTCTAACTGTAAAGAAGAATAACTCCATACATTAGATGTCAGAAGATGTCTTCTGCAATATATCTCAGTCACTGATACTTGGAAGAGAGATAATTCACTATTCTTATCCTTTCAAGGTCCTAGGAAAGGGTATAGGGTATCAAGATGCACTGTAGCTAGATGGATTAGGGAGGCTATCTCTCTAGCTTATACAGCAGTTGAGGGCGCATTCCACCCGGGCCATGGCATCATCCTGGGCGGAAAGATCTGGACTATCAATCGAACAAATATGTAAGGCGGCCACATGGTCATCTCCTTCCACCTTTTATAAACACTATCGGTTGGACTTGGGCTGCTCCTCAGATCTTACCTTCGGGTTAAGGATGCTGCAGGCTATAGTCCCTCCCTAAGGTAGCTTAGATCTCTGTAAATCTCTCGTGGTGCTGTCATGGGAGTCCGAATAAAGCATTAAGCTACTTACCGGTAGCAGCATTTTTTGGAGGCCCATTACAGCACCCTTAGTTCCCTCCCTTTTCACGTGGGGCTTGCACTTCCTTAAGTAAAAAAAAAGAAAATAAAAAATATATAGAGTTTTTTCACGTGTGTTATCTGGCTTGCAGATTATATAAGATTTTATATATAATTGTATACAGTATATACAGTTATATGAAAAAGTTTGGGCACCCCTATTAATCTTAAGCTTAATGTTTTATAAAAATTGTTTTTTTTTGCAACAGCTATTTCAGTTTCATATCTATATATATAAGAGGCACCGTGATTACTGGCTAATCCCACCCCCTGCACAGTAGCTCTGCCCCTCACACATCACCACACATAATCCCACCCCCACCACATTACCACAAACAATCCCACCCCCACCACATTACCATACATAATCCCACCCCCACCACATTACCACAAACAATCCCACCCCCCCAACACATTACCACAAACCCACCACATTACCACACAATCCCACCCCCCCACCACATTACCACAAACAATCCCACCCCCCAACCACATTACCACACACAATCCCGCCCCCCAACACATCACCACACATAATCCCGCCCCCACCACATTACCACACACAATCCTGCCCCCCACCACATTACCACACACAATCCCACCCCCCCACCACATTACCACAAACAATCCCGCCCCCATCACATTACCACACACAATCCCGCCCCCCCACCACATTACCACACATAATCCTGCCCCCCACCCCATTACCACACATCATCCTGCCCCCCCACCCCATTACCACACATAATCCCGCCCCCACCACATTACCACACATAATCCTGCCCCCACCACATTACAACACATAATCCCGCCCCCCCACCACATTACCACACATAATCCCGCAACCCCACCACATTACCACACATAGTCCCGCCCCCCACCACATTGCCACACATAATCCCGCCCCCCTCCACATTACCACACATAATCCCGCCCCCCACCACATTACCACACATAATCCCGCTCCCCACCACATTACCACACATAATCTCGCCCCCCCACCACATTACCACACACAATCCCACCCCCCACCACATCACCACACATAATCCCACCCCCCACATTACCACACGAGGCTCGGTCCCTGCACATTACCACACGAGGCTCCGTCCCTACACATTACCACACGAGGCTCTGTCCTCCCACATTACCACACGAGGCTTCGTACCCAGCACCCAGCACTATGAGTGAAGGAACTTCTGTCCCCTCACTTCACAGCATGCATTAGTCTTTCTATTGTCTAATGGCTCTTTTGCTCCATACTGAAAGCCTGCTTTGTTGTTGCTTTTATTATTATTATTATTATTATTATTATTTATTTTTAGAGCAGCATTGATTCCATGGTGCTATACATGTGAAAAGGAGTGTCAAAGGAATACAGCGACACAGAGAGGCCTGGAGATCACAGCATCTGGATACCCGAACTCTTGCACTGGTTAGAAATCTTTCACAATCATACTAAACCAGTGTTCCCCAACTCCGGTCCTCAAGGGCCACCAACAGGTCATGTTTTCAGGATTTCCTTAGTATTGCACAGGTGATAATTGCATCACCTGGACAGGCAAGAATTCCATCAGCTGTTCAATACTAAGGAAATCCTGAAAACATAACCTGTTGGTTGCTCTTGAGGACCAGAGTTGGGGAACACTGTACTAAACAGTGCTGATTTCCTTTCTTCTGGCATTGCTAGGGATAGTCAGTTCAGTTTATCTCCTGGAGCTATCATGCATTGCCTCAGCTGTTCTGTGTTGGACACTCTCCTCTTATGCTTGCCACTGGCATTGGGAATTGCCAGCGATAGCTTATTCTGCCTGGTTTGGAGTTGGACGAGTTGTCGGTTGGAGACTTGTTCTAGTGATTTCTGAGTGGAGTTTGTTTGCCTGTTCATCCTCATCCTCTCCTATTTGGTTTTACCTACCTTACCCTCCCCTGTGTTCCACTTTGTTCTTTGGTGAGTGTATTTTGTATGATTGCAACTTTCATTTATACCTGTTTGTCTTCCCTTGTCTGTCTGGTTAATGTAATCCTATACATCCATCTTGGGAGGCGAAAGGAACAGATGAGAGTAAGTCAGAAGCATAGCAAGGTACATGACCCCGGCGTCTCCACATTCCAGGGTAGTCCGGGGGAACAAGGATAGACTAGGGCATCCCCTAGCGTGAGGGATAAGGAAGGAGCCCCTTTCCCACAGAAATTCTGCAACAGTACCGTGACAAGGTACTACTGGATACTACTAGAATCCTGCAGAAAACTTATACCCCCTGGTAATAAAATGTCAAGGAATAAAAAGAAACAATTATGGGTAAATAAAACAGTACAATGTTTAATAAGACAAAAACAAGGGCATTAAAAATCTTGAAAGCCGAGAATACTAAAATAGCATTTCAGGAGTATAAAGATCTTAGTAAGAACTGTAAAAAGAAACCAAGCTATCAAAGTTATCTACAGAGAAACAAATTACCAACGACATTACAATAAATCCCAAAAAGTTTTATAAATACATCAATGCCAAAAAGAAAAAAACAGATAGTATTGGCCCCTTAACCCCTTCACCCCGAAGCCTGTTTTCACCTAACTGACACGGCCAATTTTTACAATTCTGACCACTGTCACTTTATGAGGTCATAACTCTGAAACGCTTCAACGGATCTTGGTGATTCTGAGATGGTTTTCTCATGACATATTGTACTTTATGATAGTGGTAAAACTTCTTCGATATAACTTGCATTTATTTGTGAAAAAAACAGAAATTTGTCGAAAATTATGAAAATTTCGCAAATTTCAAATTTTTCGTTTTTATGCCCTTAAATTAGAGAGTTATATCACATAATATAGTTAATAAACAACATTTCCCACATGTCTGCTTTACATCAGCACAATTTTGGAAACATAATTTTTTTTTGTTAGGGAGTTATAAGGGTTAAAAGTTGAAAAGCGATTTCTCATTTTTGCAACAAAATTTGCAAAACCATTTTTTTTACGGACCACCTCACACTTGAAGTGACTTTGAGGGGTCTATATGACAGAAAATGCCCAAAAGTGACACCATTCTAAAAACTGCACCCCTCAAGGTACTCAAAATCACATTAAAAAAGTTTATTAACCCTTCAGATGCTTCACAGGAATTTTTGGAATGTTTAAAAAAAATTGAACATTTAACTTTTTCTTCACAAAATTTTTACTTCAGATCCAATTTGTTTTATTTTACCAAGGGTAACAGGAGAAATTGGACCAAAAAAGTCGTTGTACAATTTGTCCTGAGTACGCCGATACCCCACATGTTGGGGTAAACCATTGATTGGGCACATGGCAGAGCTCGGAAGGGAAGGAGCGCCATTTGACTTTTCAATGCAAAATTGTCTGGAATTGAGATCGGAACCCATGTCGTGTTTGGAGAGCCCCTGACGTGCCTAAACAGTGGAAACCCCCACAAGTGACACCATTTTGGAAAGTAGACCCTCTAAGGAACTAATCTAGATGTGTGGTGAGCACTTTGAACCTCCAAGTGCTTCACAGAAGTTTATAATGTAGAGCCGTAAAAAAAAATTAATATTAATTTTCACAAAAAATGATCTTTTTGCCCCAAATTTTTTATTTTCCCAAGGGTAGCAGGATAAATTGGACCCCAAAAGTTGTGCAATTTGTCCTGAGTACGCTGATACTTCATATATGGGGATAAACCACTGTTTGGGCGCATGGCAGAGCTCGGAAGGGAAGGAGCGCCATTTGACTTTTCAATGCAAAATTGTCTGGAATTGAGATCGGAACCCATGTCGTGTTTGGAGAGCCCCTGATGTGCCTAAACAGTGGAAACCCCACAAGTGACACCATTTTGGAAAGAAGACCCCCTAAGGAACTTATCTAGATGTGTGGTGAGCACTTTGAACCTCCAAGTGCTTCACAGAAGTTTATAATGTAGAGCCGTAAAAAAAATTAATATTAATTTTCACAAAAATGATCTTTTTGCCCCAAATTTTTTATTTTCCCAAGGGTAGCAGGATAAATTGGACCCCAAAAGTTGTTGTGCAATTTGTCCTGAGTACGCTGATACTTCATATATGGGGATAAACCACTGTTTGGGCGCATGGCAGAGCTCGGAAGGGAAGGAGCGCCATTTGACTTTTCAATGCAAAATTGTCTGGAATTGAGATCGGAACCCATGTCGTGTTTGGAGAGCCCCTGACGTGCCTAAACAGTGGAAACCCCCACAAGTGACACCATTTTGGAAAGAAGACCCCCTAAGGAACTTATCTAGATGTGTGGTGAGCACTTTTAACCCCCAATTTTTTCACTAAAGTTTAGAATGTAGCGCTATGAAAATTAAAAAATAATTTTTTCTTTCCACTAAATGATGTTTTAGCCCGCAATTTTTTTTCCCCAAGGGTAACAGGAGAAATTGGACCACAAAAGTTATTGTCCAATTTGTCCTGAGTATGATGATACCCCATACATTGGGGGAAACCACTGTTTGGGCGCACGGCAGAGCTCGGAAGGGAAGGAGCGCCGTTTGAAATGCAGACTTAGATGGATTGGTCTGCAGGTGTCATGTTGCATTTGCAGAGCCCCTGATGTACCTAAGCAGTAGAAACCCCCCACAAGTGACCCCATATTGGAAACTAGACCCCCCACGGAACTTATCTAGATGTGTTGTGAGAACTTTGAACCAACAAGTGTTTCACTACAGTTTATCACGCAGAGCTGTGAAAATAAAAAATATATTTTTTTCCACGAAAATTATATTTTAGCCCCCACGTTTTTATTTTCCCAAGGGTAACAGGAGAAATTGGACAAAAAAAGTTGTTGTCCAATTTGTCCTGAGTACGCTGATACCCCATATGTGGGGGGGAACCACTGTTTGTGCGCACGGCAGAGCTCGGAAGGGAAGGAGCGCCGTTTGAAATGCAGACTTAGATGGATTGGTCTGCAGGTGTCTTGTTGCATTTGCAGAGCCCGTGATGTATCTAAACAGTAGGAAACCCCCCACAAGTGACCCCATATTGGAAACTAGACCCCCCCCCACGGAACTTATCTAGATGTGTTGTGAAAACTTTGAACCCCCAAGTGTTTCACTACAGTTTATAACGCAAAGCCGCGAAAATAAAAAATATATTTTTTTCCACGAAAATTGTATTTTAGCCCCCACGTTTTTATTTTCCCAAGGGCAAGGCTGGTTTCACACTTGTGTTTTTATCTAAATGCGTTTTTTTAAAAAACGCATGTGTGAAAAAACGCATGTAAACGCGGTAAAATGCATGCGTTTTCTAGACGCATGCGTTTTTATAGAAAAACACAAGAAAACGAGAAAAAACCAAAAAACCCTAACCCTACCCCTAACCCTAACCTGAAATACGTGGCACTGAAATACGTTTATATACGTATATACGTATATAAGTGCCACGATATTTCAGTGGCCACGTATATAAGTGCCACGTATATAAGTGCCACGTATATAAGTGCCACGTATATAAGTGCCACGTATTTCACGTAAATGCCACGATATTTCAGTGCCACGTATTTCACTGAAATATCGTGGCACTTAAATACGTGGCACTGAAATATCGTGGCACTGAAAGACGTGTGTTATGGTTCTCAATGGCAAGAGAACATAGCCCAGCATACATAGGAACTAGCTCTTGGAAGGATGGAAACTTAAACTGACCATGAACTAAACCTGCCGCACAACTAACAGTAGCCGGGTAGCGTAGCCTGCGTTTTATCCCTAGACGCCCAGCGCCGGCCGGAGGACTAACTAATCCTGGCAGAGGAAAATATAGTCCTGGCTCACCTCTAGAGAAATTTCCCCGAAAGGCAGACAGAGGCCCCCACATATATTGGCGGTGATTTAAGATGAAAATGACAAATGTAGTATGAAAATAGGTTTAGCAAAATCGAGGTCCGCTTACTAGATAGCAGGAAGACAGAAAGGGTACTTTCATGGTCAGCTGAAAACCCTATCAATACACCATCCTGAAATTACTTTAAGACTCTAGTATTAACTCATAACATCAGAGTGGCAATTTCAGATCACAAGAGCTTTCCAGACACAGAAACAAAACTGCAGCTGTGAACTGGAACAAAATGCAAAAAACAAACAAGGACAAAAGTCCGACTTAGCTGGAAGTTGTCTGGTAGCAGGAACATGCACAGAAAGGCTTCTGATTACAATGTTGACCGGCATGGAAGTGACAGAGGAGCAAGGTTAAATAGCGACTCCCACATCCTGATGGGAACAGGTGAACAGAGGGGATGATGCACACAAGTTCAATTCCACCAGTGGCCACCGGGGGAGCCCAAAATCCAATTTCACAACAGTACCCCCCCCCTCAAGGAGGGGGCACCGAACCCTCACCAGAACCACCAGGGCGATCAGGATGAGCCCTATGAAAGGCACGGACCAGATCGGAGGCATGAACATCAGAGGCAGTCACCCAAGAATTATCCTCCTGACCGTATCCCTTCCATTTGACCAGATACTGGAGTGCCCGTCTGGAAACACGGGAGTCCAAGATTTTTTCCACAACGTACTCCAACTCGCCCTCAACCAACACCGGAGCAGGAGGCTCAACGGAAGGCACAACCGGTACCTCATACCTGCGCAACAATGACCGATGAAAAACATTATGAATAGAAAAAGATGCAGGGAGGTCCAAACGGAAGGACACAGGGTTAAGAATCTCCAATATCTTGTACGGGCCGATGAACCGAGGCTTAAACTTGGGAGAAGAAACCCTCATAGGGACAAAACGAGAAGACAACCACACCAAGTCCCCGACACAAAGCCGAGGACCAACCCGACGCCGGCGGTTGGCAAAAAGCTGAGTCTTCTCCTGGGACAACTTCAAATTGTCCACCACCTGCCCCCAAATCTGATGCAACCTCTCCACCACAGCATCCACTCCAGGACAATCCGAAGATTCCACCTGACCGGAGGAAAATCGAGGATGAAACCCCGAATTACAGAAAAAAGGAGACACCAAGGTGGCAGAGCTGGCCCGATTATTGAGGGCAAACTCCGCTAAAGGCAAAAAAGCAACCCAATCATCCTGATCTGCAGACACAAAACACCTCAAATATGTCTCCAAAGTCTGATTAGTCCGCTCGGTCTGGCCATTAGTCTGAGGATGGAAAGCAGACGAGAAAGACAAATCTATGCCCATCCTAGCACAGAATGCCCGCCAAAATCTAGACACGAATTGGGTTCCTCTGTCAGAAACGATATTCTCCGGAATACCATGCAAACGAACCACATTTTGAAAAAACAGAGGAACCAACTCGGAAGAAGAAGGCAACTTAGGCAGGGGAACCAAATGGACCATCTTAGAGAAACGGTCACACACCACCCAGATGACAGACATCTTCTGAGAAACAGGAAGATCCGAAATAAAATCCATCGAGATGTGCGTCCAAGGCCTCTTCGGGATAGGCAAGGGCAACAACAATCCACTAGCCCGAGAACAACAAGGCTTGGCCCGAGCACAAACGTCACAAGACTGCACAAAGCCTCGTACATCTCGTGACAGGGAAGGCCACCAGAAGGACCTTGCCACCAAATCCCTGGTACCAAAGATTCCAGGATGACCTGCCAACGCAGAAGAATGAACCTCAGAAATGACTTTACTGGTCCAATCATCAGGAACAAACAGTCTACCAGGTGGGCAACGATCAGGTCTATCCGCCTGAAAATCCTGCAAGGCCCGCCGCAGGTCTGGAGAAACGGCAGACAATATCACTCCATCCTTAAGGATACCTGTAGGTTCAGAATTACCAGGGGAGTCAGGCTCAAAACTCCTAGAAAGGGCATCCGCCTTAACATTCTTAGAACCCGGTAGGTATGACACCACAAAATTAAACCGAGAGAAAAACAACGACCAGCGCGCCTGTCTAGGATTCAGGCGTCTGGCGGACTCAAGATAAATTAAATTTTTGTGGTCGGTCAATACCACCACCTGATGTCTAGCCCCCTCAAGCCAATGACGCCACTCCTCAAAAGCCCACTTCATGGCCAAAAGCTCCCGATTCCCAATATCATAATTCCGCTCGGCGGGCGAAAATTTACGAGAAAAAAAAGCACAAGGTTTCATCACGGAGCAGTCGGAACTTCTTTGCGACAAAACCGCCCCAGCTCCGATTTCAGAAGCGTCGACCTCAACCTGAAAAGGAAGAGCAACATCAGGCTGACGCAACACAGGGGCGGAAGAAAAGCGGTGCTTAAGCTCCCGAAAGGCCTCCACAGCAGCAGGGGACCAATCAGCAACATCAGCACCCTTCTTAGTCAAATCAGTCAATGGTTTAACAACATCAGAAAAACCAGCAATAAATCGACGATAAAAGTTAGCAAAGCCCAAAAATTTCTGAAGACTCTTAAGAGAAGAGGGTTGCGTCCAATCACAAATAGCCCGAACCTTGACAGGATCCATCTCGATGGAAGAGGGGGAAAAAATGTATCCCAAGAAGGAAATCTTTTGAACCCCAAAAACGCACTTAGAACCCTTCACACACAAGGAATTAGACCGCAAAACCTGAAAAACCCTCCTGACCTGCTGGACATGAGAGTCCCAGTCATCCGAAAAAATCAGAATATCATCCAGATACACGATCATAAATTTATCCAAATAATCACGGAAAATGTCATGCATAAAGGACTGAAAGACTGAAGGGGCATTTGAAAGGCCAAAAGGCATCACCAAATACTCAAAGTGGCCCTCGGGCGTATTAAATGCGGTTTTCCACTCATCCCCCTGCTTAATTCGCACCAAATTATACGCCCCACGAAGATCTATCTTAGAGAACCACTTGGCCCCCTTTATGCGAGCAAACAAATCAGTCAGCAGTGGCAACGGATATTGATATTTAACCGTGATTTTATTCAAAAGCCGATAATCAATGCACGGCCTCAAAGAGCCATCTTTCTTAGCCACAAAGAAAAAACCGGCTCCTAAGGGAGATGACGAAGGACGAATATGTCCCTTTTCCAAGGACTCCTTTATATATTCTCGCATAGCAGCATGTTCAGGCACAGACAGATTAAATAAACGACCCTTAGGGTATTTACTACCCGGAATCAAATCTATGGCACAATCGCACTCCCGGTGCGGAGGTAATGAACCAAGCTTAGGTTCTTCAAAAACGTCACGATATTCAGTCAAGAATTCAGGAATCTCAGAGGGAATAGATGATGAAATGGAAACCACAGGTACGTCCCCATGCGTCCCCTTACATCCCCAGCTTAACACAGACATAGCTTTCCAGTCAAGGACTGGGTTATGAGATTGCAGCCATGGCAATCCAAGCACCAACACATCATGTAGGTTATACAGCACAAGAAAGCGAATAATCTCCTGGTGATCCGGATTAATCCGCATAGTTACTTGTGTCCAGTATTGTGGTTTATTGCTAGCCAATGGGGTGGAGTCAATCCCCTTCAGGGGTATAGGAGTTTCAAGAGGCTCCAAATCATACCCACAGCGTTTGGCAAAGGACCAATCCATAAGACTCAAAGCGGCGCCAGAGTCGACATAGGCATCCGCGGTAATAGATGATAAAGAACAAATCAGGGTCACAGATAGAATAAACTTAGACTGAAAAGTGCCAATTGAAACTGACTTATCAAGCTTCTTAGTACGCTTAGAGCATGCTGATATAACATGAGTTGAATCACCACAATAAAAGCACAACCCATTTTTTCGTCTAAAATTCTGCCGTTCGCTTCTGGACAGAATTCTATCACATTGCATATTCTCTGGCGTCTTCTCAGTAGACACCGCCAAATGGTGCACAGGTTTGCGCTCCCGCAGACGTCTATCGATCTGGATAGCCATTGTCATGGACTCATTCAGACCCGCAGGCACAGGGAACCCCACCATAACATCCTTAACGGCATCAGAGAGACCCTCTCTGAAATTCGCCGCCAGGGCGCACTCATTCCACTGAGTAAGCACAGACCATTTACGGAATTTTTGGCAGTATATTTCAACTTCATCTTGCCCCTGAGATAGGGACATCAAGGCTTTTTCCGCCTGAAGCTCTAAATGAGGTTCCTCATAAAGCAACCCCAAGGCCAGAAAAAACGCATCCACATTGAGCAACGCAGGATCCCCTGGAGCCAATGCAAAAGCCCAATCTTGAGGGTCGCCCCGGAGCAAGGAAATCACAATCCTGACCTGCTGAGCAGGATCTCCAGCAGAGCGAGATTTCAGGGACAAAAACAACTTGCAATTATTTTTGAAATTTTGAAAGCAAGATCTATTCCCCGAGAAAAATTCAGGCAAAGGAATTCTAGGTTCAGATATAGGAACATGAACAACAAAATCTTGTAAATTTTGAACTTTCGTGGTGAGATTATTCAAACCTGCAGCTAAACTCTGAATATTCATTTTAAACAGGTGAACACAGAGCCATTCCAGGATTAGAAGGAGAGAGAGAGAGGAAGGCTGCAATATAGGCAGACTTGCAAGTGATTCAATTGAAAGCACACTCAGAACTGAAGGAAAAAAAAAAAAAAAAAAAATTTTTCAGCAGACTTCTTTTTTCTCTCCTTTCTCTGCCAATTAATTTAACCCTTTGTGGGCCGGTCAAACTGTTATGGTTCTCAATGGCAAGAGAACATAGCCCAGCATACATAGGAACTAGCTCTTGGAAGGATGGAAACTTAAACTGACCATGAACTAAACCTGCCGCACAACTAACAGTAGCCGGGTAGCGTAGCCTGCGTTTTATCCCTAGACGCCCAGCGCCGGCCGGAGGACTAACTAATCCTGGCAGAGGAAAATATAGTCCTGGCTCACCTCTAGAGAAATTTCCCCGAAAGGCAGACAGAGGCCCCCACATATATTGGCGGTGATTTAAGATGAAAATGACAAATGTAGTATGAAAATAGGTTTAGCAAAATCGAGGTCCGCTTACTAGATAGCAGGAAGACAGAAAGGGTACTTTCATGGTCAGCTGAAAACCCTATCAATACACCATCCTGAAATTACTTTAAGACTCTAGTATTAACTCATAACATCAGAGTGGCAATTTCAGATCACAAGAGCTTTCCAGACACAGAAACAAAACTGCAGCTGTGAACTGGAACAAAATGCAAAAAACAAACAAGGACAAAAGTCCGACTTAGCTGGAAGTTGTCTGGTAGCAGGAACATGCACAGAAAGGCTTCTGATTACAATGTTGACCGGCATGGAAGTGACAGAGGAGCAAGGTTAAATAGCGACTCCCACATCCTGATGGGAACAGGTGAACAGAGGGGATGATGCACACAAGTTCAATTCCACCAGTGGCCACCGGGGGAGCCCAAAATCCAATTTCACAACAGACGTGGCACTGAAATATCGTGGCACTGAAATATCGTGGCACTGAAATACGTGGCACTGAAAGACGTGGCACTGAAATACATGGCACTGAAATATCGTGGCACTGAAATATCGTGGCACTGAAATACGTGGCACTGAAATACGTGGCACTGAAATACGTGGCACTGAAATACGTGGCACTATGACTGTCAGAAAATGTTCATTAAACGGTTAGGGGTGAGTTTAGGGGTAGGGTTAGGGTTAGGGTTTGGATCCCTTTATCACCTTGATGGTGGTGGGTGACTTTTCAGTGTGTGTTCTGTTTTTTTTCTATAAAAACGCATGCGTTTTTAACACAAACAAACGCGTTGAGATCGGACGCCATGTCGCGTTTGGAGAGTCCCTGATGTGCCTAAACAGTGAAAACTCCCCAATTCTAACTGAAACCCCAACCCTAACCCCAGCCCTAACCCTAGCTCTAACCCCAACCCTAACCCTAGCCCTAACCCTAGTCCTAACCCTAGCGCTACTTTCACACTAGCGTTTTTTTGCATACATCGCAATGCGTCGTTTTGGCGAAAAAACGCATCCTGCAAAGTCATCTGCAGGATGCGTTTTTTCCCCATAGACTAACATTAGCGACATATTGACACACGTCGCAAGCGTCGTGCGACGGTTGCGTCGTGTTGTGGCGGACCGCCGGCAGCAACAAACGTTACATGTAACTTTTTTTGTGCCGACGGTCCACCATTTCCGACCGCGCATGCGCGGCTGGAACTCCGCCCCCACCTCCCCGCACCTCACAATGGGGCAGCGGATGCGTGGAAAAACAGCATCCGCTGCCCCCGTTGTGCGGCGCTTGCACAGTATGCGTCGGTATGTCAGGCCGACGCAGCGCGACGGCCCCATACTGACGCTAGTGTGAAAGTAGCCTAACGGGAAAATGGAAATAAATATATTTTTTTAAATTGTATTATTTTTCCCTAACTAAGGGGGTGATGAAGGGGGATTTGATTTACTTTTATAGCGGGTTTATTAGCGGATTTTTATGATTGGCAGCCGTCACACACTAAAAGACGCTTTTTATTGCAAAAAATAGTTTTTGCATCACCACATTTTGAGAGCTATAATTTTTCCAGATTTTGGTCCACAGAGTCATGTGAGATCTTGTTTTTTGCGGGACGAGTTGGCGTTTTTATTGGTACCATTCTTGGGTACATGACATTTTTTGATCGCTTTTTATTCCGATTTTTGGGAGGCAGAATGAACAAAAATCAGCAATTCCTGAAATTCTTTTAGGGGGGGCGTTTATACCGTTCCGCGTTTGGTAAAAAGGATAAAGCAGTTTTATTCTTCGGGTCAGTACGATTACAGCGATACCTCATTTATGTAATTTTTTTATGTTTTGGCGCTTTTACACAATAAAAACTATTTTATATAAAAAAATAATTGTTTTTGCATCGCTTTATTCTGAGAGCTATAACTTTTTTATTTTTCTGCTGATGATGCTGTATGGCGGCTTTTTTTTTGCGGGACAAGATGACGTTTTCAGCGGTACCATGCTTATTTATATCCGTCTTTTTGATCGCGTGTTATTCCACTTTTTGTTTGGCGGCATGAGAATAAAGCGTTGTTTTTTGCCTCGTTTTTTTTTTTTTTTTTACGGTGTTCACTGAAGGGGTTAACTAGTGATATAGTTTTATAGGTGGGGTCGTTACGGACGCGGCGATACCAAATATGTGTACTTTTATTGTGTGATTTTTTTTAATTTAGATAAAGAAATGTATTTATTAGGAATTTTTTTTAATTTTTTTTTTACACATGTGGAAATTTTTTTTTTTACTTTTTTACTTTGTCCCAGGAGGGGACATCACAGATCGGTGATCAGACAGTGTGCACAGCACTCTGTCTGATCACCGATGTGACAGGCACGTTCCACAGGCTTGCCGGCGCCTACTATGAGGATTCTCAGCAGACGCCGGCAATCAGGGTAATCTCATGACCCGGAAGGAGTCCCGCGGCCATCTTGGATCCGGGGACTCCTTCCAGGTCACCGGAGCAGCGTGATCTCATCGCGTTGCTCAGGTGGGAGAGCGCAGGGAGCCCCCGTCCCTGCGCGATCCCCCTCTATGCCGCTGTCACTATTGACAGCGGCATCAGAGGGGTTAAATGCCCGCGATCGGCGATAGCGCCGATCGTGGGCATTGCTGCGGGGTGTCAGCTGTCATATACAGCTGACACCCACACCCGATCACCGCGGCGCTCAGCACGAGACCGCGGTCATCGAGCCGCCGTACTAGTACTGCGGCTGTCAGTAATGCAGTGCCGGCAGCGCAGTAATAGTACGGCGCATGTCGGGAAGGGGTTAAAAGATGACAGTAACAAGACAATAACAAAAGATAAAGAAAAGGCTGAGCTATTAAACAGGAACTTTTTATCTGTGTTCACCAATGAACTGTCACAAAACACAAAAAGAAGTACATCTACGTCTGAGCAATTTAAACAATGATAGATCCCCTGACACAGATGCCATTCATCCACAGATACTGAGGGAATTGAGCTCAATAATTCACAGACCACTGTATCTCATATTCTTACTCTCTAGTAACGGGTGGTGCCACAGAATTAGAGAATGGCTCATGTGGTACCAATATTTAACCCCTTAAGCCCCGAGGGTGGTTTGCACGTTAATGACCGAGCCAATTCTTACAATTCTGACCACTATCCCTTTATGAGGTTATAACTCTGGAACGCTTCAACAGATCTTAGCGATTCTGACAATGTTTTCTCATGACATATTGTACTTCATGATAGAGGTAAAATTTCTTCGATATAACTTGCGTTTATTTGTGAAAAAAATAGAAATTTGGCAAAAATTTTGAAAATTTCGCAATTTTCCAAATTTGAATTTTTATGCCCTTAAATCACAGATATATGTCATGCAAGATACTTAATAAGTAACATTTCCCACAGGTCTACTTTACATCAGCACAATTTTGGAACCAAAATTTTTTTTTGTTAGGAAGTTATAAGGGTTAAAAGTTGACCAGAAATTTCTCATTTTTACACCACCATTTTTTTTAGGGACCACATCTCATTTGAAGTCATTTTGAGGGGTCTATATGATAGAAAATTCCCAAGTGTGACACCATTCTAAAAACTGCACCCCTCAAGGTGCTCAAAACCACATTCAAGAAGTTTATTAACCCTTCAGGTGTTTCACAGGAATTTTTGGAATGTTTAAATAAAAATGAACATTTAACTTTTTTCACACAAAATTTATTCAGCTCCAATTTGTTTTATTTTACCAAGGGTAACAGGAGAAAATGGACCCCAAAAGTTGTTGTACAATTTGTCCTGAGTACACTGATATGCAATATGTGGGGGGGAAACTACTGTTTGGGCACATGGCAGAGCTCGGAAGAAAAGGAGCGCCATTTTACTTTTCAATGCAAAATTGACTGGAATTGAGCTGGGACGCCATGTTGCGTTTGGAGAGCCCCTGATGTGCCTAAACATTGAAACCCCCCACAAGTGACATCATTTTGGAAAGTAGACCCCCTAAGGAACTTATCTAGATGTGTGGTGAGCACTTTGACCCAATAAGTGCTTCACAGAAGTTTATAATGCAGAGCCGTAAAAAAAAAAATCATATTTTTTCACAAAAATGATCTTTTTGCCCCCATTTTTTTATTTCCCCAAGGGTAAGAGAAGAAATTAGACCACAAAAGTTGTTGTGCAATTTGTCCTGAGTATGCTGATACCCTATATGTGGGGGTAAACAACTGTTTGGGAGCATGGCAGAGCTCGGAAGGGAAGGAGCGCTGTTTGACTTTTCAATGCAAAATTGACTGGAATTGAGATGGGACACCATGTCGCGTTTGGAGAGCCCCTGATGTGCCTAAACATTAAAACCCCCACAAGTGACACCATTTTGGAAAGTAGACCCCCTAAGGAACTTATCTAGATGTGTTTTGAGAGCTTTGAACCCCCAAGTGTTTCACTACAGTTTATAACGCAGAGCCGTGAAAATATATATATATTTTTTTCACAAAAATGATTTTTTAGCCCCCAGTTTTGTATTTTCACAAGGGTAACAGAATAAATTAGACCACAATAGTTGTTGTCCAATTTGTCCTGAGTACGCTGATACACTATATGTGGGGGAACCACTGTTTGGGTGCATGGCAGAGCTTAGAAGGGAAGGAGCGCCATTTGGAATGCAGACTAAGATGGATTGGTCTGCAGGCGTCACGTTGCATTTGCAGAGCCCCTGATGTACCCAAACAGTAGAAACCCCCAACAAGTGACCTCAAATTGGAAACTAGACCTCCCAAGGAACTTATCAAGATGCGTTTTAAGAACTTTGAACCCCCAAGTGTTTCACTACAGTTTATAACGCAGAGCCGTGAAAATGAAAATTCTTTTTTTTTTCACAAAAATGATATTTTAGCCCCCAGTTTTGTATTTTCACAAGGGTAACAGGATAAATTGGACCCTAAAAGTTGTTGTCCAATTTGCCCTGAGTACGCTGATACCCTGTTGTGAATTTACCTTTTGGCTCCCTCTAGTGGCTACTAGTGATTTGACTCTGGGTATGTCATTCATCCCTTGTATGCTCACCTGGGTCGTTAGGTCAGGGGTGTTGCTATATAAGCTCCCTGGACCTTCAGTTCAATGCCTGGCAACGTTTATATCAGAGCTAATCTGTAGTGCTCTTGTCTACTGATCCTGGTTCCTGCTTGATTAAGCTAAGTCTGCTTCCTTGCTTTTTGCTATTTGTTTTGGTTTGCATTTTTGTCCAGCTTGTATATAATCTGTTTCCTGACCTTGCTGGAAGCTCTAGGGTGGCTGGTGTTCTCCCCCCGGGCCGTTAGACGGTTCGGGGGTTCTTGAATCTCCAGCGTGGATTTTGATAGGGTTTTTGTTGACCATATAAGTTATCTTACTACATTCTGCTATTAGTAAGTGGGCCTCTCTTTGCTAAAACCTAGTTCATCTCTGTGTTTGTCATTTCCTCTTACCTCACCGTTATTATTTGTGGGGGGCTACTATCCTACTTTTGGGGTCTATTCTCTGGAGGCAAGAGAGGTCTTTGTTTTCCTCTTCTAGGGGTAGTTAGTCCTCTGGCTGGCGCGAGACATCTAGCGACCAACGTAGGCATGTTCCCCAGCTACTGCTAGTGTTGGCGTTAGGAGTAGATATATGGTCAACCCAGTTACCACTGCCCTATGAGCTGGATTTTTGTACGTTGCAGACTTACTTGTTTCTCTGAGACCCTCGCCATTGGGGTCATAACAGTTTGCCAGGCCAGTATTAAATGTTAAATGCATTGCAGAAGCGGGATTATAAGAAAGAAAGCTCTGAGTTTTTTTTTTCTCTCTCTCATTTTTTTTTTTCTTTTCCCCTTTACCTCTGAGTGGCTTGTGTTTGCTGCAGACATGAATGTCCAGACCTTGATTACAAGTGAGGACCAGCTTGCTGCTCGTGTGCAGGGCATACAAGATTATGTTATCAGAAGTCCTATGTCTGAACCTAAGATACCGATTCCTGAACCGTTTTCCGGAGACCGATTTAAATTTAGAAATTTCAGGAATAATTGTAAATTGTTTTTGTCCCTGAAACCCTGTTCATCTGGAGACTCCGCTCAGCAAGTAAAAATTGTTATTTCTTTTTTACGGGGCGACCTGTTATGACCCCAATGGCGAGGGTCTCAGAGATATCAGCAAGTCTGCAAAGTACAAAAATCCAGCTCATAGGGCAGTGGTAACTGGGTTGACCATATATCAACTCCTAACGCCAACCCTAGAAGTAGCCGGGGAACATGCCTACGTTGGTCGCTAGATGTCTCGCGCCAGCCGGAGAGCTAACTACCCCTAGAAGAGGAAAACAAAGACCTCTCTTGCCTCCAGAGAAAGGACCCCAAAAGTAGGATACAAGCCCCCCACAAATAATAACGGTGAGGTAAGAGGAAATGACAAACACAGAGATGAACTAGGTTTAGCACAGAGAGGCCCACTTACTAATAGCAGAATATAGTAAGATAACTTATATGGTCAACAAAAACCCTATCAAAAATCCACGCTGGAGATTCAAGAACCCCCGAACCGTCTAACGGCCCGGGGGGAGAACACCAGCCGCCCTAGAGCTTCTAGCAAGGTCAGGATACAGATAATATACAAGCTGGACAAAAATGCAAACAATAACGAATTGCAAAAAGCAGAAAAGCAGACTTAGCTTAATCAAGCAGGAACCAGGATCAGTAGACAAGAGCACTACAGATTAGCTCTGATATCAACGTTGCCAGGCATGGAACTGAAGGTCCAGGGAGCTTATATAGCAACACACCTGACCTAACGACCCAGGAGAGCATAAAAGGAATGACTGACAAACCCAGAGTCAAATCACTAGTAGCCACTAGAGGGAGCCAAAAAGTAAATTCACAACAGTGACCCTCAGGATTGGGCCTTCTCGCTGACGCCAGGAGATCCGGCATTGGCTGACATTGATGCGTTTTTTCTGGCGCTCGGTTTGCTTTATGAGGAACCCAATCTTGAGATTCAGGCAGAAAAGGCCTTGCTGGCTATGTCTCAGGGCCAGGACGAGGCTGAAGTGTATTGCCAAAAATTTCGGAAATGGTCCGTGCTGACCCAGTGGAACGAGTGTGCATTGGCTGCTAATTTTAGAAATGGCCTTTCTGAAGCCATTAAGAATGTGATGGTGGGTTTTCCCATTCCCACAGGTCTGAATGATTCTATGGCCCTGGCTATTCAAATCGACCGGCGGTTGCGGGAGCGCAAAACCGCTAATTCCCTCATGGTGTTGTCTGAACAGACACCTGATTTAATGCAATGTGATAGAATCCTGACTAGAAATGAGCGGAAAATTCATAGACGCCAGAATGGCTTGTGTTACTACTGTGGTGATTCTACACATGTTATCTCAGCATGCTCTAAACGTCTTACTAAGGTTGTTAGTCCGGTCGCCATTGGTAATTTGCAACCTAAATTTATTCTATCTGTAACTTTGATTTGCTCACTGTCATCGTATCCTGTCATGGCGTTTGTGGACTCGGGTGCTGCCCTGAGCCTTATGGATCTGTCATTTGCCAAGCGCTGCGGATTTGTTCTTGAGCCATTGGAAAATCCTATCCCTCTTAGGGGTATTGATTCTACGCCATTGGCAAAAAATAAACCGCAGTTTTGGACACAGGTTACCATGTGCATGACTCCCGAACATCGGGAGGTAATACGTTTTCTTGTTCTGCATAAAATGCATGATTTGGTTGTTTTGGGTTTGCCATGGTTACAGACCCATAATCCAGTCTTGGACTGGAAGGCTATGTCAGTGTCAAGTTGGGGCTGCCATGGAATTCATGGAGATTCCCTGCCCTTGTCTATTGCTTCTTCTACGCCTTCGGAAATTCCGGCGTATTTGTCTGATTATCAGGATGTGTTCAGCGAGTCTAAGTCCAGTGCACTGCCTCCTCATAGGGAATGTGACTGTGCAATAGATTTGATTCCTGGCAGTAAGTTTCCTAAGGGGAGACTGTTTAATCTGTCGGTACCTGAACATACCGCGATGCGTTCATATATCAAGGAGTCTCTTGAGAAGGGGCATATCCGTCCTTCTTCTTCCCCTCTTGGTGCGGGATTCTTTTTTGTGGCCAAAAAGGACGGATCTTTGAGGCCTTGTATTGACTATCGGCTTTTAAATAAGATCACTGTCAAATTTCAGTATCCTTTGCCGCTGTTGTCAGATTTGTTTGCCCGGATAAAGGTGCCAAATGGTTCACCAAGATAGACCTTCGTGGTGCGTACAACCTTGTGCGCATTAGGCAGGGCGATGAATGGAAAACCGCATTCAATACGCCCGAAGGTCATTTTGAGTACTTGGTGATGCCATTCGGTCTCTCTAATGCACCTTCAGTTTTTCAGTCCTTCATGCATGACATTTTCCGGAAGTATCTGGATAAATTTTTGATTGTTTATCTGGATGATATTCTGGTTTTTTCTGATGATTGGGACTCGCATGTGGAGCAGGTCAGGATGGTTTTTGAGATTCTGCGTGAAAATTCTTTGTTTGTAAAAGGCTCAAAGTGTCTCTTTGGTGTACAGAAGGTTCCCTTTTTGGGGTTCATTTTTTCCCCTTCTGCTGTGGAGATGGATCCAGTCAAGGTCCGAGCTATTCATGATTGGACTCAACCCTCGTCAGTTAAGAGTCTTCAGAATTTCTTGGGTTTTGCTAACTTCTACCGTCGTTTTATCGCAAATTTCTCTAGCGTTGTTAAACCGCTGACGGATATGACCAAGAAAGGCTCTGATGTAGCTAACTGGGCTCCTGCTGCCGTGGAGGCTTTCCAGGAGTTAAAACGCCGGTTTACTTCGGCGCCTGTTTTGTGCCAACCTGACATCTCACTTCCCTTTCAGGTTGAGGTGGATGCTTCGGAGATTGGGGCAGGGGCCGTTTTGTCGCAGAGAGGCCCTGGTTGCTCTACTATGAGACCTTGTGCCTTTTTCTCTAGGAAGTTTTCGCCGGCAGAGCGAAATTATGATGTGGGCAATCGGGAGTTGTTGGCCATGAAGTGGGCATTTGAGGAGTGGCGTCATTGGCTCGAGGGTGCTAAGCATCGTGTGGTGGTCTTGACTGATCACAAAAATCTGATGTATCTCGAGTCTGCTAAACGCCTGAATCCTAGACAGGCCCGCTGGTCATTGTTTTTCTCCCGTTTTGACTTTGTGGTCTCGTATTTACCAGGTTCTAAGAATGTGAAGGCCGATGCTCTGTCTAGGAGCTTTGTGCCTGATGCTCCTGGAGTCGCTGAACCTGTGGGTATTCTTAAGGAAGGAGTTATCGTGTCTGCTATTTCTCCAGATCTGCGACGTGTGTTGCAGAGATTTTAGGCTGGTAGGCCTGACTCTTGTCCACCTGACAGATTGTTTGTGCCTGCTAGATGGACCAGCAGAGTCATTTCCGAGGTTCATTCCTCGGTGTTGGCAGGGCACCCGGGAATTTTTGGCACCAGAGATCTGGTGGCCAGGTCCTTTTGGTGGCCTTCCTTGTCAAGGGATGTGCGGTCATTTGTACAGTCCTGTGGTACTTGTGCTCGAGCTAAGCCTTGCTGCTCTCGTGCCAGCGGGTTGCTCTTGCCCTTGCCTGTCCCGAAGAGACCTTGGACACACATCTCTATGGATTTCATTTCTGATCTTCCGGTGTCTCAGGGCATGTCTGTCATCTGGGTGATATGTGATCGTTTCTCCAAGATGGTCCATTTGGTTCCTTTGCCTAAGCTGCCCTCCTCTTCTGATCTGGTTCCTGTGTTCTTCCAGAACGTGGTTCGTTTGCACGGCATTCCTGAGAATATTGTGTCGGACAGAGGATCCCAGTTTGTTTCCAGGTTCTGGCGATCCTTTTGTGGTAGGATGGGCATTGAGTTGTCGTTTTCATCCGCTTTCCATCCCCAGACTAACGGACAAATGGAGCGAACTAATCAGACTCTGGAGGCTTATTTGAGGTGTTTTGTCTCTTCTGATCAGGATGATTGGGTGACCTTCTTGCCGTTGGCTGAATTTGCCCTTAATAATCGGGCTAGTTCCGCCACCTTGGTTTCGCCATTTTTCTGCAACTCTGGTTTCCATCCTCGTTTTTCCTCGGGACATGTGGAGCCTTCTGACTGTCCTGGGGTGGATTCCGTGGTGGATAGGTTGCAGCGGATCTGGGGGCATGTGGTGGACAACTTGAAGTTGTCACAGGAGAAGGCTCAGCGTTTTGCCAACCGCCGCCGCGGTGTGGGTCCCCGACTTCGCGTTGGGGATTTGGTATGGCTGTCTTCTCGATTTGTTCCTATGAAGGTCTCCTCTCCCAAATTTAAGCCTCGCTTCATTGGTCCTTACAAGATATTGGAAATCATTGATCCTGTATCCTTTCGCCTGGATCTTCCGGTGTCGTTTGCCATCCACAACGTATTTCATAGGTCCTTGTTGCGGCGGTACGTTGTGCCTGTGGTTCCTTCTGCTGAGCCTCCTGCTCCGGTGTTGGTTGAGGGCGAGTTGGAGTACGTGGTGGAGAAGATCTTAGATTCTCTTCTCTCCAGGCGGAGGCTTCAGTACCTGGTCAAGTGGAAGGGCTATGGTCAGGAGGATAATTCCTGGGTGGTCGCCTCTGATGTGCATGCGGCCGATTTAGTTCGTGCCTTTCACGCTGCTCATCCTGATCACCCTGGTGGTCTTGGTGAGGGTTCGGTGACCCCTCACTAAGGGGGGGGTACTGTTGTGAATTTACCTTTTGGCTCCCTCTAGTGGCTACTAGTGATTTGACTCTGGGTATGTCATTCATCCCTTGTATGCTCACCTGGGTCGTTAGGTCAGGGGTGTTGCTATATAAGCTCCCTGGACCTTCAGTTCAATGCCTGGCAACGTTTATATCAGAGCTAATCTGTAGTGCTCTTGTCTACTGATCCTGGTTCCTGCTTGATTAAGCTAAGTCTGCTTCCTTGCTTTTTGCTATTTGTTTTGGTTTGCATTTTTGTCCAGCTTGTATATAATCTGTTTCCTGACCTTGCTGGAAGCTCTAGGGTGGCTGGTGTTCTCCCCCCCGGGCCGTTAGACGGTTCGGGGGTTCTTGAATCTCCAGCGTGGATTTTTATAGGGTTTTTGTTGACCATATAAGTTATCTTACTACATTCTGCTATTAGTAAGTGGGCCTCTCTTTGCTAAAACCTAGTTCATCTCTGTGTTTGTCATTTCCTCTTACCTCACCGTTATTATTTGTGGGGGGCTACTATCCTACTTTTGGGGTCTATTCTCTGGAGGCAAGAGAGGTCTTTGTTTTCCTCTTCTAGGGGTAGTTAGTCCTCCGGCTGGCGCGAGACATCTAGCGACCAACGTAGGCATGTTCCCCGGCTACTGCTAGTGTTGGCGTTAGGAGTAGATATATGGTCAACCCAGTTATCACTGCCCTATGAGCTGGATTTTTGTACGTCGCAGACTTACTTGTTTCTCTGAGACCCTCGCCATTGGGGTCATAACATACCCCATATGTGGGGGGAACCACTGTTTGGGCGCATGGCAGAGCTCGGAAGGGAAGGAGCGCCATTTGGAATGCAGACTTAGATGGATTGGTCTGCAGGCGTCACGTTGCATTTGCAGAGCCCCTGATGTACCCAAACAGTAGAAACCCCCAACAAGTGGCCTCATATTGGAAACTAGACCTCCCAAGGAACTTATCTAGATGTGTTGTGAGAACTTTGAACCCCCAAGTGTTTCTCTACAGTTTACAACGCAGAGCTGTGAAAATAAAAAATCCTTTTTTTCCCACAAAAATGATTTTTAGCCCCTCAAATTTTTATTTTCCCAAGGATAACAAGAGAACTTGGACCCCAATCGTTGTTGTCCAATTTGTCCCGAGTACACTGATACCCCATATGTTGGGGTAAACCCCTGTTTGGGTGCACGGGAGAGCTCAGAAGGGAAGGAGCACTGTTTTACTTTTTCAACACAGAATTGGCTGAAATTGAGATCGGACGCCATGTTGCGTTTGCAGAGCCCCTGATGTGCCTGAACAGTGGAAACTCCCCAATTCTACCTGAAACCCTAATCCAAACACACCCCTAACCCTAATCCCAACAGTACCCCTAACCACACCCCTAACCTTGACACACCCCTAACTCTAATCCCAACCCTAATCCCAACCGTAAATGTAATCCAAACCCTAACCCTAACTTTAGCCCCAACCCTAACCCTAACTTTAGCCCCAACCCTAACCCTAACTTTAGCCCCAACTCTAACTTTAGCTCCAACCCTAGCCCCAACCCTAACCTTAGCCCTAACCATAACCCTAGCCCTAGCCCTAACCCTAGCCCTAACCCTAACCCTAGCCCTAACCCTAGCCCTAACCTGTTGTGATTTTGCTTTTTGCTCCCTCTAGTGGTCATTAGTGATTTGACTCTGGAGCGTCTGTCTTTTCCTATATCCTCACCTGGGCCGTTAGTTCAGGGGCGTTGCTATATAAGCTCCCTGGACCTTCAGTTCAATGCCTGGCATCGTTGAAATTAGAGCTAATCTGTTGTGCTCTTGTCCTCTGATCCTGGTTCCTGTTTTTCAAGCTAAGTCTGCTTCTTTGCTTTTTGCTTTTGTTTTGTTTGGTATTTTTGTCCAGCTTGTTCCTATCTGTATCCTGACCTTTGCTGGAAGCTCTAGGGGGCTGGTGTTCTCCCCCCGGACCGTTAGACGGTTAGGGGGTTCTTGAATCTCCAGCGTGGATTTTTATAGGGTTTTTGTTGACCAGATAAGTTATCTTGCTATATTCTGCTATTAGTAAGCTGGCCTCTCTTTGCTGAACCTGGTTCATTTCTGTGTTTGTCATTTCCTCTTACCTCACCATTATTATTTGTGGGGGGCTTGTATCTTGCTTTGGGGTCCCTTTCTCTGGAGGCAAGAGAGGTCTTTGTTTTCTTCTCCTAGGGGTAGTTAGATTCTCCGGCTGGCGCGAGTCATCTAGCGATCACCGTAGGCATGATCCCCGGCTACTTCTAGTGTTGGAGTTAGGAGTAGCTATTTGGTCAACCCAGTTACCACAGCCCTATGAGCTGGATTTTTGTATCTTGCAGACTTACACGTTCCTCTGAGACCCTGTCCACTGGGGTCATAACAGTATGCCAGGCCAGTATTAAATGTTTAATGCATTGCAGAAGTGGGATTATAAGAAAGAAAATTTTGAGTTTTATTTTTCCCTCTCTCATTTTTTTTTTTCTTTTCCCCTTTACCTCAGAGTGGCTTAAGCTTGCTGCAGACATGAATGTCCAGACCTTGATTACAAGTGTGGACCAGCTTGCCACTCGTGTGCAGGGTATACAAGATTATGTTACCAGAAATCCTAGGTCTGAACCCAAGATTCCGATTCCTGAACTGTTTTCAGGAGACCGATTTAAGTTTAGGAATTTCAGGAATAATTGTAAATTATTTTTGTCCCTGAAACCTTGTTTGTCTGGAGACTCTGCTCAACAAGTAAAAATTGTTATTTCATTCTTACGGGGTGACCCTCAGGATTGGGCTTTTTCGTTGGCGCCAGGAGATCCGGCATTGGCTGATATTGATGCGTTTTTTCTGGCGCTCGGTTTACTTTATGAGGAACCCAATCTTGAGATTCAGGCAGAGAAAGCCTTGCTGGCTATGTCTCAGGGCCAGGACGAGGCTGAGGTGTATTGCCAAAAATTTCGGAAATGGTCCGTGCTGACACATTGGAACGAGTGTGCACTGGCCGCTAATTTTAGAAATGGCCTTTCTGAGGCCATTAAGAATGTTATGGTGGGTTTTCCCATTCCCACAGGTCTGAATGATACCATGTCCCTGGCTATTCAAATTGACCGGCGGTTGCGGGAGCGCAAAACCGCAAATTCCCTCATGTTGTTGTCTGAACAGACACCTGATGTGATGCAATGTGATAGAAAAACCGCAAATTCCCTCATGGTGTTGTCTGAACGGACACCTGATTTGATGCAATGTGATAGAATCCTGACTAGAAATGAGAGGAAAATTCATAGACGCCGGAATGGCTTGTGCTACTACTGTGGTGATTCTACACATGTTATCTCAGCATGCTCTAAACGTATATCTAAGGTTGTTAGTCCTGTCACCGTTGGTAATTTGCATCCTAAGTTTATTCTGTCTGTAACTTTGATTTGCTCACTGTCATCTTATCCTGTCATGGCGTTTGTAGATTCAGGTGCTGCCCTGAGTCTTATGGATCTCTCATTTGCTAAGCGCTGTGGTTTTATTCTTGAACCATTAGAAAATCCTATCCCTCTTAGGGGTATTGATGCTACGCCATTGGCAGAAAATAAGCCGCAGTATTGGACACAGGTTACCATGTGCATGACTCCTGAACACCGCGAGGTGATACGTTTTCTCGTTCTACATAAAATGCATGATTTGGTTGTTTTGGGGCTGCCATGGTTACAGACCCATAATCCAGTCCTTGACTGGAAGGCTATGTCAGTGTCTAGTTGGGGCTGTCGTGGTATTCATGAGGATTCCCTGCCTGTGTCTATTGCTTCTTCTACGCCTTCGGAAGTTCCGGAGTACTTGTCTGATTATCAGGATGTCTTTAGCGAGTCCAGGTCCAGTGCATTGCCTCCTCATAGGGAATGTGACTGTGCAATAGATTTGATTCCAGGCAGTAAATTTCCTAAGGGAAGACTGTTTAATCTGTCGATACCTGAACATACCGCTATGCGTTCATATATCAAGGAGTCTCTGGAGAAAGGACACATCCGTCCGTCTTCTTCCCCTCTTGGTGCGGGATTCTTTTTTGTGGCTAAAAAGGACGGATCTTTGAGGCCTTGTATTGACTATCGGCTTTTAAATAAGATCACTGTCAAATTTCAGTATCCTTTGCCGCTGTTGTCTGACTTGTTTGCCCGGATTAAAGGTGCCAAGTGGTTTACCAAGATAGACCTTCGTGGTGCGTACAACCTTGTGCGCATTAAGCAAGGGGATGAATGGAAAACCGCATTCAATACGCCCGAAGGTCATTTTGAGTACTTGGTGATGCCTTTTGGGCTCTCTAATGCCCCTTCAGTTTTTCAGTCCTTTATGCATGACATTTTCCGGAACTATCTGGATAAATTTCTGATCGTTTATCTGGATGATATTCTGTTTTTTTCTGATAATTGGGACTCGCATGTGGAGCAGGTCAGGATGGTCTTTAAAATTTTGCGTGAAAATTCTTTGTTTGTCAAGGGCTCAAAGTGTCTTTTTGGTGTACAGAAGGTTCCCTTTTTGGGGTTCATTTTTTCCCCTTCTGCTGTGGAGATGGACCCAGTCAAGGTCCGAGCTATTCTTGATTGGACTCAGCCCTCGTCAGTTAAGAGTCTTCAGAAGTTCTTGGGTTTCGCTAACTTCTACCGTCGTTTTATCGCTAACTTTTCTAGCATTGTGAAACCTTTGACGGATATGACCAAGAAGGGCTCCGATGTGGTTAATTGGGCTCCTGCTGCCGTGGAGGCTTTCCAGGAGTTGAAACGTCGGTTTACTTCGGCGCCTGTTTTGTGCCAGCCTGATGTCTCGCTTCCCTTTCAAGTTGAGGTGGATGCTTCAGAGATTGGAGCAGGGGCCGTTTTGTCGCAGAGAGGCCCTGGTTGCTCTGTTATGAGACCTTGCGCCTTTTTCTCTAGGAAGTTTTCGCCTGCGGAGCGAAATTATGATGTGGGCAATCGGGAGTTGTTGGCCATGAAATGGGCATTTGAGGAGTGGCGTCATTGGCTCGAGGGTGCTAAGCATCGTGTGGTGGTCTTGACTGATCACAAAAATCTGATGTATCTCGAGTCTGCTAAACGCCTGAATCCTAGACAGGCCCGCTGGTCATTGTTTTTCTCCCGTTTTGACTTTGTTGTCTCGTATTTACCAGGTTCAAAGAATGTGAAGGCCGATGCTCTTTCCAGGAGCTTTGTGCCTGATGCTCCTGGAGTCGCTGAACCTGTTGGTATTCTTAAGGATGGTATTATCTTGTCAGCTATTTCTCCTGATCTGCGACGTGTGTTGCAGAGATTTCAGGCTGATAGGCCTGATTCTTGTCCACCTGACAGACTGTTTGTGCCTGATAAGTGGACCAGCAGAGTCATTTCTGAGGTTCATTCCTCGGTGTTGGCAGGTCACCCAGGAATTTTTGGCACCAGAGATCTGGTGGCCAGATCCTTTTGGTGGCCTTCCTTGTCTAGGGATGTGCGGTCATTTGTACAGTCCTGTGGGACTTGTGCTCGAGCTAAGCCTTGCTGTTCTCGTGCCAGCGGGTTGCTCTTGCCCTTGCCTGTCCCTAAGAGACCTTGGACACATATCTCCATGGATTTCATTTCTGATCTTCCGGTGTCTCAGGGCATGTCTGTTATCTGGGTGATATGTGATCGCTTCTCCAAGATGGTCCATTTGGTTCCTTTGCCTAAACTGCCTTCCTCTTCCGATCTGGTTCCTGTGTTTTTCCAGAACGTGGTTCGTTTGCACGGCATCCCTGAGAATATTGTGTCAGACAGAGGATCCCAGTTCGTTTCCAGATTCTGGCGATCCTTTTGTAGTAGGATGGGCATTGACTTGTCGTTTTCGTCTGCTTTCCATCCTCAGACTAATGGACAGACGGAGCGAACTAATCAGACTTTGGAGGCTTATTTGAGGTGTTTTGTCTCTGCTGATCTGGACGATTGGGTGACCTTCTTGCCGTTAGCTGAGTTTGCCCTTAATAATCGGGCTAGTTCCGCCACCTTGGTTTCGCCGTTTTTCTGCAACTCTGGTTTCCACCCTCGTTTTTCTTCGGGTCATGTGGATCCTTCTGACTGCCCTGGGGTGGATTCTGTGGTGGATAGGTTGCAGCGGATCTGGAATCTTGTGGTGGACAACTTGAAGTTGTCACAGGAGAGGGCTCAGCGCTTTGCCAACCGCCGCCGCGGTGTGGGTCCCCGACTACGTGTTGGGGTTTTGGTGTGGCTTTCTTCCCGCTTTGTTCCTATGAAGGTTTCCTCTCCCAAATTTAAACCTCGTTTTATTGGTCCTTACAAGATATTGGAAATTCTTAATCCTGTATCCTTTCGCCTGGATCTACCTGTGTCGTTTGCTATCCACAACGTGTTTCATAGGTCCTTGTTGCGGCGGTACGTTGTGCCTGTGGTTCCTTCTGCTGAGCCTCCTGCTCCGGTGTTGGTTGAGGGCGAGTTGGAGTACGTGTTCATGCGGCCGATTTAGTTCGTGCCTTTCATGCCGCTCATCCTGATCGCCCTGGTGGTCGTGGTGAGGGTTCGGTGACCCCTCACTAAGGGGGGGGTACTGTTGTGATTTTGCTTTTTGCTCCCTCTAGTGGTCATTAGTGATTTGACTCTGGAGCGTCTGTCTTTTTCTATATCCTCACCTGGGCCGTTAGTTCAGGGGCGTTGCTATATAAGCTCCCTGGACCTTCAGTTCAATGCCTGGCATCGTTGAAATCAGAGCTAATCTGTTGTGCTCTTGTCCTCTGATCCTGGTTCCTGTTTTTCAAGCTAAGTCTGCTTCTTTGCTTTTTGCTTTTGTTTTGTTTGGTATTTTTGTCCAGCTTGTTCCTATCTGTATCCTGACCTTTGCTGGAAGCTCTAAGGGGCTGGTGTTCTCCCCCCGGACCGTTAGACGGTTCGGGGGTTCTTGAATCTCCAGCGTGGATTTTTATAGGGTTTTTGTTGACCAGATAAGTTATCTTGCTATATTCTGCTATTAGTAAGCTGGCCTCTCTTTGCTGAACCTGGTTCATTTCTGTGTTTGTCATTTCCTCTTACCTCACCATTATTATTTGTGGGGGGCTTGTATCTTGCTTTGGGGTCCCTTTCTCTGGAGGCAAGAGAGGTCTTTGTTTTCTTCTCCTAGGGGTAGTTAGATTCTCCGGCTGGCGCGAGTCATCTAGCGATCACCGTAGGCATGATCCCCGGCTACTTCTAGTGTTGGAGTTAGGAGTAGCTATTTGGTCAACCCAGTTACCACAGCCCTATGAGCTGGATTTTTGTATCTTGCAGACTTACACGTTCCTCTGAGACCCTGTCCACTGGGGTCATAACACTAACCCTAGACCTAACCCTAATGGGAAAATGGAAATAAATACATTTTTTTATTTTATTATTTTTCCCTAACTAAGGGGGTGATGAAGGGGGTTTGATTTACTTTTATAGCATTTTTATAGTGGATTTTTATGATTGGCAGCTGTCACACACTAAAAGAAGCTGTTTACAGCAAAAAAGTGTTTGCGTCTCCACATTTTGAGACCTATAATTTTTCCATATTTTGGTCCACAGAGTCATGTGAAGTCTTGTTTTTTGCAGGACGAGTTGACGTTTTTATTGGTTACATTTTCGGACATGTGACAGTTTTTGATCGCTTTTTATTCTGATTTTTGTGAGGCAGGATGACCAAAAACCAGCTATTCATGAATTTCTTTTGGGGGAGGCGTTTATACCGTTCCACGTTTGGTAAAATTGATAAAGCAGTTTTATTCTTCGGGTTAGTACGATTACAGCGATATCTCAATTATATCATTTTTTTATGTTTTGGAGCTTTTATACGATAAAAGCTATTTTATAGAAAAAATAATTATTTTGGCATCGCTTTATTCTGAGGACTATAACTTTTTTATTTTTTGCTTATGATGCTGTATGGCAGCTCGTTTTTTGCGGGACAAGATGACATTTTCAGCGGTACCATGGTTATTCATATCCGTCTTTTTGATCGCGTGTTATTCCACTTTTTGTTCGTCGGTATGATAATAAAGCGTTTTTTGCCTCGTTTTTTTTTTTTCTTACGGTGTTCATTGAAGGGGTTAACTAGTGGGACAGTTTTATAGGTCGGGTCGTTGCGGACACGGCGATACTAAATATGTGTACTTTTATTGTTTGTTTTTTTTACTTAGATAAAGAAATGTATTTATGGGAATAATATTTTTTTTTCTTTCTTTATTTAGGAATTTTTTTTTTTTTTTACACATGTGGAATTTTTTTTTTATACTTTTTTGCTTTGTCCCAGGGGGGGACATCACAGATCGCTGATCTGACAGTTTGCACAGCACTCTGTCAGATTAGCGATCTGACTTACAGCGCTGCAGGCTTACCAGCGCCTGCTCTGGACCTGGAAGTAGTCCCTGCAGGACCCAGATGCAGCCCCGCGGCCATTTTGGATCCGGGGCCTGCAGCGATAGGAGGTAAGAGACGCTAGGAGCAACACGATCACATCGCGTTGCTCCGAGGGTCTCAGGGAAGCACGCAGGGAGCCCCCTCCCTGCGCAATGCTTCCCTATACCGCCAGAACACTGCGATCATGTTTGATCGCAGTGTGCCGGGGGTTAATGTGCCGGGGGCGGTCCGTGACCGCTCCTGGCACATAGTGCCGGATGTCAGCTGCGATAGTCAGCTGACACCCGGCAGCGATCAGCCGCGCTCCCCCCGTGAGCGCGGCCGATCGCATATGACGTACTATCCCGTCGGTGGGAATTAAGGCCCGCTCCACCTCGACGGGATAGTACGTCATATGGGATTAAGGGGTTAAGAAAAGTAAGAAGGTGGAT
Organism: Ranitomeya variabilis; assembly: GCF_051348905.1. Lineage (NCBI taxonomy): Eukaryota > Metazoa > Chordata > Amphibia > Anura > Dendrobatidae > Ranitomeya > Ranitomeya variabilis. The sequence continues at coordinate 689,075,387 of NC_135234.1, forward strand.
CCAGGCAACTACCGTCCAGTAAGCCTGACATCAGTAGTGTGTAAAATTTTTGAGGGCATTATAAGAGATGACCTGCAGAAATATATTGTAGATATTATTATAATAACTGACAACCAGCACAGATTCAAGAAGAATAAGTCGTGTCTAACTAACATTTTGGGTTTCTATGAGGAGGTGAGTGCAGATCTGGATGTAGATAATGCGGCTGATGTGATTTGCAAAGTCATTTGATACTGTTCCGCATAACAGCCTTAGGGATCATTTCCACTTGCGATTTCTCAGCCGAAATCGTAGTGAGAAAAAAAATCGCAGCATGCTGCGTATTGCTGCAATTCTCGGACGAGACTCGACAATGCAAGTCAATGGGTGCGAGAAAAAAATCGCAGAGCACTCGCACCATGCGAATTCTGTCCGATTTTTAAGCACCGGTGTCCTTTGAAAAGCCGGCAATTCAGCGCGGTGTACAGTAAAATCACACTGACAGGTTAGAATAGAGTAGATATATACACATAGAATAGGTATATATACGTTAACGGGCTGCTGTTAACGCAAGTGCTGGTATGGCTGCCCGCTAGCGCAGATAGAGCTAGCAGATGCTCTATCTGCGCTAGTGGTGACGGACCCGGAAACGCTGCAGCCCGCGTCTCAGGGTCCGTCACTCAATGACGGAACATAGCTAGCGCACGCCCATTGTGGGCGTGCGCTAGCGATGCATCCGACATTGCATTCAATGGCGGCATTAACGGACTACGAATCGATCTCCCTGCTCTGCCGCTATGGGGCCCCTGAGCAGGCGGGGGAGCCCGGTGCCAGCAGTGGCTCCCCCGCCATCATCGGAAGATCAGCTGTACCGGCATTAAGCCGATACAGCTGATCGCAATGATGGGAGAAGGAGCGCTGCGACCCAACTCCCATCATCTCCCTGTCAGTGTCAGCGTCTGACGTAACCGACACTGACAGCAGGCGCGATGACATCACTGCCCGGTGCCCGCTGTCAGGAGTTCAGCGGGAGCAGCGTAGGAGCCAGGAAGAAGAGAGGTGAGTATTTTTTTTTTAATGGGTGCTGCTGCCTTATTACAGGGTCTGCCTATGGGGGCTGCCTTATTACAGGGTCTGACTATGGGGGTGCTGCCTTATTACAGGGTCTGACTATGGGGGCTGCCTTATTACAGGGTCAGACTATGGGGGCTGCTTTATTACAGGGTCTGAATATGGGGGCTGCCTTATTACAGGGTCTGACTATGGGGGGTTGCCTTATTACAGGGTCTGACTATGGGGGGGCTGCCTTATTACAGGGTCTGACTATAGGGGGGGCTGCCTTATTACAGGGTCTGCCTATAGGGGTGCTGCCTTATTACAGGGTCTGCCTATAGGGGTGCAGCCTTATTACAGGGTCTGACTATAGGGGTGTAGCCTTATTACAGGGTCTGCCTATGGGGGCTGCCTTATTACAGGGTCTGCCTATAGGGGTGCTGCCTTATTACAGGGTCTGACTATGGGGGCTGCCTTATTACAGGGTCTGACTATGGGGGTGCTGCCTTATAGCAGGGTCTGACTATGGGGGCTGCCTTATTACAGGGTCTGACTATGGGGGTGCTGCCTTATTACAGGGTCTGCCTAAAGGGGTGCTGCCTTATTACAGGGTCTGACTAAGGGGGCTGCCTTATAACAGGGTCTGACTATGGGGGCTGCCTCATTACAGGGTCTGACTATAGGGGTGCTGCCTCATTACAGGGTCTGACTATGGGGCTGCCTTATTACAGGATCCGCCTATAGGGGTGCTGCCTTTTTACAGGGTCTGACTATGGGGGTGCTGCCTTATTACAGGGTCTAACTATGGGGGTGCTGCCTTATTACAGGGTCTGCCGCCTTATTACAGGGTCTGCCTATAAGGGTGCTGCCTTATTACAGGGTCTGACAATGGGGGCTGCCTTATTACAGAGTCTGACTATGGGGGTGCTGCCTTATTACAGGGTCTGCCGCCTTATTACAGGGTCTCCCTGTATGGGGGTGCTGCCTTATTACAGTGTCTGCCTATGGGGGCTGCCGTATGCTATAGAGTCTGCCTGTGGGGAGTGCATTATACTATATTGTGGACTATTTGGTGCATTATGCTACTGTATATGGAGGCTATCTAGGGGGCCATCATACAGTATGGAGATTACAGTGTGGGGGTCATTATACTTTGTTGGAGCCATCAAACAGTTTGGGGCTACTAAGGAGTCAGTGTAATGTTTAGTACACAGTCTATTTAGAGTCTTGTGCTTGGGTGCGAGGAAAACACAGGAGACACAGGTTTAGTTAGGACTTGCTTGTATTACTTCATACAAGTATGTCACAGAGAAACAGGTTTTACATAATTGCAGGTACAGAGGCAGGAGACACGGCGGCCGACACAGCAGCCCAGAGTAAACCTGAAGTCCAGCATTATGCATAAAACAGGTTCAGAATCTCTCTGTTACTTTCCTTGTAAATGTTAATTAACATGCAGCAGAGTTCCAGTGTCCACAAGTGTTCCAGAGATCCACAGAAGGAGATGGCTGAATTACTAAGTCCAAGACTTCCCGGAGCAGGACACAAGCTGACTGCAGACATGATTCAGAAGCACTGATTGAACAGCTGAGGCTGCTTATAAAGGCAAGAGGCGGAGAACAGGGTGGAAACATAGAAGCTACAAACTCCATACTGACTCAGGGCAAAGTAGCTGCAGGCAAGACAAAGCAAAATGGCCGATGGAAAAACCAGGTTACAATAACAGAAAATCACAGCAGATATAGCAAAGAGACTGAGAATCTTACATTACTCCCCCCTTAGGGACAGCCTCTGGATGACTTCAGATCAGGCTGGTCTGGGTACCTCTGATGGAACTGGCGGAGTAAGCGAGGAGCATTAATGTTATTTACCGGTTCCCATGAGTTGTCCTCAACTGGGTAGCCCTGCCATTTAATCAGGTATTGTAGCTGATTCCTATATAACCTGGAATCCAGAATCTTCTCCACCACAAATTCCTCCTGACCATCAATCAGCACTGGATCAGGATGGGTAGAGGAACGTCCAGGAAAAGTATTAGGTACTGCTGCCTTTAGTAGAGAAACATGAAAGACAGGGTGAATTCTCATAGTTCTGGGCAGTTGAAGATGGCAAGCAACGGCACTTACAATCTTGCTGATCTTGTAGGGTCCAATGTACTTATGTCCCAATTTGGATGATGGGATTCTCAATTTAAGATTTTTAGTTGATAGCCAGACAGAGTCTCCTACCTTGAAAGTTGGTGCAGGTTTACGAGATTTATCTGCTACTCTCTTATACCTTTCCTGGGCCAATTTCAGATTTTTCTTTAGAAGATCAATATTCTGTTGTAAAGACGTGATTCTTTCAGCCACAGCTGGCAAGGGCGTATCTATGGGAAATTGAGGAAGAATGTTAGGGTGATAACCTAGATTGGCATAAAAAGGAGACTACTTAGTGGAAGCGCTCTGAGAGTTATTATAGGAGAACTCGGCCAGTGGAAGTAAATCCACCCAATCATCCTGTAGGTGGCAGATAAAGCAGCGGAGATACTGCTCCAGGGTCTGATTAGTCCGTTCTGTTTGTCCATTAGTCTGGGGATGAAAAGCAGAAGAAAGGTTTACTTTAATGTCCAATGCGGCACAAAAATTCTGCCAAAACCTTGAAGTGAATTGCACCCCTCGATCAGAAATGACCTCATCCGGTACTCCATGCAAGCGAAACACATTTTGAATCATTAAATCTGATGTCTGTTTTAGCAGTGGGTAAGCCGACGCAGGGAATGAAATGAGCCGCCTTTGTTAACCGATCCACTACCACTAGAATGGTGTTCTTCCCTTGAGAGGTTGGTAACTCCACAATGAAATCCATGGAAATGGATCCCCATGGACGGGAAGGGGTGGGTAGGGGTTGCAATAGACCCATTGGTGAGGAACGTGGTGTCTTGCATCTCGCACAAACTTCGCATGAAGTGACATAATTTAGAACATCTTTTCTGTAAGTGGGCCACCAAAAGAAACGTGAAAGAAATTCTTGTGTCTTTAGAACTCCTCTATGCCCAGCTATCTTAGAATCGTGGATGAGTTGCAATACTCTCAATCTGACTGTTTCAGGTATATACAGGCGTTGCCCCTGAAACCACACACCATTCTTATAAACAAGGCTTACGTCTCTAGGAGGTTGTGCCAGCAAAGAATCCAAATGGTATGCTTCCTTGATGTCCTTAAGTAGGTCTTGATTATGAATCACTCCCAGGAATCTAGAATCAGGAAGAATAGTCTTAGGAGCAGTAGATGGACGAGTCTCCGTTGAATGGATCCTAGAGAGTGCATCAGCCTTTCCATTGCGCGATCCTGGTCTATAAGAGATTATGAAATCAAATTGATTTAAGAAAAGATTCCAACGGGCCTGGCGAGGAGTCAGGCACTTAGCCGATCTTATAAATTCAAGGTTGCGGTGGTCAGTTAGCACGACTATTTGCTGTGCAGCTCCCTGAAGCTGTAGGTGTCTCCATTCCTTGAATGTGGCAATAATAGCTAGCAATTCCCTATTGCCTACATCATAGTTCCTCTCAGCCGCAGATAACCGCTGGGAAAAGAAAGCACAGGGATGCAAAACATTCTTCTCACCTGTTCTCTGGGAGAGTATAGCTCCGATGGCACAGTCTGAGGCATCCACCTCTACTATAAAAGCAAGTTCAGGGTTGGGATGCACAAGGATAGGTGCTGTGGTAAATTTATCCTTCAGACTGGAAAATACTTCTTGGGCTCGAGGTGTCCAAGTGAAGCTAGACTCTTTGCGGGTGAGTTGTGTGATAGGTGTGACAACCTCAGAAAAATTTCTAATAAAACGCCTGTAGAAATTGGCAAACCCAATGAAGCGCTGCACTTCCTTCACATTCCTGGGAACTGGCCAATTCTTGATGGCTTGAGTCTTGCTTCCATCCATACTAATTCCCTGTGTAGACATTACATACCCCAGAAATTGAATTTCGGTCCGATGGAATTCACACTTCTCCAGTTTAATGTAAAGATGGTTCTGTCGTAGACGTTCCAATACCATTCTCACATGTCCGTGATGTTCCTCTGTAGAGTTAGAAAAAATTAAAATATCATCCAGATAAATCACCACGAATGTATCTAAGAGATCCCTGAAAATGTCATTCACTAAGTGTTGGAAAGTGGCTGGGGCATTACACAGACTGAACGGCATAACTAGATATTCAAAGTGTCCGTAGCGTGACCTGAATGCAGTCTTCCATTCATCCCCAGGTCTAATATGGACCAAATTATAGGCCCCACGGAGATCCAGTTTAGAAAAAATCTTGGCATGCCGTACTCTCTCCAATAACTCAGGGATCAATGGCAATGGATAACGGTTTCTAATAGTGACTTTATTGAGTTCCCGATAATCTATGCGGGGTCTAAGGGATCCATCTTTTTTCTTCACAAAGAAGATGGGTGCACCTGCAGGAGATGAAGAGTGGCGTATGAAGCCCTTGGCTAGATTTTCGTCAATATAGTCCTTCAAAGCCTTAAGTTCGGGCCCTGCCAGAGGATAGATCTTACCATAGGGTATTCCCGCTCCGGGCAATAATTCAATTGGACAGTCGTACTGACGGTGAGGGGGAAGCTGATCCGCATTCTTCTTATCACATACATCCGCATACTCCTGGTATATGGCTGGTAGTTCAGAGACTGGCGTGGGTTTCTTAGGAACCGAACAAGCTGAAACTTCTGGGCCCACCTGTTTCTCTGGAAAGTGCAGCTCCTTGGTCTCGCAGTTAATTGTAGGGTTCTGAGCCTGCAGCCATGGTAGCCCTAGAATAATGGGGAAGTGAGGAGAAGAGATGAGCATAAAACACAGCCTCTCCTGATGATCTTTACCCATAAGGACCTTCAAAGGCTCTGTTTCCTGATCCACTGGTCCAGAGCTTAGCAGGGAACCATCCACAGTCTCCATCTGTACAGGAGTAACCTTCTTCACTGAACGTATCCCATGTTTTTGAGCAAAGGAGATGTCCATAAAATTACCGCTTGCCCCTGAGTCAATCATAACAGAGCTAGACACCCAAACCGAGCCAACCCAGAGTTTGATGGGAAGAAAGCAATGAGAGTTGTTCTTCTTACAGCTCAGCTGGGACACTGCTGAGGAAACTTGAAAAACTGCCACATTTACACAGTCATCAGAATCAGAAATAACAGAGTTTAAGTCCGAGAAATCAACATCTATCGCTGCAGATCTTTCTGGAGCCTGAGGTTCAGATATGACTGATCTCCTTTCGCAACACTCACAGTGAATGACTGCTGCAGTAGTCTTACGAGAATGGCTGGGGCAGTTTATTATGAAATGTCCTGACTTACCGCATTAGAAACATAGATTTTCTTTTAGGCGATGTTCTTTGCATGCATCACTAACCCGTCTCTGTAAAGAGTCCACCTGCATGGGTTCGGGTTCTGGTTCCCGTGTGATCTTGCTCAAAAATTCCCTAACTGGGGAGGAAGGTAGGAAATGGTTAATACGACTACTTTCAGACCATCTCTCCTGTCTGCGTTCAGTAAGACGGGCATCAATACGAATGCAGTAGTTAATAAAGTCTCCTAACGCAGTGGGAGGGTCAGCATGCGCAAGTTCATCCTTAATCATGGGAGACAACCCTTTCCGGAAAATAGATTTTTTGGCAGAACTGTCCCAAGTGGTATCGAGGGCCCATCTCCTGAAATCTAGGGCATATTCGGCTACTGAGCGCTTACCCTGGCGCAAAGTCAACATGGCTGCTTCAGCTGTTGCACCTCGGTTAGGGTCATCAAACACCTGCCCAATGGCTGAAATGAAAGCATCGAGATTATTCAAACATTCATCCTCAGTCTCAATCAGAGGGTTTGCCCAGATTAAAGCTTTGTTAGAGAGCAGCATGATTATAGTAAGCACTTTAGATCGTTCCGAGGTAAATTGTGAAGCATGTGCAGAAAAAAAAAGTTTGCATTGATTAATAAACCCTCTGAATTTTTCACGTTCGCCACCAAAACAAAAAGGGGGTAACTTAGGAAACCCATAACCTGGGGGTAGGGATGGTGCCTGGACTCGTTCCTCCAGAGCCTCAATCCTGGCTCATAAATCCTGAGTATTTTGTCCGAAAACTTGCAGATTGTGGTTGCTAAGATCCTGTAGACTTGCAAAGCGGGTCTTTAAAGTCTGTATATCCGCAAGGATTGTATCGGTGACTTCACACAATTCCTTTATGCGAGCCTCCATCTTCCCAGGTCCTTTAAGGCAGAAGTGCTGGAAAAGAAAAAAGGCGCACAATAGGGTTTACCCGTGGTAACACACCTGACTGGAAAGAAAGGAATGTGCTCACCTGAATTGGTTGTGAGAAGTCACAACCACTGTCATCACAGAAGAAATAAACGGATGCACGGTCCACAGCAGACTCGGCGTCCTCAGACCCAGCAGACACTAAAGTTGGCTTCTGAATCTTGTAATGTTTAGTACACAGTCTATTTAGAGTCTGGTGCTTGGGTGCGAGGAAGACACAGGAGACACAGGTTTAGTTAGGACTTGCTTGTATTACTTCATACAAGTATGTCACAGAGAAACAGGTTTTACATAATTGCAGGTACAGAGGTACAGAGGCAGGAGACACGGCGGCCGACACAGCAGCCCAGAGTAAACCTGAAGTCCAGCATTAACCCCTTCACCCCCAAGGGTGGTTTGCACGTTAATGACCAGGCCAATTTTTACAATTCTGACCACTGTCCCTTTATGAGGTTATAACTCTAGAACTCTTCAACGGATCTTGGCGATTCTGACACTGTTTTCTCGTGACATATTGTACTTCATGTTAGTGGTAAAATTTATTTGATATAACTTGCGTTTATTTGTGAAAAAAACGGAAATTTGGCGAAAATTTAGAAAATTTCGCAATTTTCCAACTTTGAATTTTTATGCCCTTAAATCACAGAGATATGTCACGCAAAATACTTAATAAGTAACATTCCCCACATGTCTACTTTACATCAGCATAATTTTGGAAACAAATTTTTTTTTAGTTAGGGAGTTATAAGGGTTAAAAGTTGACCAGAAATTTCTCATTTCTACAACACCATTTTTTTAAGGGACCACATCTCATTTGAAGTCATTTTGAGGGGTCAATATGATAGAAAATAACCAAGTGTGACACCATTCTAAAAACTGCACCCCTCAAGGTGCTCAAAACCACATTCAAGAAGTTTATTAACCCTTCAGGTGTTTCACAGGAATTTTTGGAATGTTTAAATAAAAATGAACATTTAACTTTTTTTCACACAAAATTTATTTCAGCTCCAATTTGTTTTATTTTACCAAGGGTAACAGGAGAAAATGGACCCCAAAAGTTGTTGTACAATTTGTCCTGAGTACGCTGATACCCAATATGTGGGGGTAAACCACTGTTTGGGCGCATGGCAGAGCTCGGAAGGAAAGGAGCGCCGTTTTACTTTTCAATGCAAAATTGACTGGAATTGAGATGGGACTAGTGTTGAACGATACCGTCCGATACTTGAAAGTATTGGTATCGGAAAGTATCGGCCGATACTGGCAAAGTATCGGATCTAATCCGATACCGATACCCGATACCAATACAAGTCAATGGGACTCAAGTATCGGACGGTATCCCTGATGGTTCCCAGGGTCTGAAGGAGAGGAAACTCTCCTTCAGGCCCTGGGATCCATATTAATGTGTAAAATAAAGAATTAAAATAAAAAATATTGATATACTCACCCTCGGACGCAGCCTGCACCTTACCGAGGGAACTGGCAGCCTTCTTTGCTTAAAATGCGCGCGTTTACTGCCTTCCGTGATGTCACGGCTTCTGATTGGTCGCGTGCCGCCCATGTGACCGCGACGCAACCAATCACACAAGCCGTGACGTAATTTTCAGGTCCTGAATGCCTAGAATTAGGCATTCAGGACCTGAAAATTACGTCACGGCTTGTGTAATTGGTCGCGTCGCGGTCACATGGGCGGCACGCGACCAATCAGAAGCCGTTACGTAATTTTCAGGTCCTGAATGCCTAGAATTAGGCATTCAGGACCTGAAAATTACGTCACGGCTTGTGTGATTGGTCACGGCGCGGTCACATGGGCGGCACGCGACCAATCAGAAGCCGTGACGTCACGGAAGGCAGTAAACGCGCGCATTTTAAGCAAAGAAGGCTGCCGGTTCCCTCGGTAAAGTGCAGGTTGCGTCGGAGAGGTGAGTATATCAATATTTTTTATTTTAATTCTTTATTTTACACATTATATCGATCCCGATACCGATTCCCGATACAACAAAAGTATCGGATCTCGGTATTGGAATTCCGATACCGCAAATATCGACCGATACCCGATACTTGCGGTATCGGAATGCTCAACACTAGATGGGACGCCATGTTGCGTTTGGAGAGCCTCTGATGTGCCTAAACATTGAAACCCCCCACAAGTGACACCATTTTGGAAAGTAGACCCCCTAAGGAACTTATCTAGATGTGTGGTGAGCACTTTGACCCACCAAGTGCTTCACAGAAGTTTATAATGCAGAGCCGTAAAAATAAAAAATCATATTTTTTCACAAAAATGATTTTTCGCCCCCAATTTTTTATTTTCACAAGGGTAACAGGATAAATTGGACCATAAAAGTTGTTGTCCAATTTGTCCTGAGTACGACGATACCCCATATGTGGGGGTAAACCACTGTTTGGGCGCATAGCAGAGCTCGGAAGGGAAGGAGCGCCATTTTACTTTTCAAAGCAAAATTGACTGGAATTGAGATGGACGCCATGTTGCGTTTGGAGAGCCCCTCATGTGCCTAAACATTGAAACCCCCCACAAGTGATACTGTTTTGGAAAGTAGACCCCTTAAGGAACTTATCTAGATGTGTGGTGAGCACTTTGACCCAACAAGTGCTTCACAGAAGTTTATAATGCAGAGCCGTAAAAATAAAAATCATATTTCTTCACAAAAGTGATATTTTTGCCCCCAATTTTTTATTTTCCCAAGGGTAAGAGAAGAAATTAGACCACAAAAGTTGTTGTGCAATTTGTCCTGAGTACGACGATACCCCATATGTGGGGGTAAACCACTGTTTGGGCGCATAGCAGAGCTCGGAAGGGAAGGAGCGCCATTTTACTTTTCAATGCAAAATTGACTGGAATTAAGATGGGACGCCATGTTGCGTTTGGAGAGCCCCTGATGTGCCTATACATTGAAACCCCCCACAAGTGACACCATTTTGGAAAGTAGACCCCCTAAGGAACTTATCTAGATGTGTTTTGAGAGCTTTGAACCCCCAAGTGTTTCACTACAGTTTATAACGCAGAGCCGTGAAAATAAAAATTCCTTTTTTTTTCACAAAAATTATTTTTTAGCCCCCAGTTTTGTATTTTCACAAGGGTAACAGGATAAATTGGACCCTAAAAGTTGTTGTCCAATTTGTCCTGAGTACGCTGATACCCCATATGTGCGGGGAACCACTGTTTGGGTGCCTGGCAGAGCTCAGAAGGGAAGGAGCGCCATTTGGAATGCAGACTTAGATGGATTGGTCTGCAGGCGTCACCTTGCATTTGCAGAGCCCCTGATGTACCCAAACAGTACAAACCCCCCACAAGTGACCCCATATTGGAAACTAGACCTCCCAAGGAATTTATCTAGATGTGTTGTGAGAACTTTGAACCCCCAAGTGTTTCACTACAGTTTATAACGCAGAGCCGTGAAAATAAAAATTCTTTTTTTTACACAAAAATGATTTTTTAGCCCCCAGTTTTGTATTTTCACAAGGGTAACAGGATAAATTGGACACCACAGGTTGTTGTCCAATTTGTCCTGAGTACGCTGATACCCCATATGTGAGGGGGAACCACTGTTTGGGCGCATGGCAGAGCTTAGAAGGGAAGGAGCACCATTTGGAATGCAGACCTGGATGGATTGGTCTGCAGGCGTCACGTTGCATTTGCAGAGCCCCTGATGTACCCAAACAGTACAAACCCCCCACAAGTTACCCCATATTGGAAACTAGACCTCCTAAGGAACTTATCTAGATATGTTGTGAGAACTTTGAACCCCCAAGTGTTTCACTACAGTTTACAACGCAGAGCCATGAAAATAAAAAATCTTTTTTTTTTCCCACAAAAATGATTTTTAGCCCCCCAAATTTTTATTTTCCCAAGGATAACAAGAGAACTTCGACCCCAAAAGTTGTTGTCCAATTTGTCTCGAGTACTCTGATACCCCATATGTTGGGGTAAACCCCTGTTTGGACGCACGGGAGAGCTCGGAAGGGAAGGAGCACTTTTACTTTTTCAACGCAGAATTGGCTGGAATTGAGATCGGACGCCATGTCGCGTTTGGAGAGCCCTTGATGTGCCTAAACAGTAGTGTTGAGCATTCCGATACCGCAAGTATCGGGTATCGGCCGATACTTGTGGTATCGGAATTCCGATACCGGGATTCCGATACTTGCCGCGTATCGGATACCGGAATCGGAAGTTCTAAGATTCAAAAAGCAGAAATTCAGCCAATGAGATTGATTCCAAGTGTGGGCACATCCTGTTTAGCATGGAGGGCATGAAACTACTGGCAAGGCTGTGATTGGCTGGTGTAATGATGTCATGATGCAGTTTAAAAGTCGCTGGCGCCATTTTGCGATCACTCTGCTGTGAATTCAGTTAGTGACAGGACGCTGTTTGCTGACTGAGGGACAGTTTAGAGATAGCGATTTGCTTCTTTGTGCTTTCCAAAGGCTAATTTAGCAACCGCTGTGTTCACCTACTATTCACCTTGCTTTTGCCTTGTAGCGCTGTTTTCACAGCGATCTGCAGGGTCTGTGTGTGTGTGTGAGTGCAGCCCAGTCTCCAGTCTGAGTGCAGCCACATAGGCCATCCATAGTTGGTTGTATTCAGTTCAGGGAGGGTGGTTCATTGCCTCATACTGTTCCTTTTTTTTTTTTTTTCCCAAGTAGTGTAGTCTGCTGCTAATTTATTCCAAAAAATCCTATTAGTGTCTTTCCACCCGTCTCCAGCTAATTTGTGGAAAAACACTACATAGGATAAAGTAGAGGAGGGTTTTTGGGCCTTGCAGCGCCGTTTACGGCTGTCTGCACGGTCTCCGTGTGACTGCAGCTCGCCCTGTAGTCTGTGAGCAGCCGTAGCCTGGTTGTCTCCAGCTCAGGGTTTTTCACTGCGTCATACCGCCAAATCAATTTTCTTTTTTTTCAAAGTAGTGTAGTCTGCTGCTAATTAATTTTAAAAAATCCTATTAGTGTCTTTCCACCCGTCTACAGCTAATTTGTGGAAAAACACTACATAGGATAAAGTAGAGGAGGGTTTTTGGGCCTTGCAGCGCCGTTTACGGCTGTCTGCACGGTCTCCGTGTGACTGCAGCTCGCCCTGTAATCTGTGAGCAGCTGTAGCCTGGTTGTCTCCAGCTCAGGGTTTTTCACTGCGTCATACCGCCAAATCAATTTTCTTTTTTTTCAAAGTAGTGTAGTCTGCTGCTAATTAATTTAAAAAAATCCTATTAGTGTCTTTCCACCCGTCTCCAGCTAATTTGTGGAAAAACACTACATAGGATAAAGTAGAGGAGGGTTTTTGGGCCTTGCAGCGCCGTTTACGGCTGTCTGCACGGTCTCCGTGTGACTGCAGCTCGCCCTGTAATCTGTGAGCAGCTATAGCCTGGTTGTCTCCAGCTCAGGGTTTTTCACTGCGTCATACTGCCAAATCAATTTTCTTTTTTTTCAAAGTAGTGTAGTCTGCTGCTAATTAATTTAAAAAAATCCTATTAGTGTCTTTCCACCCGTCTCCAGCTAATTTGTGGAAAAACACTACATAGGATAAAGTAGAGGAGGGTTTTTGGGCCTTGCAGCGCCGTTTACGGCTGTCTGCACGGTCTCCGTGTGACTGCAGCTCGCCCTGTAATCTGTGAGCAGCTATAGCCTGGTTGTCTCCAGCTCAGGGTTTTTCACTGCGTCATACCGCCAAATCAATTTTCTTTTTTTTCCAAATAGTGTAGTCTGCTGCTAATTTATTCAAAAAAATCCTATTAGTGTCTTTCCACCCGTCTCCAGCTAATTTGTGGAAAAACACTACATAGGATAAAGTAGAGGAGGGTTTTTGGGCCTTGTAGCGCCGTTTACGTCTGTCTGCACGGTCTCCGTGTGATTGCAGCTCTATCTGTTGTCAGTTCAGCCCCCAAAAAATAAATAAATAATAAAGTTCACCAAACACACCAGTTACACCACTTTACATTTCTGTAGGCCACATTAGCTCATATTAAAGTCTAGTCCACACTTTAGATAATTAGTGCTTCTTATACCTGTTAGGAGGAGTTGCTCAGGAATAAGCACACAAATCCGTTAGTACTTTTCTGCTTATCTTTATCAGTCAACCAAGATGAAGAAGGCAGTGAGTAAGGCACGTGGGCGTGGGCGTGGGCGCGGAGCAGGGAGGGGACGTGGGGATTCTGTGCCTGCTGCGGGCACCGGTGACTCATCAGCACCCACTTTCACCAGGCAACAGTCGTTCATGCGAAGCTTTGTGTCCGAGCGCCGTACACCGCTGCTGCGTGAAGAACAAATTGAAGCTGTTGTCGGATGGATGGCAGCTAATGCATCAACTTCCATTAGTGCCACATCCTCTCAGACACAGAGCACTGGAGAGCAGCCATCTGTCTCTTCACCACCTGCCAAATTGCCCAGGCAGACAGAGAGCCCAGGACAGGAGCCGTCTCTACTTCTGTTCTCTGAATCTCTTGGCTTGGAAACAGGGGGCCAGCCAAGCAGCATTGGAGAAATGGAAGAAGAGGCAGGGTGCAGTGATGCCCAACAGCTTTTTCTGTCTTCCTCTGAAGAGGCGGGTGGGCCAGTGGCTCCGGTCACCACATCGCAGGCCGCATCAGCTGATGATGACACTCAGGTGCCACTTACTGGTGCGTGCTCTGCTGCTGAGACTACCCAGGAGGAGCAGTTGGGGGCAGAGGGTAGTGTAGATGATGAGGTCCTCGACCCATCTTGGCGTGAGGGACAGGAAGGTGGTGGGAGCAGCTCTGAGGAAGAGATTCCCCGTACGGCCCAAAGAGGGAGAGGGAGGGGGAAGACTGCGGATCCTGCAGCCTCCGCTTTGGCACCCGTTAGGAGCATGTCTCTTCCAAAAGCCAAAAAGGGCGCTCCCAAGACTTGCAGTGCCTGGTCCTTTTTTGACACAGTTGCAGATGACATTTGCTATGTCAGATGCAACGTGTGTCATCAAAAAGTCAAAAGAGGGAAAAATGTCAGCAACCTCAATACCTCCAACATGTGGAAACATGTGCGCAACAGGCACCCGGCGGAGTTAGAAAAACACACTGAAGAGGTAGGCCAACCAACAGCGGCAGCTACCACCTCTTCAGCTCGTGTTGCCTCTTCCTCTACCTCACACGCAGCTGGTTCGGCGTCCTCCCAGGATCGCCGTGGAAGAACCTCTGCCCCTGTTGTCCAGAGACCCGCTGTAATTCCACCCGCAGCGCCACTTTCCCAGTCATCCACACACTCCCAGCCCAGTCTACAGCCATCGGTAGTACAGGCATGGGAGAAAAGGCGGCCTTTCTCGTCAAACCACCCACGAGCACAGGCTCTGACTGCAGGCATTGCCAAACTTCTGTCACTGGAAATGCTGTCATTCAGGCTGGTGGAGACTGACAGCTTCCGTGACTTGATGTCATTGGCAGTCCCACAGTACAATGTGCCCAGCCGCTTTTACTTCAGCAGGCAAGCCGTCCCTGCCCTGCAGAAGCATGTGGAGGGACACATAAAACACGCGCTACTGAACGCCGTCAGTAGCAAGGTCCACCTCACCACCGATGCGTGGACCAGTCAACATGGACAGGGGCGATACCTTTCCCTCACTGCCCATTGGGTTAATGTCGTTGAGCCGGGTACAGACCGTGCGAGTGGCGCAGGACGTGTCCTGCCCACTCCAAGGATTGCAGGAATCCATTCTGTACGCATTGACTCCTCCTCTTACACCAGTTCCTCAGAATCATCGCTGCAGGAGCCGTCACAGTCCACCTCCACATGGACCCGTGATGAACGTGTACCTGTTACGACCGACATGAGCACAGCCGTGGCCAAACGTCAACAGGCCGTCTTGAAATTAATTTTCTTGGGGAATCGTAGCCACACAGCGCAGGAGCTCTGGAATGCCATCAAGCAGGAGAGCGATGTGTGGTTTGTGCCAGCGAATCTCCAGCCAGGCATGGTAGTGTGTGATAATGGCCGAAATCTGGTGGCAGCTCTGGGCCTCGGCAACCTCACTCACATCCCATGTCTGGCACATGTGCTCAATTTGGTCGTGCAGAGCTTTTTGAGGGACTATCCGGATCTTGATGCACTGCTGCACAAGGTCCGCCTAGAGTGTGCTCACTTGCGGCGTTCCAGCACGGCAAAAGCGCGCATTGCGGCTCTGCAGCGCCGACACCGCCTGCCGGAACATCGCATCATATGTGACCTACCTACCAGGTGGAATTCCACGTTACATATGTTGGAGCGGTTGTGTGAGCAGCAGCAAGCTGTAATGGAGTACCAGCTGCTTCAGGCGCAAAAAAGTCGCAGTCAGCGCCGTACAGACTTCACAACCACAGAGTGGGCCACTATGAATGACGTCTGCCAGGTTTTGCGTCCCTTTGATTATTCCACGCGGATGGCGAGTGCAGATGATGCACTAGTCAGCATGACTGTCCCCCTTATCTGCCTGCTTGAAAAATCACTGCAAGCGCTAAGGGATGATGTTGTGGAAGAGGTGGAGGATGAGGATTCACCATTTCCATCATCTTCTGGACAGTCAGCGCCACGTGGTTCCTCACAAACGCGTAGGCAGGGGACCGTTTGTGAGGAGGATGAGGAGGAGTCAATGGAGGAGGAAGACATCCGTCCAGAGGAGGGAGTTACACAATTGTCCAGTAGTCAGTGTGTACAGCGAGGGTGGGGTGATGACGAGCGGGCAGAGATCACGCCTCCAGCAGGGGACAGCGTTTCTTGGGCAGTTGGCAGTCTGCAGCACATGGTGGATTACATGCTGCAGTGCCTGAGAAACGACCGCCGCATCGCCCACATTCTCAACATGTCTGATTATTGGGTGTTCACCCTCCTCGATCCTCGCTACCGGGACAACGTAGAAAGCCTCATCACACCGTTGAACCGGGAGCGAAAAATGCGGGAGTACCAAGACACACTGGTCAATTCCATCATCTTCTCCATTCCAACTGAGAGAAGTGCTGCTAGTGCATTCCAAAGCAGCTCAGTGCGTCCAGGCCGTGGTGGAGGCTCTGCACAAAGAGGGAGCAGAAGCAGTGCCTCTGCCCAAGGCAAGACCAGTATGGCCGAACTGTGGCACAGTTTTCTGTGCCCGCCACAAAAGTCTACACCATCACAGACGGCTCCAGTCAGCAGGAGGCAACGGTTCCGTCAGATGGTGACAGACTACATGTCTTGCCCTCTTGCTGTACTCCCAGACGGCTCTTCCCCTTTCAAGTTTTGGGTCTCAAAGCTGGATACATGGCCAGAGCTAAGCCAGTATGCATTGGAGGTGCTGTCTTGCCCTGCGGCCAGTGTATTATCGGAACGTGTCTTTAGTGCTGCAGGTGGTGTACTAACTGACCGTCGCATGCGACTATCCTCCGATAACGTTGACCGGCTTACTTTCCTGAAAATGAACAAGGCCTGGATCTCGCCGGAATTTGCCACTCCTCCTCCTGATTGAATAATTAGGTCACTGTATACGTTATCCAGGTCTCCTGTTGTGTTCATCTTTCTACCACCTGAACTTAAATTCCTGGGCTCCAACACCGCCAGTTGAGGCTCAGACGTGCCGTCTGCACAGTCAAAACATACGACCCAGTGTTATTGGGTTTCAGTAACGTCAGCTGATCCCCAGCTGTGTAGCCGGCAATGTGTCATGCGACCGCCACGCTGACACAACAACTGAAATGTAAGGGAATCTGTCCCCCCCCCCCCAAGGCGTTTGTTACTGAAAGAGCCACCTTGTGCAGCAGTAATGCTGCCCAAGGAAAAGGTAGCTATTTTTGTTTAGCTCCTTGCACACGCAGAACTTAACACTTATAAAATGTGTCCACTGATACCGTAAAACCGTCCCGGAGGTGGGACTTTCCTTCGTAATGTGACGCAGCCCAGCCGTCATTCCTACCCCCCCGGCGCCGCGCACCGGCTCCTCAGCGTTGTTTTATTCCGTCCAGGAGCCTGCGCTGTTATGTTATCCCGTGGCCAGGCACACTTAGCGCTGCCCGTCTTCTGGCATCATTTGGTGTCTGGATGGCTGTGCCTGTGCGGCCGCGCTGGCAGAGAGCCCGCCTCGCAGTGTCTTCTGATTTAATCCCACTGGGGGCCTGGGATCCATGGACATGCGCAGTGCATATCTGAACCTCCACCTCTCACTCATTTCCCTATGGCTTCTTCAGACTGTTCGGTGTCAGCTGGTCCCTAACAGCATGCCACGGCCGTGACACCGCACAGTCTGAAGAAGCCATAGGGAGATGAGTGAGAGGTGGAGGTTCAGATATGCACTGCGCATGTCCATGGATCCCAGGCCCCCAGTGGGATTAAATCAGAAGACACTGCGAGGCGGGCTCTCTGCCAGCGCGGCCGCACAGGCGCAGCCATCCAGACACCAAATGATGCCAGAAGACGGGCAGCGCTAAGTGTGCCTGGCCACGGGATAACATAACAGCGCAGGCTCCTGGACGGAATAAAACAACGCTGAGGAGCCGGTGCGCGGCGCCGGGGGGGTAGGAATGACGGCTGGGCTGCGTCACATTACGAAGGAAAGTCCCACCTCCGGGACGGTTTTACGGTTGCAGGGGACACATTTTATAAGTGTTTAGTTCTGTGTTTGCAAGGAGCATGATGAAAAGAGCCACCTTTTCCTTTTGCATCTTTTGTGCTGCACAAGCTGGCTCTTTCAGCTACAAACGCCTTGGGGGGGGGTTAAAGGTTCCCTTTCGACTTTCTCAGGCTTCGGCCTACATTGTGTTCCTCTGCTTTTCCACCTGTCCCTGGGCTCCAACACCGCTAGTTGTTGCCTGGTAGTGCTGTACGCACAGTCCCAACAGTCGCTCCTCTGTTATTGGGGTTCAGTAACGTCAGCTGTTCCCCTGCTGTGTGTGTGGCAATCCCTCCTACCTCCTCCTACCTCCTCCAACCTCCTCCTCCTCCACCTGTCCCTGGGCTCCAACACCGCCAGTTGCCGTCCAGAAGTGCTGTACGCACAGTCAACAGTCCCTCCTCTGTTATTGGGGTTCAGTAACGTCAGCTGTTCCCCTGCTGTGTGTGTGGCAATCCCTCCTACCTCCTCCTACCTCCTCCAACCTCCTCCTCCTCCACCTGTCCCTGGGCTCCAACACCGCCAGTTGCCGTCCAGAAGTGCTGTACGCACAGTCAACAGTCCCTCCTCTGTTATTGGGGTTCAGTAACGTCAGCTGTTCCCCTGCTGTGTGTGTGGCAATCCCTCCTACCTCCTCCTACCTCCTCCAACCTCCTCCTCCTCCACCTGTCCCTGGGCTCCAACACCGCCAGTTGCCGTCCAGAAGTGCTGTACGCACAGTCAACAGTCCCTCCTCTGTTATTGGGGTTCAGTAACGTCAGCTGTTCCCCTGCTGTGTGTGTGGCAATCCCTCCTACCTCCTCCTACCTCCTCCTCCTCCTCCACCTGTCCCTGGGCTCCAACACCGCCAGTTGCCGTCCAGAAGTGCTGTACGCACAGTCAACAGTCCCTCCTCTGTTATTGGGGTTCAGTAACGTCAGCTGTTCCCCTGCTGTGTGTGTGGCAATCCCTCCTACCTCCTCCAACCTCCTCCTCCTCCACCTGTCCCTGGGCTCCAACACCGCCAGTTGCCGTCCAGAAGTGCTGTACGCACAGTCAACAGTCCCTCCTCTGTTATTGGGGTTCAGTAACGTCAGCTGTTCCCCTGCTGTGTGTGTGGCAATCCCTCCTACCTCCTCCTACCTCCTCCTCCTCCACCTGTCCCTGGGCTCCAACACCGCCAGTTGCCGTCCAGAAGTGCTGTACGCACAGTCAACAGTCCCTCCTCTGTTATTGGGGTTCAGTAACGTCAGCTGTTCCCCTGCTGTGTGTGTGGCAATCCCTCCTACCTCCTCCTACCTCCTCCAACCTCCTCCTCCTCCACCTGTCCCTGGGCTCCAACACCGCCAGTTGCCGTCCAGAAGTGCTGTACGCACAGTCAACAGTCGCTCCTCTGTTATTGGGGTTCAGTAACGTCAGCTGTTCCCCTGCTGTGTGTGTGGCAATCCCTCCTACCTCCTCCTACCTCCTCCAACCTCCTCCTCCTCCACCTGTCCCTGGGCTCCAACACCGCCAGTTGCCGTCCAGAAGTGCTGTACGCACAGTCAACAGTCGCTCCTCTGTTATTGGGGTTCAGTAACGTCAGCTGTTCCCCTGCTGTGTGTGTGGCAATCCCTCCTACCTCCTCCAACCTCCTCCTCCTCCACCTGTCCCTGGGCTCCAACACCGCCAGTTGCCGTCCAGAAGTGCTGTACGCACAGTCAACAGTCCCTCCTCTGTTATTGGGGTTCAGTAACGTCAGCTGTTCCCCTGCTGTGTGTGTGGCAATCCCTCCTACCTCCTCCTACCTCCTCCAACCTCCTCCTCCTCCACCTGTCCCTGGGCTCCAACACCGCCAGTTGCCGTCCAGAAGTGCTGTACGCACAGTCAACAGTCGCTCCTCTGTTATTGGGGTTCAGTAACGTCAGCTGTTCCCCTGCTGTGTGTGTGGCAATCCCTCCTACCTCCTCCAACCTCCTCCTCCTCCACCTGTCCCTGGGCTCCAACACCGCCAGTTGCCGTCCAGAAGTGCTGTACGCACAGTCAACAGTCCCTCCTCTGTTATTGGGGTTCAGTAACGTCAGCTGTTCCCCTGCTGTGTGTGTGGCAATCCCTCCTACCTCCTCCTACCTCCTCCAACCTCCTCCTCCTCCACGTGTCCCTGGGCTCCAACACCGCTAGTTGCCGTCCAGAAGTGCTGTACGCACAGAGCCAAACACCTCGCCAATGTGTTAGTGGGGTTCAGCACCGCCAGCTGTTCCCCTGCTGTGTATACGGCAACGTGTACTGCGACCGCCACGCAGACACAACAAGTTAAATGTAAGGGAACCTGACCCCCCCCCCCCCCCAGGCGTTTGTTACTGAAGGAGCCACCTTGTGCAGCAGTAATGATGATGCAAAGGGAAAAAGTGCCTCTTTTCGTGATGCTCCTTGCACATGCTGAACCAAACACTTATGAAATGTGTCCCCACACAGCGTTACACCGTCCGGTAGGTGGAACTTTCCTTTGTCGTGTGACGCAGCACAGCCATCATTTTTACCCCCTTGGCGCCGTGCGCCCCCTCCTCAGCGTTGTTTGAATCTGTCCCGGAGCCTGCGCTGTTAGGTTAGCCCTTGGCCATGCACACATGTTGCGCTGCCCGTCTTCTGACCTCATTTGGTGTCAGGCTGGCTGCGCCTGTGCGGGTGCGCTGGCCGAGATCCCGCCTCGCAGTGTCGTCTAATGTAATCCCACCGCGGGCCTGTGATCCGTGCCCGTGCGCAGTGCATATCCTCTCCTCTCACTCCCCTCCCTACGGCTTCTTCAGACTGTGCGATGTCAGCTGGTCCCTAATAGCATGCCACGGCCGTGACACCGCACAGTCTGAAAAAGCCGTAGGGAGGGGAGTGAGAGGAGAGGATATGCACTGCGCACGGGCACGGATCACAGGCCCGCGGTGGGATTACATGAGACGACACTGCGAGGCGGGATCTCGGCCAACGCACCCGCACAGGCGCAGCCAGCCTGACACCAAATGAGGTCAGAAGACGGGCAGCGCAACATGTGTGCATAGCCATGGGCTAACCTAACAGCGCAGGCTCCGGGACAGATTCAAACAACGCTGAGGAGGGTGCGAACGGCGACAAGGGGGTAAAAATGATGGCTGTGCTGCGTCACACGACAAAGGAAAGTTCCACCTACCGGACGGTTTAACGCTGTGTGGGGACACATTTCATAAATGTTAGGTTCCGCATGTACAAGGACCATAATTAAAAGAGCTAAGTTTACCTTTTCCAGCATTAGTGCTGTACACAATGGCTCTTTCAGCTACAAACGCCTGGGGGGGGGGGGGGGGTTAAAGGTTTCCTTTCAACTTGCTCGAGTGCAGGCTTCGGCCTACACTCCGCTCCCCCTGCTCCTCCTGCTGACCCTGGGCTCTAACACCGCCAGTTTTTGCCCAGATGTGCTAGCTGCACAGAGAAAAACACCAGCCAATGTGTCAGTGGGGTCCAGCACCGCCAGCTGTTCCCCTGCTGTGTAGCCGGCAACGTGTCCTGCGACCGCCACGCAGACACAAGAACTGAAATTGAAGGGAACCTGTCCCCCCTCCCCCAGGTGTTTCTATGTTTTACAGCTACCTTGAACAGCAGTAATGCTGCATGTGTGCAAGGTGGCTCAGAAACTTATTCTCCTTGCCCATGTTGAAGTGAACACGTCTAAAATGTGTCCTCTGTGACCATTAAAACGTCCCTCAGGTGTGATTTGACTTTGTATTGACACACGCAACAAGCTCCTTGGTAACGCTGCCCGTCTTCTGGCATCATTGTTTGGCTGGCTGCGCTTCTGCGGCCGCCCTGACCCACACAACGCCCCTCGGTGTCTTATTTATTGGGACTGCGAGGGTGTGATTGATGGGCAGGATCAGTGCATCAGTTCGCCTGTCCCTCCTCTCCTTCCGCCTTCTTCGGACTGTGCGGCTTCATGGCCGTGGCATGCGATAAGGGATCAGATGACGCCGCACAGTCTGAAGCGGGTGTAAGGACCCGAGTGTGAGAGGCGAACATATGTGCTGCGCCAGGCCCTGAATCCCAGCCCCGCAGTGTTTTAACAATGTTAAGACACTGCGGGGCTGGGATTCATGGTCATCGCGAACCGCACCGGCCGACATTACATGATGCCAGAAGATGGGCAGCGCTAACGGCGCTAGGCCAGGGGATAACACGACAGCGCAGACTCCTGTACAGCAAATAACAACGCTCGGGAGGCTGCACCCAGCACCAAGGTGGGATTCTTGACACCTGTGCTGCGTCTCATTACAAAGGGAACTCTCGCCTCCATTACACAGTTTGACTGTATAAAGGGCTAAATGTTATACGTGTTTCATTCAGCGTGTGCAAGGAGCGAAATTAAAAGAGCAACCTTTGACTTGTGCAGCACTACTGCTGCATAAGCTGTGGCTCTTCTACTTTCTAACCCCTGAGGGGGGGTTAAAGGTGACTTTTGAAATCGGTTCAATTAGGCTTCGGCCTACACTCTGCTCCACCTGCAGAGCCCGGGCTCCAACAACGCTAGTTGCTGTCCGGAAGTGCTGGCTGCACAGAGCCAAACACCTCGCCAATGTGTCAGGGGGGTCCAGCACCGCCAGCTGTTCCCCTGCTGTGTAGCCGGCAACGTGTCCTGCAAAAGCCACGCAGACACAACACACCCAAAGCTGCCGCCAGTGCAGGCTTCGGCCTACACTCCCCTCCCCCTGCTCCTCCTCCTCCTGCTCCTCCTCCTGCTGTCCCTGGGCTCTAACACACCGCCAGTTGGGGCCCAGATGTGCTAGCTGCACAGAGAAAAACACCAGCCAATGTGTCAGTGGGGTCCAGCACCGCCAGCTGTTCCCCTGCTGTGCAGCCGGCAACGTGTCCTGCAAAAGCCACGCAGACACAAGAACTGAAATTGAAGGGAACCTGTCCCCCCTCCCCAGGCGTTTTTACGTTATCCAGCCACCTTGTACAGCGGTAATGCTGCATGTGTGCAAGGTGGCTCAGAAACGTATTCTCCTCGCACATGTGGAACTGAAAACACGTCTGCAATGTGTCCTCTGTGTGACCATTTAACCGTCCCGGTGGTGTGACTTTCCTTTGTAATGACACGCTGCAACCCCCTTGGTAGCGCTGCCCGTCTTCTGGCATCATTGTTTGGCTGGCTGCGCCTCTGCGGCCGCCCTGACCCACACAACGCCCCTCGGTGTCTTAATTATTGGGACTGCGAGGGTGTGATTGATGGGCAGGATCAGTGCATCAGTTCGCCTGTCCCTCCTCTCCTTCCGCCTTCTTCGGACTGTGCGGCTTCATGGCCGTGGCATGCGATAAGGGATCAGATGACGCCGCACAGTCTGAAGCGGGTGTAAGGACCCGAGTGTGAGAGGCGAACATATGTGCTGCGCCAGGCCCTGAATCCCAGCCCCGCAGTGTTTTAACAATGTTAAGACACTGCGGGGCTGGGATTCATGGTCATCGCGAACCGCACCGGCCGACATTACATGATGCCAGAAGATGGGCAGCGCTAACGGCGCTAGGCCAGGGGATAACACGACAGCGCAGACTCCTGTACAGCAAATAACAACGCTCGGGAGGCTGCACCCAGCACCAAGGTGGGATTCTTGACACCTGTGCTGCGTCTCATTACAAAGGGAACTCTCGCCTCCATTACACAGTTTGACTGTATAAAGGGCTAAATGTTATACGTGTTTCATTCAGCGTGTGCAAGGAGCGAAATTAAAAGAGCAACCTTTGACTTGTGCAGCACTACTGCTGCATAAGCTGTGGCTCTTCTACTTTCTAACCCCTGAGGGGGGGTTAAAGGTGACTTTTGAAATCGGTTCAATTAGGCTTCGGCCTACACTCTGCTCCACCTGCAGAGCCCGGGCTCCAACAACGCTAGTTGCTGTCCGGAAGTGCTGGCTGCACAGAGCCAAACACCTCGCCAATGTGTCAGGGGGGTCCAGCACCGCCAGCTGTTCCCCTGCTGTGTAGCCGGCAACGTGTCCTGCAAAAGCCACGCAGACACAACACACCCAAAGCTGCCGCCAGTGCAGGCTTCGGCCTACACTCCCCTCCCCCTGCTCCTCCTCCTCCTGCTCCTCCTCCTGCTGTCCCTGGGCTCTAACACACCGCCAGTTGGGGCCCAGATGTGCTAGCTGCACAGAGAAAAACACCAGCCAATGTGTCAGTGGGGTCCAGCACCGCCAGCTGTTCCCCTGCTGTGCAGCCGGCAACGTGTCCTGCAAAAGCCACGCAGACACAAGAACTGAAATTGAAGGGAACCTGTCCCCCCTCCCCCAGGCGTTTTTACGTTATCCAGCCACCTTGTACAGCGGTAATGCTGCATGTGTGCAAGGTGGCTCAGAAACGTATTCTCCTCGCACATGTGGAACTGAAAACACGTCTGCAATGTGTCCTCTGTGTGACCATTTAACCGTCCCGGTGGTGTGACTTTCCTTTGTAATGACACGCTGCAACCCCCTTGGTAGCGCTGCCCGTCTTCTGGCATCATTGTTTGGCTGGCTGCGCCTCTGCGGCCGCCCTGACCCACACAACGCCCCTCGGTGTCTTAATTATTGGGACTGCGAGGGTGTGATTGATGGGCAGGATCAGTGCATCAGTTCGCCTGTCCCTCCTCTCCTTCCGCCTTCTTCGGACTGTGCGGCTTCATGGCCGTGGCATGCGATAAGGGATCAGATGACGCCGCACAGTCTGAAGCGGGTGTAAGGACCCGAGTGTGAGAGGCGAACATATGTGCTGCGCCAGGCCCTGAATCCCAGCCCCGCAGTGTTTTAACAATGTTAAGACACTGCGGGGCTGGGATTCATGGTCATCGCGAACCGCACCGGCCGACATTACATGATGCCAGAACATGGGCAGCGCTAACGGCGCTAGGCCAGGGGATAACACGACAGCGCAGACTCCTGTACAGCAAATAACAACGCTCGGGAGGCTGCACCCAGCACCAAGGTGGGATTCTTGACACCTGTGCTGCGTCTCATTACAAAGGGAACTCTCGCCTCCATTACACAGTTTGACTGTATAAAGGGCTAAATGTTATACGTGTTTCATTCAGCGTGTGCAAGGAGCGAAATTAAAAGAGCAACCTTTGACTTGTGCAGCACTACTGCTGCATAAGCTGTGGCTCTTCTACTTTCTAACCCCTGAGGGGGGGTTAAAGGTGACTTTTGAAATCGGTTCAATTAGGCTACGGCCTACACTCTGCTCCACCTGCAGAGCCCGGGCTCCAACAACGCTAGTTGCTGTCCGGAAGTGCTGGCTGCACAGAGCCAAACACCTCGCCAATGTGTCAGGGGGGTCCAGCACCGCCAGCTGTTCCCCTGCTGTGTAGCCGGCAACGTGTCCTGCAAAAGCCACGCAGACACAACACACCCAAAGCTGCCGCCAGTGCAGGCTTCGGCCTACACTCCCCTCCCCCTGCTCCTCCTCCTCCTGCTCCTCCTCCTGCTGTCCCTGGGCTCTAACACACCGCCAGTTGGGGCCCAGATGTGCTAGCTGCACAGAGAAAAACACCTCGCCAATGTGTCAGTGGGGTCCAGCACCGCCAGCTGTTCCCCTGCTGTGCAGCCGGCATCGTGTCCTGCAAAAGCCACGCAGACACAAGAACTGAAATTGAAGGGAACCTGTCCCCCCTCCCCCAGGCGTTTTTACGTTATCCAGCCACCTTGTACAGCGGTAATGCTGCATGTGTGCAAGGTGGCTCAGAAACGTATTCTCCTCGCACATGTGGAACTGAAAACACGTCTGCAATGTGTCCTCTGTGTGACCATTTAACCGTCCCGGTGGTGTGACTTTCCTTTGTAATGACACGCTGCAACCCCCTTGGTAGCGCTGCCCGTCTTCTGGCATCATTGTTTGGCTGGCTGCGCCTCTGCGGCCGCCCTGACCCACACAACGCCCCTCGGTGTCTTAATTATTGGGACTGCGAGGGTGTGATTGATGGGCAGGATCAGTGCATCAGTTCGCCTGTCCCTCCTCTCCTTCCGCCTTCTTCGGACTGTGCGGCTTCATGGCCGTGGCATGCGATAAGGGATCAGATGACGCCGCACAGTCTGAAGCGGGTGTAAGGACCCGAGTGTGAGAGGCGAACATATGTGCTGCGCCAGGCCCTGAATCCCAGCCCCGCAGTGTTTTAACAATGTTAAGACACTGCGGGGCTGGGATTCATGGTCATCGCGAACCGCACCGGCCGACATTACATGATGCCAGAACATGGGCAGCGCTAACGGCGCTAGGCCAGGGGATAACACGACAGCGCAGACTCCTGTACAGCAAATAACAACGCTCGGGAGGCTGCACCCAGCACCAAGGTGGGATTCTTGACACCTGTGCTGCGTCTCATTACAAAGGGAACTCTCGCCTCCATTACACAGTTTGACTGTATAAAGGGCTAAATGTTATACGTGTTTCATTCAGCGTGTGCAAGGAGCGAAATTAAAAGAGCAACCTTTGACTTGTGCAGCACTACTGCTGCATAAGCTGTGGCTCTTCTACTTTCTAACCCCTGAGGGGGGGTTAAAGGTGACTTTTGAAATCGGTTCAATTAGGCTTCGGCCTACACTCTGCTCCACCTGCAGAGCCCGGGCTCCAACAACGCTAGTTGCTGTCCGGAAGTGCTGGCTGCACAGAGCCAAACACCTCGCCAATGTGTCAGGGGGGTCCAGCACCGCCAGCTGTTCCCCTGCTGTGTAGCCGGCAACGTGTCCTGCAAAAGCCACGCAGACACAACACACCCAAAGCTGCCGCCAGTGCAGGCTTCGGCCTACACTCCCCTCCCCCTGCTCCTCCTCCTCCTGCTCCTCCTCCTGCTGTCCCTGGGCTCTAACACACCGCCAGTTGGGGCCCAGATGTGCTAGCTGCACAGAGAAAAACACCAGCCAATGTGTCAGTGGGGTCCAGCACCGCCAGCTGTTCCCCTGCTGTGCAGCCGGCAACGTGTCCTGCAAAAGCCACGCAGACACAAGAACTGAAATTGAAGGGAACCTGTCCCCCCTCCCCCAGGCGTTTTTACGTTATCCAGCCACCTTGTACAGCGGTAATGCTGCATGTGTGCAAGGTGGCTCAGAAACGTATTCTCCTCGCACATGTGGAACTGAAAACACGTCTGCAATGTGTCCTCTGTGTGACCATTTAACCGTCCCGGTGGTGTGACTTTCCTTTGTAATGACACGCTGCAACCCCCTTGGTAGCGCTGCCCGTCTTCTGGCATCATTGTTTGGCTGGCTGCGCCTCTGCGGCCGCCCTGACCCACACAACGCCCCTCGGTGTCTTAATTATTGGGACTGCGAGGGTGTGATTGATGGGCAGGATCAGTGCATCAGTTCGCCTGTCCCTCCTCTCCTTCCGCCTTCTTCGGACTGTGCGGCTTCATGGCCGTGGCATGCGATAAGGGATCAGATGACGCCGCACAGTCTGAAGCGGGTGTAAGGACCCGAGTGTGAGAGGCGAACATATGTGCTGCGCCAGGCCCTGAATCCCAGCCCCGCAGTGTTTTAACAATGTTAAGACACTGCGGGGCTGGGATTCATGGTCATCGCGAACCGCACCGGCCGACATTACATGATGCCAGAACATGGGCAGCGCTAACGGCGCTAGGCCAGGGGATAACACGACAGCGCAGACTCCTGTACAGCAAATAACAACGCTCGGGAGGCTGCACCCAGCACCAAGGTGGGATTCTTGACACCTGTGCTGCGTCTCATTACAAAGGGAACTCTCGCCTCCATTACACAGTTTGACTGTATAAAGGGCTAAATGTTATACGTGTTTCATTCAGCGTGTGCAAGGAGCGAAATTAAAAGAGCAACCTTTGACTTGTGCAGCACTACTGCTGCATAAGCTGTGGCTCTTCTACTTTCTAACCCCTGAGGGGGGGTTAAAGGTGACTTTTGAAATCGGTTCAATTAGGCTTCGGCCTACACTCTGCTCCACCTGCAGAGCCCGGGCTCCAACAACGCTAGTTGCTGTCCGGAAGTGCTGGCTGCACAGAGCCAAACACCTCGCCAATGTGTCAGGGGGGTCCAGCACCGCCAGCTGTTCCCCTGCTGTGTAGCCGGCAACGTGTCCTGCAAAAGCCACGCAGACACAACACACCCAAAGCTGCCGCCAGTGCAGGCTTCGGCCTACACTCCCCTCCCCCTGCTCCTCCTCCTCCTGCTCCTCCTCCTGCTGTCCCTGGGCTCTAACACACCGCCAGTTGGGGCCCAGATGTGCTAGCTGCACAGAGAAAAACACCAGCCAATGTGTCAGTGGGGTCCAGCACCGCCAGCTGTTCCCCTGCTGTGCAGCCGGCAACGTGTCCTGCAAAAGCCACGCAGACACAAGAACTGAAATTGAAGGGAACCTGTCCCCCCTCCCCCAGGCGTTTTTACGTTATCCAGCCACCTTGTACAGCGGTAATGCTGCATGTGTGCAAGGTGGCTCAGAAACGTATTCTCCTCGCACATGTGGAACTGAAAACACGTCTGCAATGTGTCCTCTGTGTGACCATTTAACCGTCCCGGTGGTGTGACTTTCCTTTGTAATGACACGCTGCAACCCCCTTGGTAGCGCTGCCCGTCTTCTGGCATCATTGTTTGGCTGGCTGCGCCTCTGCGGCCGCCCTGACCCACACAACGCCCCTCGGTGTCTTAATTATTGGGACTGCGAGGGTGTGATTGATGGGCAGGATCAGTGCATCAGTTCGCCTGTCCCTCCTCTCCTTCCGCCTTCTTCGGACTGTGCGGCTTCATGGCCGTGGCATGCGATAAGGGATCAGATGACGCCGCACAGTCTGAAGCGGGTGTAAGGACCCGAGTGTGAGAGGCGAACATATGTGCTGCGCCAGGCCCTGAATCCCAGCCCCGCAGTGTTTTAACAATGTTAAGACACTGCGGGGCTGGGATTCATGGTCATCGCGAACCGCACCGGCCGACATTACATGATGCCAGAACATGGGCAGCGCTAACGGCGCTAGGCCAGGGGATAACACGACAGCGCAGACTCCTGTACAGCAAATAACAACGCTCGGGAGGCTGCACCCAGCACCAAGGTGGGATTCTTGACACCTGTGCTGCGTCTCATTACAAAGGGAACTCTCGCCTCCATTACACAGTTTGACTGTATAAAGGGCTAAATGTTATACGTGTTTCATTCAGCGTGTGCAAGGAGCGAAATTAAAAGAGCAACCTTTGACTTGTGCAGCACTACTGCTGCATAAGCTGTGGCTCTTCTACTTTCTAACCCCTGAGGGGGGGTTAAAGGTTACCTTTGAAATTGGTTCAAGTAGGCTTCGGCCTACACTCTGCTCCCCCTGCAGAGCCCGGGCTACAACACCGCTCGTTGCTGTCCGGAAGTGCTGGCTGCACAGAGCCAAACACCTCGCCAATGTGTCAGTGGGGTCCAGCACCGCCAGCTGTTCCCCTGCTGTGCAGCCGGCAACGTGTCCTGCAAAAGCCACGCAGACACTTGCTCTTGTACCTTCTGCTCCCCATCCTGGTTCCAGTACCGTCAGCTGGTTCCGGGCAGAGCCTTTGGCTTAGGTGCCTCCCTCTGGGTATCCGAGTTCCACCAACGTCAGGTGGTCCTTGGTAGTGCTTTCAGGCACGGGTACCTCCTGCTTAGTAACCGGGTTCCAGTAACGTCAGCTGGTCCTCGGTAGTTCCATTGGCTCTTGGACCTTCGGCTACCCATCCGGGTTCCAGCACCGTCAGCTGGTTCTCGGCAGTGTCTTTTGCTCTTGTACCTTCTGCTCCCCATCCTGGTTCCAGTACCGTCAGCTGGTTCCGGGCAGAGCCTTTGGCTTAGGTGCCTCCCTCTGGGTATCCGAGTTCCACCAACGTCAGGTGGTCCTTGGTAGTGCTTTCAGGCACGGGTACCTCCTGCTTAGTAACCGGGTTCCAGTAACGTCAGCTGGTCCTCGGTAGTTCCATTGGCTCTTGGACCTTCGGGTAGCCATCCGAGTTCCAGTTCCATCAGCTGGTTCTCGGCATTTTCTCAGCCTTCTTGTACCTTCTGCTACATTTCCAAGTTCAAGAGACTAAACACGATGACCCGGAAGAACACCCCTAAGATGACGACGACACCAGAGACGACAACCACCGTGATGACGACGACCCTGGAGACGATGACCCTGAAGACCACCCCGATGACGACGACCCCGGAGACCACCCCGATGACGACGACCCCGGAGACGACGACCCTGGAGACGACGACGACCTGGAAGACCGAGAAGCAGAAGAACAAGAGGCTGCAGAACAAAGAGCAGAAGGACATTAAGCATAACACAAAATATCAGAGCAAAAAAATATTATGTAAATTATAAGCAGAAGAAGACTAAGCAGTGTATGGGGGTGAGTCCGTTCCTCCTCGTGGTGCCCCTGGATAAAGCCTGATGCTGCAGGCCAAACTGAACGCGGACAAATGTAACTGGTTTGTGACAGGCAGAACGGAAGGTGTAATCTTCAAACTTTTATAGATAACAACTACGGGAATGCCTGTCACAAATAAGAATATGATGAAGAAGTTGAATATGATGAAGATAATAGTAAAATAAAAAGAATATGAACAATGTAACCCAAAAAATAATAGGTAGAAGATGAAGAAGAAGATGAATAAGGTGAAGAAGTTGATGTCAAAGAAGCTGATGATGAGGATAATTAAGAAGAAAGCGTGGGAGAAGTAAAAAAGAAGGTGAAGGGCGTGGAAGTAGTGAAACATCAATATCTGACATAAAAAAAAAAAAAAAAAACATAGTCAAATTCTTTCTAACGCCGAACTTCATAAAAAAAAATTAAAAATCCTGCTATTCTATTACATTGGGCTAAACCTCTGTCCCTTTAATATCTCCGCCACGTCCCCCAATACATCCTACATTATTCTTAGTTGTTTTCCTTCATGTAGAATGAACCTACAAGTTTATAAAGGGTTTATTTTAATTCCGATATTTTCGTCCCATTGACTTGCATTGGGATCGGGTATCGGTATCGGATTGGATCCGATATTTTGACGGTATCGGCCGATACTTTCCGATACCGATACTTTCCGATATCGGAAAGTATCGCTCAACACTACTAAACAGTGGAAACCCCTCAATTCTACCTGAAACCCTAATCCAAATGCACCCCTAACCCTAATCCCAACGGTAACCCTAACCACACCCCTAACCCTGACACACCCCTAACTCTAATCCCAACCCTAATCCCAACCGTAAATGTAATCCAAACCCTAACCCTAACTTTAGCCCCAACCCTAAGCCTAACTTTAGCCCCAACCCTAACCCTAACTTTAGCCCCAACCCTAGCCCCAACCCTAGCCCTAACCCTAGCCCTAACCCTAACCCTAGCCCTAACCCTAGCTCTAACCCTAACCCTAGCCCTAACCCTAGCTCTAACCCTAACCCTAGCCATAACCCTAGCCCTAACCCTAGCTCTAACCCTAACCATAGCCCTAACCCTAACCCTAACCCTAACCCTAGCCCTAACCCTAGCCCTAACCCTAACCCTAGCCCTAATGGGAAAATGGAAATAAATACACTTTTTAAATTTTTTTATTTTTAACTAAGGGGGTGATGATGGGGGGTTTGATTTACTTTTATAGCGGGTTTTTTAGCGGATTTTTATGATTGGCAGCCGTCACACACTGAAAGACACTTTTCATTGCAAAAAATATTTTTTGCGTTACCACATTTTGAGACCTATAATTTTTCCATATTTTGGTCCACAGAGTCATGTGAGGTCTTGTTTTTTGCGGGACGAGTTAACGTTTTTATGGGTAACATTTTCGGACACGTGACAGTTTTTGATCACTTTTTATTTCGATTTTTGTGAGGCAGAATGACCAAAAACCAGCTATTCATGAATTTCTTTTGTGGGAGGCGTTTATACCGTTCCACGTTTGGTAAAATTGATTAAGCAGTTTTATTCTTCGGGTTAGTACGATTACAGCGATATCTCATTTATATCATTTTTTTATGTTTTGGTGCTTTTATACGATAAAAGCTATTTTATAGAAAAAATAATTATTTTGGCATGGCTTTATTCTGAGGACTATAACTTTTTTACTTTTTTGCTTATGATGCTGTATGGCGGCTCGTTTTTTGCAGGAAAAGATGACGTTTTCAGTGGTACCATGGTTATTTATATCTGTCTTTTTGATTGCGTGTTATTCCACTTTTTGTTCGGCGGTATGATAATAAAGCGTTGTTTTTTGGCTCGTTTTTTTTTTTTTTTTCTTACGGTGTTCACTGAAGGGGTTAACTAGTGGGACAGTTTTATAGGTTGGGTCATTACGGACGCGGCTATACTAAATATGTGTACTTTTATTGTTTTTTTTTTGTTTTTTTTAGATAAAGAAATGTATTTATGGGAATAATTTTTTATTTTTTTTTTTAGGAATTTTTTTTTTTTTTTTTTTTACACTTGTGGAAATTTTTTTTTTTTACTTTTTTACTTTGTCCCAGGGGGGGACATCACAGATTGCCCATCTGACAGTTTGCACAGCACTCTGTCAGATGGGCGATTGTACTTTCATCGGAGCAGGCTGCTCTGCAGCCTGCTCCGGACCCTGACCCAGAAGTACTCCCTGCAGGACCCGGATGCAGCCCCGCGGCCATTTTGGATCCGGGGCCTGCAGGGAGAAGACGCTCGGTACAAGGTGAGTACATCACCTTGTACCGATCGTCTCAGGGAAGCCCGCAGGGAGCCCCCTCCCTGCGCGATGCTTCCCTGTACCGCCGGTACACCGCGATCATGTTTGATCGCGGTGTGCCGGGCGTTAATGTGCCGGGGGCGGTCCGTGACCGCTCCCGGCACATAGTGCCGGATGTCAGCTGCGATAGGCAGCTGACACCCGGCCGCGATCGGCCGCGCTCCCCCCGTGAGCGCGGCCGATCGCATATGACGTACTATCCCGTCGGTGGTCATACGGGCCCACCCCACCTCGACGGGATAGTACGTCAGATGTCAGAAAGGGTTTAAGCATAAAACAGGTTCAGAATCTCTCTGTTACTTCCCTGGTAAATGTTGATTAACATGCAGCAGAGTTCCAGTGTCCACAAGTGTTCCAGAGATCCACAGAAGGAGATGGCTGAATTACTAAGTCCAAGACTTCCAGGAGCAGGACACAAGCTGACTGCAGACATGATTCAGAAGCACTGATTGAACAGCTGAGGCTGCTTATAAAGGCAAGAGGTGGAGAACAGGGTGGAAACATAGAAGCTACAAACTCCATACTGACTCAGGGCAAAGTAGCTGCAGGCAAGACAAAGCAAAATGGCCGATGGAAAAACCAGGTTACAATAACAGAAAATCACAGCAGATATAGCAAAGAGACTGAGAATCTTACAGTCAGTATACTGTGTGGGTGCACTATACTGTGTATAAGAGAGCATCATGTTGTGTAAAGGAGAGCTGTACAGGGGGAGACTCAGGACTTTATTAAATGTAAAGTGGGCACTTATTGTTATAGGGGAACTCAGGTTACTGTGGCTATCAAAGGGGCACACAGGGCATTATTACTTTCTATGGGCCAAATATGGGCACTGTTTTCTAGGGCACTTGCACCTGGCATTACTATATTGTATAGAGTTGCTTTAGGATTTAGAGGGCACAAGAGAATCACACAGCAGGTGCAGTAATAGGGACACATACGGCAGCAGCAGCTCAGTATTGGGGTATCAGGGGCAGTAATAGGGACACATACGGCAGCAGCGGCTCAGTATTGGGGTAGCAGATGCAGTAATAGGGACACATACGGCAGCAGAGGCTCAGTATTGGGATATCAGGTGCAGTAATAGCGACACAGATGGCAGCAGTGGCTCAGTATTGGGGTATCAGTGGCAGTAATAGGGACACATATGGCAGCAGCGGCTCAGTATTGGGGTATCAGATGCAGTAATAGGGACACATACTGCAGCAGAGGCTCAGTATTGGGGTATCAGGGGCAGTAATAGGGACACATACTGCAGCAGCGGCTCAGTATTGAGGTATCAAGTGCAGTAATAGGGACATATATGGCAGCAGCGGCTCAATATTGGGGTATCAAGTGCAGTAATAGGGACATATATGGCAGCAGCAGCTCAGTATTGGGGTATCAGGTGCAGTAATAGTAACACATACGGCAGAAGCGGCTCAGTATTGGGGTAGCCGGTGCAGTAATAGGGACACATATGGCAGCAGCGGCTCAGTATTGGGGTATCAGGTGCAGTAATAGGGACACATATGGCAGCAGCGGCTCAGTATTGGGGTATCAGGTGCAGTAATAGGGACACATACGGCAGCAGCGGCTCAGTATTGGGGTATCAGCAGGATGAGGAGTTTGTGCAGGTTGGGAATAGATGGTGATGGGGCTGGAATATGAGAAGTGAAATGTCTTTGTTGTATTCTCTGCAGGTGAGTCATTGCTGGAAGAAGTTGTCATGTCGGTCTGGGCCAGATGGAAAACATGGGAAAAGTGAACGATTCCATTCGAAAGAACATCAGTGGTAAGACATTATCTGTAACTGTGCAGTGATCTGTTATATGTTCTGTAGGACTGGCATCTACCACTGACCATATGGCGGTAATATCCATATTGGTCTTTATATAGAGATTATCTTCAGTAACAGCGCGGCCATCTGCTGAGGTTCTCCTCCAGTATTAGGGTGCGTCACCGGCTTGTAATCAAGGTTACCTGGTTAGGGGCCCACTCAGAAGCTTTGACCCCCTGGACCAAAACCCTAGCTTCGCCTCTGCTCATATGGACTCTTTTTTTCGGATTGTGTGCTGCACGTCAACAACACATTAGCCAATGTTTGTCAGTGCATAAGTAAGCATGAACAACTTTTCACATAGAGCATGCGCTTGTCTCATCCGTCTTGTGAACAAGACTGTTCCAGTTTAAATGGCAGCTGCTGCATCCGTCTTCGATGCATACAAGCACATGGAGATGCTTAAAGACACAGTCACGTCCATATATTTGCAGACATGACTAGTCCACGAAATCACACATTCATGTGACCTTGACCAAAAGTTGACATTAAATAGTTTAGCAATTACCCTATAATGTTTTTTACATTTTCATCACAATCATAGTAGGAAAGCATCTTATTATTTTGCATATTTTATTTAGCACCATCATATTCTGCAGCACTTTACATGCGCTATGATTGCTGCCCCAATGGGGTTCACAATCTAAATACCCTATCAGTATGTCTTTGGTGTGTGGGAGGAATCCAGAGAACCAGATGGAAACCCACGCAAACACGAGGAGAACATACAAACTCCTTGCAGATGTTGTCCTTGGTTGGCTTTGAATCTATGACCCAAGCACTGCAAAACAACAGTGCTAACCACTGAGTCACTGTGAACCCCTAGCATTCTATAAAATTTACAATGGGGTAACTTATAAAAAAGATTAGATTATAAAACAACAATACATACTTCCAATCCCCAAAAAATAACAAAAAGGCAATAACAAATTAGTTGATAGATATAGGAACTACTTTAAGCTCATGCTCTTTCAATCAACCACCTAAAAAGCTCTTGGACAAGATGGTGAATGTATTAGTTTTATTCCTCTTCTGTAGCAGGAAGTCAAATAGGTTGAGGTAAGTCACCAGCTCAGGTCCCACTAATTCTTCACATTTTTAGCATATTTTAACAAGGAGAACAAGGCCTAAACTTTATTTTAAAACTGGTTTAGATTGAACTAGTTTACTTTTCTCTAGTTACTTGAAATCTGCTTATGAATTTCATATTACCCATTAACCTACTGTTTGGAAAAAATATTGAGAAAGCTTCAAAAATTGTCAGTTAAGGACTGACCTTCATTTTCCTGTATGCTGACAGCAATTCAAATAAAACTCGTAAATATAGAAAGGTTAATATTAATTTTAGAATCCATAAAACAGAATTCAAATAGACTCAAAACTGACTCTGGTACTCTGAATGTGCTAGGCTTGAGTTCAAGAGCAAAACCTTCCTGAGGAAACTGTAGAATTTCAGGAACAGAAGGACTGTAAGGATAAATTGAATTAACGTTACACCAGGAGAGAAGGATCTGCCAAACTCTAGAGTCAATTTTGTTTGTAGAAGTTCTTCTGGCAAGCTTTGATGTGTTAATTACTTTAGTAGAAGGACCTTGAGGGTGAGACAGCAGGCTTAGCCTGTCAAATTCTAGGCTGTCAAAAACAGCTTTTTGAGATCTGGAAGAGCAATCTTTTTTAAATAATAGGTGTCTTCTGAGATCTAGTGTCAATTAGTTTTTGAAAAATCTCACAAGTCTGTAAAGCTGTTCTTTTAAAGAATTATTGCAATTGCAGATGCTCTGTTTCTCCTATAGTATCATTTAAATGGCAAAAAATCTTTGGAATGAAGGCAAAAACATGTTCAGGAAGAGCTATCTTTAGATGGCACAATAGTTGTGAGAGGTGATTGGAGTGATGATCAGAGATTCATGGCAAATAAATTATCTCAAGGACCTGACAAATTCTAATTTGAATTTTTTTAATAATTATTATTATTTTTTAAACTTTTTTTTAATAGAAATATAATTGTTGCAACCCAGAGCATATTATTGGTGGTGGGAGATAATTATCTGCTTCTTTTTGTTTTCCTCCTGTAAACTTGACAATTGCCATTGACTTATTGTAATTTTCTACTTATTTTGAAATTATCATTTTATCCCTCTGTCTGTCTTAATTACAGTTTAGAAAAACATGCACTAGATCCTGGTCCAAGTCTGTAGTCCATGGGCACTGGGTTAAAGCACTGTGAAGTTCCAATGTATGCTTTTGGACTGTAGAACAGTAGAAAATAGAAATGGAAGTGCATGGTGGAAATACTAAGTATTTTATCTATTAACATAACAGCTTTTATCTGTATTACATATTTAGAAGCAGCAGCATGAAAGAAATAATACAGCCATGTACAGTGGCATGTAAAAGTTTGGGCAACGCTGGTCAAAATTACTGGTATTGTGAAGAGTTAAGCAAGTTGAAAATGAAATGATCTCGAAAAGGTCTAAATTAAAAAATGCCACATTTTCTTTGAGCGTCCTTCATGGTTAGTACCTATTAGCACCCCAGATTGTAAACTCTTTTTGTAGTCAGACATTAGTCTCTCAATTATTGTTCGAGGGATTTTCATCCATTCTTCCTTGGAAAATTCTTCCAGTTCTATGAGATTCCTAGGTCATCCTGCATGCACTGATGTTCAGATCAGGGGACTGTGAGGGTCATTGTAATACCTTCACCTGGCACCTTTTGAGGTAGTCTATTGTGGATTTTGACGTGCGTTTAGGATCATTTTTCATTTGTAGAAGCCATCCTCTTTTCAATTTGAGCTTCTTTTTTTTTTTATAGATGGTGTTATGTTTGCATCAAGAATTGGTTGAAATTTAATTGATGTGAATATCAATTAACCCCTTTCTGCCATTGGACGTACTATTCCGTCCATGTGGGGTGGGCCCTAATTCCCAAGGATGGAATAGTACGTCCAGCACGATCGGCCGCGCTCACGGGGGGAGCGCGGCCGATCGCGGCCGGATGTCAGCTGCCTATCGCAGCTGACATCCGGCACTATGTGCCAGGAGCGGTCACGGACCGCCCCCCGGCACATTAACCCCCGGCACACCACGATCAAACATGATCGCGGTGTGCCGGCGGTACAGGGAAGCGTCGCGCAGGGAAGGGTCTCCCTGCGGGCTTCCCTGAGACCCCCGGAGCAACGCGATGTGATCGCGTTGCTGCGAGGGTCTCCTACCTCCTATCCCTGCAGGCCCCGGATCCAAAATGGCCGCGGGGCTGCATCCGGGTCCTGCAGGGATTACTTCCGGGTGCAGAGCAGGCTGCAGATGAAAGCTGCAGCCTGCACTGCTGGAAGTAAGATCGGTGATCTGACAGAGTGCTGTGCACACTGTCAGATCAACGATCTGTAATGTCCCCCCCTGGGACAAAGTAAAAAAAAAAAAATTCCCACATGTGTAAAAAAAAAAAGAAAAAAAAAAATCTTAAATAAAGAAAAAAAATATATATATTATTCCCATAAATACATTCCTTTATCTAAATAAAAAAAATCAAACAATAAAATACACATATTTAGTATCGCCGCATCCGTAACGACCCGACCTATAAAACTATATCACTAGTTAACCCCTTCAGTGAACACCGTAAAAAAAAAAAAAAAAAACGAGGCAAAAAACAACGCTTTATTCTCATACCGCCAAACAAAAAGTAGAATAACACGCGATCAAAAAGACGGATATAAATAACCATGGTACCACTGCAAACGTCATCTTGTCCTGCAAAAAACGAGCTGCCATATAGCATCATCAGCAAAAAAATAAAAAAGTTATAGTCCTCAGAATAAAGCGATGCCAAAATAATTATTTTTTCTATAAAATAGTTTTTATCGTATAAAAGCGCCAAAACATAAAAAAAATGATAGAAATGAGGTATCGCTGTAATCGTACTGACCCGAAGAATAAAACTGCTTTATCAATTTTACCAAACGTGGAACGGTATAAACACCTCCCCCAAAAGAAATTCATGAATAGCTGGTTTTTGGTCATTCTGCCTCACAAAAATAGGAAAAAGCAAGCGATCAAAAAATCTCCCGTGCCCGAGCATGTTACCAATAAAAACGTAAACTCATTCCTCAAAAAACAAGACCTCACATGACTCTGTGGATTTAAATATGGAAAAATTATAGCTCTCAAAATGTGGTAATGCAAAAAATATTTTTTGCAATAAAAAGCTTCTTTCAGTGTCTGACAGCTGCCAATCATAAAACACGCTATAAAAGTACATCAAACCCCTCTTCATCACCCCCTTAGTTAGGGAAAAATAAAAAAATTTAAAAAATGTATTTATTTCCATTTTACCATTAGAGTTAGGGCTAGGGTTAGGGCTAGGGCTAGGGTTAGGGCTAGGGCTAGGGTTAGGGCTAGGGTTAGGGTTAGAGTTAGGGCTAGGGTTAGGGCTAGGGTTAGGGCTGGGGTTAGGGTTAGGGCTAGGGTTGGGGCTAGGGTTAGGGCTAGGGTTAGGGTTGGGGCTAGGGTTGGGGCTAGGGTTAGGGTTGGGGCTAGGGTTAGGGTTGGGGCTAGGGTTAGGGTTAGGGTTGGGGCTAAAGTTAGGGTTAGGGTTTGGATTACATCTATGGTTGGGAATAGGGTTGGGATTAGGGTTAGGGGTGTGTCTGGGTTAGAGGTGTGGTTAGGGTTACCGTTGGGATTAGGGTTAGGGGTGTGTTTGGATTAGGGTTTCAGTTATAATTGGGGGTTTCCCCTGTTTAGGCACATCAGGGGCTCTCCAAACGCGACATGGCGTCCGATCTCAATTTCAGCCAATTCTGCGTTGAAAAAGTAAAACAGTGCTCCTTCCCTTCCGAGCTCTCCCATGCGCCCAAACAAGGGTTTACCCCAACATATGGGGTATTAGCGTACTCGGAACACATTGGTGAACAACTTTTGGGGTCCAATCTCTCCTGTTACCCTTGGGAAAATACAAAACTGGGGGCTAAAAAATAATTTTTGTGGAAAAAAAAATATTTTTTATTTGCATGGCTCTGTGTTATAAACTGTAGTGAAACAATTGGGGGTTCAAAGCTCTCACAACACATCTAGATGAGTTCCTTAGGGGGTCCACTTTCCAAAATGGTGTCACTTGTGGGGGGTTTCTACTGTTTAGGTACATTAGGGCCTCTGCAAACACAACGTGACGCCTGCAGACCAATCCATCTAAGTCTGCATTCCAAATGGCGCTCCTTCCCTTCCGAGCCCTCCCATGCGCCTAAACGGTGGTTCCCCCCCACATATGGGGTATCAGCGTACTCAGGACAAATTGGACAACAACTTTTGGGGTCCAATTTCTCCTGTTACCCTTGGGAAAATACAAAACTGAGGGATAAAAAATCATTTTGGGGGGAATTTTTATTTTTTTATTTTCACGGCTATGCGTTATAAACTGTAGTGAAACACTTGAGGGTTCAAAACTCTCACAACACATCTAGATGAGTTGCTTAGGGGGTCTACTTTCCAAAATGGTGTCACTTGTGGTTTTTTTTAACTGTTTAGGTACATTAGGGCTCTGCAAACGCAATGTGACGCCTGCAGACCATTCCATCTAAGTCTGCATTCAAAATGGCGCTCCATCCCTTCTGAGCCCTCCCATTCGCCCAAACAGTGGTTCCCCCCCACATATGGGGTATCAGCGTACTCAGGACAAATTGGACAACAACTTTTGGGGTCCAATTTCTCCTGTTACCCTCAGGAAAATACAAAACTGGGGGCTAAAAAATAATTTTTGTGGGAAAAAAATGTTTGTTTTATTTTTACGGCTCTGCATTATAAACTTCTGTGAAGCAGTTGGTGGGTCAAAGTGCTCACTACACCTCTAGATAAGTTCCTTAGGGGGTCTACTTTCCAAAATGGTGTCACTTGTGGGGGGTTTCAATGTTTAGGCACATCAGTGGCTCTCCAAACGCAACATGGCGTCCCATCTCAATTCCTGTCAATTTTGCAGTGAAAAGTCAAACGGCGTTCCTTCCCTTCCGAGCTCTCCCATGTGCCCAAACAGTGGTTTACCCCAACATATGGGGTATCAGCATACTCAGGACAAATTGTAAAACAACTTTTGGGGTCCAATTTCTTCTCTTACCCTTGGGAAAATAAAAAATTGGGGGTGAAAAGATAATTTTTGTGAAAAAATATTATTTTTTATTTTTACGGTTCTGCATTATAAACTTCTGTGAAGCACTTGGTGGATCAAAGTGCTCACCACACCTCTAGATAAGTTTCTTAGGGGGTCTACTTTCCAAAATGGTGTCACTTCAATGTTTAGGCACATTAGTGGCTCTCCAAACGCAACATGGCATCCCACCTCAATTCCTGTCAATTTTGCATTGAAAAGTCAAACGGCGCTCCTTCCCTTCCGAGCTCTCCCATGCGCCCAAACAGTGGTTTACCCCCACATATGGGGTATCAGCGTACTCAGGACAAATTGTACAACATCTGTTGGGGTCCATTTTCTCCTGTTACCCTTGGTAAAATAAAATAAATTGGAGCTGAAGTAAATTTTGTGTGAAAAAAAAGTTAAATGCTCATTTTTATTTAAACATTCCAAAAATTCCTGTGAAACACCTGAAGGGTTAATAAACTTCTTGAATGTGGTTTTGAGCACCTTGAGGGGTGCAGTTTTTAGAATGGTGTCACACTTGGGTATTTTCTATCATATAGACCCCTTAAAATGACTTCAAATGAGATGTGGTCCCTAAAAAAAATGGTGTTGTGAAAATGAGAAATATGTCACGAGAAAACAATGTCAGAATCACCGGGATCCGTTGAAGCGTTCCAGAGTTATAACCTCATAAAGGGACAGTGGTCAGAATTGTAAAAATTGGCCCGGTCCATAACGTGCAAACCACCCTTGGGGGTGAAGGGGTTAAAAATATCGGCTACCGGGGGGTAGCTGAGACCCCAGACAACATGATTCGGGAGGGTTTTTACCGGCGACTGCCAAAAAAAGTCACATTTCCCACTTAATTTCTCTCTCCTCTGATGTGATTGCACATCAGAGGAGAGAGAAAAAGGGTCCCCTGATCCCCCGGTCACCCCCCCAGTACCTCTGGAGTAAATCAACTCCCCTCTTAGTTAAAAATAATAAAATAAAAAAAATGTATTTATTTCCATTTTTCTGCATGTGTAGTTATTCTCCAAGTGGTGTGCGCTCCCGAAACACAGTGGGTGAGATATGAAGATATATTCCAAAAACAAGTTTTATTAGAATAGCATACAATGCGTTTCAACTCTTATGAGTCTTCTTCAGGTATTATATATAAGCTATTACTGCTTTGTGCATTTTATGTATAAAGGAAGTCAGTGCTTATCATTTTTGGGCTGGTGCCATACCAGGGTTTAGCCCTTTCTAGACACACCCATATTTCTCCAACTTTATCCAGAGCTTTACACGCATAAACACATTAAAAAACTATAAAAACATTAAAAAAGTATTTTAAAAACAAACAAAAAAAAATAACATTTAAAAAAGTGTTTTCGCAAGTGCCCTGGATTGTGCTGCAAATCGTGAGCAGGGGGAACAACAACTAATCCACCTAGTGGAATTATAGACAAGTTTATAAAGACATCAAAAAAGGTGAGTGGAAAATAGCCCTTGTTTAACATACAGTCGAATCTAACTGCTGCAGTTAGAATCTGCGCTCTCTCCCCTCTTTCAATTTTTTTATTTCCATTTTTCCATTAGAGTTAGAGTGTCACGGGGAGACTAGGTGAGCGAGAGCTAATAACCCGGGTCCCTGCAATTTCCCTCAGACTAGGGAAATCCTGACTGACCCTCTACCTGGAGTTTACACTGATGGTGTGCATGTCCAGGCCTCGACCCTCGCCCTGTCTCCTGTTTCAACCCTAGTCTGAAACCAACCGCCAACCACCCAGTGAAGAGGTAATACACCAATACCCACAGTTAGCACAGACAAGGATAAAGGAAAATATACACCACGCCGCAGTCACTCAGGAATACACTATAAATGTGCAGGGCAAAATAAATACAAATATAGGAAGGAGTAAATAAGACTAAGGAAAATACACCACCAGCAACGAATCTCCAACAACCAGCTCTCCACTCCAGACCGAGATAACAACGCACAAGACAGAAGCTATAATCGGCGACGCCCAATGATCAGGAGAACTACTTAAAGGCAATGGGCATGACCCAGCTTCCAATCCGAGGATCAGGTAAATCAACCCCGGAACAGCTAGATAAAATCTAGCCGATGCCAATGAGCAAATAGTGGTCAAAAGCGGAATTACCGCTGTCTGTCGAACGACCTGGTCTGAACAGCGTCCGACATGACAGTACCCCGCCTTCTAAGAGGGACCCCAGGGCCCTCACGGCTTATAGGACCCGGCTTGTCTGGATGGCGACGATGAAAAAACCTGACCAGCCGATCCGCATGAATATCCGAGGCTGGTACCAGGACCTCTCCTCAGGCCCATAACCATGCCAATGTACCAAGTACTGTAAAGTGCGACGCACTACACGAGAGTCAACCACCTTGGAGACTTCAAACTCCAAATTACCATCCACCAAGACTGGAGGTGGCATAGGTGCTGCGTCCACAGAACCCACCACCTTCTTTAGAAGAGACCTGTGGAACACGTTGTGTATCTTATACACCGTAGGGAGCTCCAATCGGTACGCTACTGGGTTAATGATGGCGGTGACCCTAAATGGACCAATAAACGTGGACCCAATTTAAGGGATGGTATTTTGAGTCTTATGTTTTTTGTAGATAACCACACCCAGTCATCCACACTCAGGTCCGGACCTGGCACACGCCTACTGTCAGCCACACATTTGTACCTAGCACCCACACTCAACAGGCGCTGTTTAACTCTCCTCCAGACTGATGACAACTGTGCTCCTAACTGATCCTCCTCCGGAACGCCGGAAGAGCCCCTCTGACTCAAGGTACAAAATTGAGGATGTCGCCCATAAACACAAAATAACGGAGACTCCCCAGACGACTCCTGGCAGTGATTATTGATGGCAAACTCAGCCAAAGGAAGAAAGGTAGACCACTCCTCCTGGTTATCAGAGACAAAGCAGCGTAAGTACTGTTCCAAATTTTGGTTCATACGCTCAGTCTGACCATTTGACTGAGGATGGAATGCCGAAGAATGAGACAACTTGATCCCCAGCCGTGAGCAAAATGCTTTCCAAAATTTTGCCACAAACTGAGACCCCCTATCAGACACGATGTCAGCGGAACCCCATGAAGTCTGACCACCTCCTGCACAAATACCTGAGACAGAGTGTTAGCGTTGGGCAACGAAGGCAAAGGCACAAAGTGTGACATTTTAGAAAACCGATCAACAATCACCAAGATGACCGTGTTCCCAGCTGATGAGGGCAAATCAGTGATGAAATCCATGGAGATTTCCGTCCATGGCTTACTAGGTAGTGTGCCAACAGGATGGGAGCGGCGCGTCTTAGCCCTAGCGCACGTGGTACAAGCTGACACGTATGAGACCACGTCCTGTCGGATCTTGGGCCACCAAAACTGAAGTGACACCAACTCCAAGGTACCTCTAACCCCTGGGTGGCCAGCCAGGACAGCATCATGATGCTCCGCCAAAACCTTTAAGCGGAGATGAAGCGGTACAAAAGATTTGTTGATGGGAAGCTCAGATGGTACTGTAGCGCCCCCACTGCCGCAGGGCCGAGGGGTACCCGGTACCGGGTCTCTGAGTCTCTGTTCTGGGGTTGTCACGGTGGCTAGACTCGGTCCGTGACCCTGCTGAGGGGCGTACAATGAAGGTGGAGAGAATGGTGGTGATGTTGTGGTGGTGCGGTGCAGGTTAAATAACGAGGACACCAGGTTGCAGTCTCTTTACCTCTTTACTGAAGGTCCCAGGATCCTCAGTCCGGAATACGGTTAACCGGGCTGCGCAAGTTCGGCCGGTCCGATGGCACCTCCAGAGTTCCCTTTGCAGGTGGAAATCTGTGCCTACCTTCTAGCGCTTGTTTGTTGCGGTCCTCCCCTGCTGTGCTCATGGGATAGTCCCCACAACTGTTGTGTCTGTTTCTCATGTTCCCTCACAACTGGATTCTGATGTTCTTCTTCGTCCCCCAGATGATATG
This sequence comes from Ranitomeya variabilis, assembly GCF_051348905.1. Taxonomy (NCBI): domain Eukaryota; kingdom Metazoa; phylum Chordata; class Amphibia; order Anura; family Dendrobatidae; genus Ranitomeya; species Ranitomeya variabilis. The sequence continues at coordinate 689,119,885 of NC_135234.1, forward strand.
GCTAGGACGCACCCGTATGACGGGTAGGCTCGGAGCTCTTCCTGGACCCCAGTGTCGCCCTTCTCCTAGTGTGCCCCCTATGTCTTCGTAGGTGATTGGTGTGAGACAGCCCGCCTATAGCTGACTGTCCTGCCGTAGGTTTGAAGTATTGCTTGGAGCCTAATACCTCCTCGGCGTTCCGGCCACCGGCTACGCGCCTCAGTAGGATGTTGCCTCGTCTTACAGCACGACTCCTACTGGTATTTCTCCTTGTTGCATTGATCTCGTTTCTCACTCAGCACAATATACCTCGCTTCTTGTCCTTTCTTAGGGCACCGCCGCTATCAAGTGCAGGCGCGGTCCCGTAACGTTCTCTCTGTTCGCTAGGCCTCTGTCAGGATCCCACCCCTGACAGGGACCCCCCTGAGTTTCTCCCCGCAACACCCTCTGCCACAGGATGTTGCCTGTTCGATTCCCAGTCAGCTTCTGTCTAACTTTCTGCCTAACCCCCAGTTTTACCAGATTGTGAGGAGTGGCCTAATACATAGTACCCTTAGCTCCCCCTGGAGGCCAGACTGTGAAGTGTATTGGTGACTGTGATACCTGGTCAGAAGAACTCCTTCAGTGCCATCAGACGTACTATAGCCCCCCTTAGCGGCGGAGCATCAGTACTGCAACGACCAGGACTCTGGGGCGCTGCAGTACCTCCTCCTGAGCCTCGGCAATCTCAGCCTCAACCTCGGTAGTGAGAGCCGAAACCACAACACCCTTTTGGAGGATGGGTACTGGATCCTCCCAAGGTTCTCCCCCCAGAAAACACCTGGACAGAGCATCCGCCTTAGTGTTTTTAGACCCCGGTCTGTAAGTGACAACAAAATTGAACCGCGTGAAAAACAATGCCCAGCGAGCCTGCCTGGGGGACAGACGCTTGGCTGACTCCAAATACAGCAGATTCTTATGATCGGTAATAACAGTAACCTGATGTACCGACCCCTCCAAGAAATGTAGCCATTCCTCAAAGGCCAACTTGATTGCCAACAACTCCCTTTTGCCGATATCGTAGTTACGTTCGGCGGACGACAGTTTCTTGGAGAAATAGGCGCACGGACGCAAACCACTCACAGATGAGCCTTGAGATAGTACCGCCCCCACACCAACCTCAGACGCATCTACTTCCAGAACAAAGGGTTTTGATACGTCTGGCTGCACAAGCATGGGGGCTGAAACAAAACTGTTCTTAAGAAATTCAAATGCGCGCACAGCAGCCTCAGGCCAAACGGAGAAATTGGTACCCTTTTTAGTCATGTCAGTTAGCGGTTTAGCAATGATGGAAAAATCCTTGATAAATTTCCTATAGTAGTTAGAAAACCCAAGGAACCGCTGAAGTGCTTTCAGGTTATCAGGACGTTCCCAATGCAGCACCGCTTGCACCTTAGCGGCGTCCATTTTAAAACCAGGAGCAGACACAATATAACCCAAGAAAGGCAACTCTTGAACAGAAAATACACATTTCTCAAGTTTAGCATACAGCTTATTCTCTCTGAGAAGCTGTAACACCTGCCTGACATGATTTAAATGAGCATCACGGTCGCAAGAATATATGAGGATGTCATCTAGGTACACGATAACGAATTTCCCCAAAACATGCGAGAACACATCATTGATGAAATGTTGGAACACTGCAGGTGCGTTAGTCAACCCAAAAGGCATCACCAAATTTTCAAAATGACCCTAAGGGGTATTAAAAGCCGTCTTCCACTCATCACCTTGACGGACTCTTATGAGGTTGTACGCCCCCCTGAGGTCAAGCTTGGTAAACCACTTAGCACCCGCCACCTGGTTGAACAAATCTGGTATCAGTGGCATCGGGTATGGATCACGAACCGTAATCTGGTTCAACTCCCTGAAATCCAAACACGGGCGTAATCCGCCATCTTTCTTCTTCATGAAGAAGAACCCTGCTGCCACCGGCGAGGATTACGGCCTGATGTGCCCTTTGCTCAAGCTTTCAGCAATATAATCTTTTAACGCTTGTCTCTCCGGACCGGAGATGTTAAACATCCTTGCTTTAGGCAACTTGGCCCCTGGTTTAAACCTGATAGAACAGTCATAGGGACGATGTGGCGGCAACTCTGAACAACCCTTTTCAGAGAACACATCCACAAAATCCAGAAGTGACTCCGGAACGCTTGAAGTCACCGCAGCCACACATGTGGCCAGGCAATTCTCCTGGCAGAACTCGCTCCACTGAATTATGTCCTGAGTTTTCCAGTCAATTACCGGGTTGTGCATGGACAACCAAGGAAAACCCAAAACCACCTGAGCAGGAAGATTCCTGAGCACCTTACATGTAACCCGCTCGGAATGTAGAACCCCAATGTGGAGTTTCACCTCAGCCACAAATTCAGTAATCTCCCCCTGAGAGAGAGGAGCAGCATTGATGGTGACCACACGGATAGGATGAGACAGTTTTTCAATCCTAAAACCTGCAGTGCGCGCAAACTCCTCATCAATGAGATTTGTGGCTGAACCACTATCCACAAAAACAGTAATTGGCAGCTCATTGCCAGCGATAAAAACCTTAGCAGGGAGCATGCATTGAGAAACCACCATGGAGGATATACATAAGCTCAGATTGGTCTCCTCCACACCCTCTGAGCTTAGAAGTTTTCCGCCGTTGCATTTTTCTTAGACAGCAGAGGACAGATGTTAATAAAATGACCAGTTTTACTACAGTAAAAACAGGCTCCCTGCTTCCTGAGCTCAGGGGCTCGATTCTTAACATGTGATACCCCTGCGATTTGCATAGGTTCTGTGGGCTCACCTGCAGCAACCTCACGTGAACCTAAACCCTCTCCCATAGGCGGTGTCTCATGCTCCCCCTGACACAAACGGTAATCAATGCGGACAACCAGACTCATAGCGGAATCTAGAGAAGCAGGAGTCTCGTACATCAGAAGGGCTTTTTTAACCCTTCCAGAAAACCCATGAATAAACTGACTCCGCAATGCTGGATCATTCCATTGTGTATCGATCGCCCAGTGACGAAATTCAGAACAGTAATCCTCTGCAACTCGCTCCCCCTGGCGAATAGTGCATATCTTAGATTCTGCTAGAGCCATTCTGTCAGGTTCATCGTAGATTTTCCCAAGAGAAGAAAAAATCTCTCCACAGAGTCAAATGCAGCAGAATCAGGTGGCAAAGAAAACGCCCATGCTTGGGGATCCCCGCTTAACAATGACAACACCAGGCCCACACACTGAGCCTCATTACCGGAGGAGATCGGGTGCATACGGAAATATAGTTTGCAAGCTTCACGAAAAGAAACAAATTTACTGCGTTCCCCAGCAAATTTTTCAGGCAAAGGGAATTTAGGCTCAGCAACTCTTCCTGTCGCTCCAGCTTGCACATTAGATAGTGCTAGTCCCTGTTGCTGAACTGCCCCCCTCAACTCAGTGGCATGTAGGGACAGCGCCTCCAACTGGCGGGTGATGGAAGTCATGGGATCCATGACAAGAGAAAAAAAAAAGAAACCCTTTTTTTTGTAGTTGGGCCGATTATAATGTCACGGGGAGACTAGGTGAGCGAGAGCTAATAACCCGGGCCCCTGCAATTTCCCTCAGACTAGGGAAATCCTGACTGACCCTCTACCTGGAGTTTACACTGATGGTGTGCATGTCCAGGCCTCGACCCTCGCCCTGTCTCCTGTTTCAACCCTAGGCTGAAACCAACCGCCAACCACCCAGTGAAGAGGTAATACACCAATACCCACAGTTAGCACAGACAAGGATAAAGGAAAATATACACCACGCCGCAGTCACTCAGGAATACACTATAAATGTGCAGGGCAAAATAAATACAAATATAGGAAGGAGTAAATAAGACTAAGGAAAATACACCACCAGCAACGAATCTCCAACAACCAGCTCTCCACTCCAGACCGAGATAACAACGCACAAGACAGAAGCTATAATCGGCGACGCCCAATGATCAGGAGAACTACTTAAAGGCAATGGGCATGGCCCAGCTTCCAATCCGAGGATCAGGTAAATTAACCCCGGAACAGCTAGATAAAAATAGAGTTGGGCTAAAGTGAGTTGGACAAAAGTGAGTTGGGCTAAAGTTAGGGTTAGGGCTAGGGTTAAGGCTAGGGTTAGGGTTAGGGCAAGGGTTAGGGGTGGGATTACGGTTAGGGTTGGAATTAGGGTTAGGAGTGTGTTGGGTTAGGTTTGTGGTTAGGGTTATGGTTAGGGTTGGGATTAGGGTTAGAGGTGTGTTGGGGGTAGGGTTGGAGTTTGAATTGTGGGGTTTCCACTGTTTAGGTACATCAGGGGGTCTCCAACATGGCACAACCATCGATTCCAGCCAATTTTGCATTCAAACGGTGCTCCCTCCCTTCTGAGCCCTCATGCACCAAAACAGTGGCTTTTCCCCACATGTGGGGTATTGGCGTACTCAGGAGAAATTGCACAACAAATTTTGTGGTCCATTTTCTCCTGAGACACTTGTGAAAATAAAAAAAAATGGTTCCAAAGTAAATTTTTTGTGAAAAAAGTAAAATGTTCATTTTTTCCTTCCACATTGCTTTAGTTCTCGTGAAGCACCTGAAGGGTTAATAAACTTCTTGAATGTGGTTTTGCGCACCTTGATGTGTGTAGTTTTTAGAATGGTGTCAATTTTTGGTATTTTCAATTATATTGACCCCCCAAAGTCACTTAAAATGTGAGGTGGTCCCTAAAAAAATAGTTTTGTAAATTTTGTTGGAAAAATTAGAAATCGCTGGTCAAATTTAAACCCTTATAACTTCCTAACAAAAAAAATGTTGTTTCCAAAATTATGCTAATGTTAAGTAGACATGTGGAAAATGTTATTTATTAAGTATTTTGTGTGACACTACTCTCTGATTTAAGGGCATAAAAATTCAAAGGTTTGAAAATTGCAAAATGTTCAAAATTTTCGCCATATTTCCGTTTCTTCAGAAATAAATGCAAGTCATAGCAAATAAATTTTACCACTAACATGAAGTACAATATGTCATTAAAAAACTCTCTCAGAATCAGTGGGATCCGTTAAAGAATTCCAGAGTTATAACCACATGATGTGACAGTGGTCAGAATTGTAAAAATTGGCTTGGTCATTAAGTACAAAGTCGTCTCTGCCACTAAAGGGTTAAAACATGACACATCAGCAAAAGATAAAAGCCACGGTCAAAAACGCAATGAAAAAACGCAATTAACCTAATTTGCAAAATAGGTCCAGAAATGCTGCTGAAAATACGCAACATCAAAGACTCACCAAAGCTCATTGTAGAAACATAACCTAAGTCACCCATATGCAACGTCCAATCCTTGTTGCATCAACTTTTCACCTCCTTGTGGGCTAAATTCCTTAGGCCTATTGTTGCTAGACCGAGTCTTCTTGGTCTAGTGAGGCTGAGTTCACTTTTGCACATCTTTGCGTAATGCCATGTCATCACTATGTTCGTTTGCGAAAGCATCCTGTGATATCAGGTTGAATGGCGATGATAAGAAGACAGATAATGTTGAGGAATGGAAAGACCGAAGATGTGAGCAGTAAGGTGATTATAAGAATTGTTTCACCTTTCAGCCAACAGCCACCATTTTACTGAAACTGCGCAGAAACAATTTACAAAAAATCCGCATTTGCCAAAATCTATAGTATATAAACATTGCACATGTGGATATTTTTCTGTAGTTTCTACTAAACTGTACCACAGCACCCACCATACTTTATTACATCAAGTCTAGTTTCTTGTTAGATTAATTGAAATTATTAGGTACTTTTACGATTAGAATATGCAAGCATTATATTTACATTAACTTATATTGTAGTTTAGATTTAAAAAATTACTTAATTTTTATACACGCTATTTACCAATCACCGCAAATAGTATATTAAATGTATTGTACTGGTTCTTACAATTACAGTATATTGATGTTATTTACTAGTTTGTGATACTTATTTTTAAGAAAAGCGAGTTACAAAAATGTGATCATTTTAATTATTTTTCATTTTTTAGTATCTTTATAGGTAAAAATGACCTCAGACTTTTATGTTCAATTTTTTTTAACCTCTAATATACTAATTTATAGTGCTGTACCAGTAGCTTCTGCCAGTTAAAAAGATTATCATTTAAATATTTTGGCAGAGAAAATTCCCTTATACTTAATAGTGCAGACTGTAGCTTCACGCCGGGTTCAATAAATACAGTATTTGAAAGTATAACACCTCTTTAAGGCTTCTTTCACACTACCGTCTTCCAAATCTGCACAGGATCCATCAAGACGTTGAAATGACGGATCCTGTGAAGATTGTGGAAAACGTGTACACTGGGCCCGTCGTTCTGATGGACCAGTCCAGGCTATGTGCATCTGTTGTGTATGCGTCTTCGCAGCGGTTTTCCGCTGCGAAAACGCATACACAACACAAACCAGGTTAAAAAGAATAAAAAGAATCGCAATATTCTCACCTACTGACGTCCTGCGCAGCGATGCTCCTGGCAGCTAGCTTCTCGTGAGATTTTGCAATGTATTACTTGGAACTCTAGCTGTCGGGAGCATCGGTGACACTGCGCGGGAAAGCTGGTAGGTGAGAATATTGCGATTTTTTATTTTTTTAATTATTTTTAACATTATAACTTGTTACTATTGATGCTGCATAGGCAGCATCAATAGTAAAAAGAGAAAGAGAGCGAGTGAGAGAGAATTTCCCTAGCGGGAAATTCTTCCATGCATGCTTAGTTTGAAAAGACGGGACCCGTCGCTGTATTCCTGCTTTTCGCAGCCAGCGACGCATCCTGCGCCCATAGGCTTCCATTGAAGCCAGTGACGGGCAGCGCAGGATGCGTCGCTGACCGATTTTCGGACCCGTCTTTTTACGCAGGATCCAGTGCACGACGGATGAAATGGATGGCCATCCATCACAATCCGTCACTAATACAAGTCTATGAGAAAATGCAGGGTCTTGCAAATTTTTTTGCAGGATCCTGCATTCTCAAAAATTGATGGAAGCTGGAATTCGGAGGTGTGAAAGAAGCCTAAGCTGCCTCTGTGCGCAAGTTGTCTGGTATTTCTCACCTCACTATGGGGCAGTGCCTCCACTCAAATCTTGCTGCGAGCTTTAGTTGGATGCATTAGGGTCCTTCTCTTCTGCCAGGGGTCAACTCAGGAAACCCCTGTTCACACTCCGTACACACTCACAAGAGATGAGGTTGAAACACTAAACAGGTTTATTTATAGAGGTGGCTAAATGGTGGAAATTGTAAGGGGAATAGCAAGTAACAGCAAAACAAATAGTATTACAGAATCAACAAATACAGCTGCAAGATGTGCTTTGCAGTAAATGTGAATGCTAAGGATGATGCTTCCCTTTAAATTTCAACAGGCACACACCTAGGTAATATGAGTTAAACTATAAATGGTCTGGGCCATCATGTACAGCTTTGGATTGAAGTTTCAATTAAGACAAGGTGGGTGAGGGACCAGTGTAAGCCTTCTTTCCTGGGAGTCCTGATACCTCATGATACCTCATGCAACATCTGAAACTTCTTTTTTGCTCAGCCATGTAAGGTGTGTACAAGGACTGGTTTGTGCCCCACTCCCCTCACCAGTGTTTCTACGTCCCTGAGAAGCTGGTACTTGTAATATCTCCTATAATTCTGCTATGTTGTGTATGTCCGATATGTGGTATATGTAATGTGTTGCAAATGTGTATATATTCTTCGCATTGAGTAAATGTAGGGAAAGTGTAGTCTTTAGATTAGCCCACTGGGGGGGGGGGACAATAGGAATAAGATAGGATTTAGTTAGCTGGAGGGGTCAACTGGGAGTAAGTGAGAGAGCTTCCTGAATTCAGTCAGTAGGGCCTGGGAGCACGGACAGGGCAGTTGCGCCCCGCAATGTTAAAGCTGAAGAGCCCAGTATAATACTATTTTAGGAACTCGAGGATTCTGGTAGCGTGGGGCAATGAACAGACAGAGATGGGTTTCTTTAGTGCAAGTAGTGTATTTGTATCACAGCAATAACACCCAAAACAATATACTGATTACCCGCAGTGACCTGCAATAAAACAAGTCCTTGAAACATATACAGCAAATCGGCAGAGTTCTTAAGGCAGAGTCCTCGGCAATGTGATCAAAAGGTGAGTGTGACAGGTGACGTGGTGCAGATCCAAAAACACTGTCAGTGCAGAAAGAGTCAAATCCAGATATGCAGTAAACACAGGGAAGTCCAGAACAAGTCCACTGGTTAATCCCACGTGTGGCATGAACATGGGTAAGTCCAGAAACTAGTTCTGAAGTTGATCTCAGTTGTGGCATAAACACGGGTAAGTCCAGAAACAAGTTCACATTAAAGTATTATACTGGTGTAGATTCCAGCAGCTCCCACCAGGGGGGAGTAAATGAAGGATTAAGTAGCAAAACAAAGTCCAGCAACATAGTTCAAAAACACAGTTCAGAAACAGAGTTATTACCAGGAGGAGTGAACCAAGGGTTAAGTTCCAAAGTCAACAGACTAAAGATAACTTAGAGAGTGTAGCTTACATATGCAGAGAATGTCCAGAGCCACAGGTAGAAGCACAGTAGAACAAGAAGCTGAGCTGAAGGGGAACGGAAGCAGAATACTCCAGCAAGGAAGCTGACACCTGAGCCGGGTTATAAAAAAAGGAACAGGAAGTAGGGCAGACAAAAACAGCAAACTCCATCTTAACAAAGGGCAAGATCATTCACAAGTTGACTTGGAAAGCCCGGAATACTGACACCCAGCTCATCCAGGGTTTAGAAGCTAACGGTCACCCGGGAGGCGAAGGAATACAGGGCAGCTTCAACATGGTGACAGCTAATTACATGGGATCAACCCCAAATGTATGGTGCGAAACGGACAGGGAACTCCTTAAGCTAGTTAGGCTGGCCAGAGAGAGCGCTGCGGCACTGAAGGCTGTGGTACGGCCCTGCAGTATTCCTGGAGGAGTGAGGGACAGCACAAGGAAAGGAAAGACTGTACTTTGTGAATAATCTTGTTCTGTACCTTTGGCTAATCTGGACGAGCTGTGTAAAGTACTGAGTAAAGTTGTTTGGTTGAAACTGGACTCTGCCTGTCTTTGCATGGTAACTAAAGGAGAAAACCTCCAGCAGCCTGGAGAGGACTCTGATGTGCAAGTAAGTGAACCACCAAGTGCACAACAGAGGGGACATTGTGTTTATGTGACGGAGGGCCAGGGTGTGCTATTGCTGCCACCCTCAGCCACGACTACCTCCCTGGCCTCCATTTCAGCCCCACTCAGGTGGCCCAAATATCAGCTTGGAAAAACACTAATGTAACACAGGCAGTTGACTGATTACTTGACCCATGGTAGAACATTTTATAATAGCACAGAAGCAGTCAGCCATGAGCCATGCATGAGGCATCAGGGTCTGGGCCAGCATTTACAGCCTTGAATTGAAGTTTCAATTAAGACAAGGTGGGTAATGGAGCAGTGTAAGCTGGGAGCCCTGATACCTCAGCCAACAGCTCAATTTTTTTTCACAGCCACACTCAGGTGGCATAAACATCAGTTTTGTGGACTATTATTGGTAGAAAAATGTAAGACAGGCAGTTGACTAATCAATTGCACCACAATGGAACATTTTATAATGGCACATAAGCAGTCAGCAAAAGGCCATGCATGAGGTATCAGGGTCTGGCCTAGCATTCACAGCTTTGAATTGAAGTTTTAATTAAGACAAGGTGGGTAAGGGAGCGTTGTAAGCCTTCTTTGCTGGAAGTCCTCACACCTCAAGCAATAGCTGAAACCGTTGTTTTTTTTCAGCCACACTCAGAACAAATATCAGTTTTGTAGACTACTATTGGTAGAAAAATGTAAGGATAGTAACATTTCCACATTTCAAAAAATTATTGTCACACACCCCTAAAGTGACATAATTTTTCACAGAATACAAACAGTATGATGGGCCTCTGATACACCTTCCACTACAGGCAACCCAACAAATGGAGACCCAATTTAGAGTCTCCACATTTCAAAAAACTGTTTGTAACATCAGCAGCAATAGCAACAGCAGGCACAGAAGCCTTGACAAAGGTGTCACAGATTGCAATAACACAAGATCAAAGCAGGACACTAAAAACGACACATCACCTAGACTGCCCAGTCTGTGACTAGGGTGCAAAACTCATTGGAGATCCATGACTTGTTCAATTTGATGAAAGTTAGGCATTCTATACTTTCAGGAGACAGCCGGATGTGCTTATCTGTCAGGACACCACCAGCAGTGCTGAATACATGTTCTGACAGAACGCTGGCTGCCGGGCATGACAAACCTTCAAAGCATGACAGGCAAACTCAGGCAATTCTTCTATTTTTAAAGACCAATTGCAAAAGGGTCAAAATTCCCCACTGAAGGCATTGCTATTGAGCTTTAGATACTCCTGCACCATCCTCTTCAGCCGTTCACAACGTGTCAGAGATTTACTCTATTCTGTTGGTGCATGGGTTGGTCTAAAAAATGTGTGAAATGAGTCACAGAAATTGCTTACGCCACTTATGCTTCTGTTGTTATTGTTTTAGTGGTGATGCCTTGATGTTCCCGGGGTTGGACGTCTAGAACTGCGATGCACACTGTTTGCCTCACTGCTGTCTTGGGGAAAACCACTATTAAGATTGTCTACAAGCATGTTTCGATACTCCAGCATGCACGGGTCTCTTTCCAGGGGAAGAAGCATCTGGCAAAATTTACTCGTGTACCATGGATCTAACAGTGTGGCAACCCTGTAGTCAACACTAGTTCTAATGCTAAGAATAGGGGCATCATGTTGAAGATAGTGCAGCAAAAAGTGTTGTGAAATTGGATTCTGGGCTCCCCCGGTGGCCACTTGTGGAATTTAACTTGTGTGCATCATCCCCTCTGTTCACCTGCTCCTATCAGGATGTGGGAGTCGCTATATAACCTTGCTCCTCTGTCAGTTTCATGCCGGTCAACAATGTAATCAGTAGCCTTTCTGTGCTTGTTCCTGCTACTAGACAACTCCCAGCTAAGTTGGACTTTTGTCCTTGTGTGTTTTTGCATTTTGTTCCTGTTCACAGCTGCTGTTTCGTTACTGTGTCTGGAAAACTCTTGTGAGCGGAAATTGCCACTCTGGTGTTATGAGTTAATGCTAGAGTCTTAAAGTAATTTCTGGATGGTGTTTTGATAGGGTTTTCTGCTGACCATGAAAGTGCCCTTTCTGTCTTCATGCTATCTAGTAAGCGGACCTCGATTTTGCTAAACCTATTTTCATACTACGTTTGTTATTTCATCTTAAATCACCGCCAATATATGTGGGGGCCTCTGTCTGCCTTTTGGGAAAATTTCTCTAGAGGTGAGCCAGGACTGTCTTTTCCTCTGCTAAGGATTAGGTAGTTCTCCGGCTGGCGCTGGGCATCTAGGGATAAAAAAACGTAGGCATGCTACCCGGCCACTTCTAGTTGTGCGGCAGGTTTAGTTCATGGTCAGTATAGTTTCCATCTTCCAAGAGCTAGTTCTCATATATGCTGGGCTATGTTCTCTCGCCATTGAGAATCATGACAGTTTGACCGGCCTGAAACTGAGTTAAATTACTGGCTGAGAAAGGAGAGAAAAAAGAAGTCTGCTACAATTTTTTTTTTTTTTTTCCCTCTAGTTCTGAGTGTGCTCTTAATTGAATCACTTGCTAGTCTGCCTATACTGCAGCCTTCCTCTCTTCCTCTCCTTCTAATCCTTGAATGGCTCTGTGTTCACCTGTTTCAAATGGATCTTCAGAGTGTAGCTACAGGTTTGAATAATCTCGCCACAAAGGTACAAAATTTGCAAGATTTTGTTGTTCATGCACCTATGTCTGAGCCTAGAATTCCTTTGCCTGAATTCTTCTCGGGGAATAGATCTCACTTTCAAAATTTTAAAAATAATTGCAAATTGTTTTTGTCCCTGAAGTCTCGCTCTGCCGGAGACCCTGCACTGCAGGTCAGGATTGTAATTTCCTTGCTCCGGGGCGACCCTCAAGACTGGGCTTTTGCATTGGCACCAGGGGATCCTGCGTTGCTCAATGTGGATGCGTTTTTTCTGGCCTTGGGGTTGCTTTATGAGGAACCTCATTTAGAGCTTCAGGCGGAAAAGGCCTTGATGTCCTTGTCTCAGGGGCAAGATGAAGCTGAAATATACTGCCAAAAATTCCGCAAATGGTCTGTGCTTACTCAGTGGAATGAGTGCGCCCTGGCGGCGATTTTCAGAGAAGGTCTCTCTGATGCCATTAAGGATGTTATGGTGGGGTTCCCTGTGCCTGCGAGTCTGAATGAGTCCATGACGATGGCTATTCAGATCGATAGGCGTCTGCGGGAGCGCAAACCGGTGCACCATTTGGCGGTGTCTACTGAGAAAACGCCAGAAAATATGCAATGTGATAGAATTCTGTCCAGAAGCGAGCGGCAGAATTTTAGACGAAAAAATGGGTTGTGCTTCTATTGTGGTGATTCAACTCATGTTATATCAGCATGTTTTAAGCGTACTAAGAAGCCTGACAAGTCTGTTTCAATTAGCACTTTACAGTCTAAGTTTATTCTATCTGTGACCCTGATTTGTTCTTTGTCATCTATTACCGCGGACGCCTATGTCGACTCTGGCGCTGCTTTGAGTCTTATGGATTGGTCCTTTGCCAAACGCTGTGGGTATGATTTGGAGCCATTGGAGGCTCCGATACCTCTGAAAGGGATTGACTCCACCCCATTGGCTAGTAATAAACCACAATACTGGACACAAGTGACTATGCGTGTTAATCCGGATCACCAGGAGGTTATTCGCTTTCTGGTGCTGTATAATCTACATGATGTTTTGGTGCTGGGATTGCCATGGCTGCAATCTCATAACCCAGTCCTCGACTGGAGAGCTATGTCTGTGTTAAGCTGGGGATGTAAAGGAACTCATGGGGACGTACCTTTGGTTTCCATTTCATCATCTATTCCCTCTGAGATTCCTGAATTCTTGTCTGACTTTCGTGACGTTTTTGAAGAACCCAAGGTTGGTTCACTACCTCCGCACCGGGAGTGCGATTGTGCCATAGACTTGATCCCGGGTAGTAAATACCCTAAGGGTCGTTTATTTAATTTGTCTGTGCCTGAACACGCTGCTATGCGAGAATATATAAAGGAGTCCTTGGAAAAGGGACATATTCGTCCTTCGTCATCTCCCTTAGGAGCCGGTTTTTTCTTTGTGTCTAAGAAAGACGGCTCTTTGAGGCCGTGTATTGATTATCGACTTTTGAATAAAATCACGGTTAAATATCAATATCCGTTACCACTGCTTACTGATTTGTTTGCTCGTATAAAGGGGGCCAAGTGGTTCTCTAAGATTGATCTCCGTGGGGCGTATAATTTGGTGCGAATCAAGCAGGGGGATGAGTGGAAAACCGCATTTAATACGCCCGAGGGCCATTTTGAGTATTTGGTGATGCCTTTTGGTCTTTCAAATGCCCCTTCAGTCTTCCAGTCCTTTATGCATGACATTTTCCGCGATTATTTGGATAAATTTATGATTGTGTATCTGGATGATATTCTGATTTTTTCGGATGACTGGGACTCTCATGTCCAGCAGGTCAGGAGGGTTTTTCAGGTTTTGCGGTCTAATTCCTTGTGTGTGAAGGGTTCTAAGTGTGTTTTTGGGGTTCAGAAGATTTCCTTCTTGGGATACATTTTTTCCCCCTCTTCCATCGAGATGGATCCTGTCAAGGTTCAGGCTATTGGTGATTGGACGCAACCCTCTTCTCTTAAGAGTCTTCAGAAATTTTTGGGCTTTGCTAACTTTTATCGTCGATTTATTGCTGGTTTTTCTGATGTTGTAAAACCATTGACTGATTTGACTAAGAAGGGTGCTGATGTTGCTGATTGGTCCCCTGATGCTGTGGAGGCCTTTCGGGAGCTCAAGCGCCGCTTTTCTTCCGCCCCAGTGTTGCATCAGCCTGATGTTGCTCTTCCTTTTCAGGTTGAGGTCGACGCTTCTGAAATCGGAGCTGGGGCGGTGTTGTCGCAGAGAAGTTCCGACTGCTCCGTGATGAGACCTTGTGCTTTTTTTTCCCGTAAATTTTCGCCCGCCGAGCGGAATTATGATATTGGGAATCGGGAGCTTTTGGCCATGAAGTGGGCTTTTGAGGAGTGGCGTCACTGGCTTGAGGGGGCCAGACATCAGGTGGTGGTATTGACTGACCACAAAAATTTTATTTACCTTGAGTCTGCCAGGCGCCTGAATCCTAGACAAGCGCGCTGGTCGTTGTTTTTCTCTCGGTTTAATTTTGTGGTGTCTTACCTACCGGGTTCTAAGAATGTTAAGGCGGATGCCCTTTCTAGGAGTTTTGAGCCTGACTCCCCTGGTAATTCTGAGCCCACAGGTATCCTTAAAGATGGAGTGATATTGTTTGCCGTTTCTCCAGACCTGCGGCGGGCCTTGCAGGAGTTTCAGGCGGATAGACCTGATCGTTGCCCACCTGGTAGACTGTTTGTTCCTGATGATTGGACCAGTAGAGTCATCTCTGAGGTTCATTCTTCTGCGTTGGCAGGTCATCCTGGAATCTTTGGTACCAGGGATTTGGTGGCAAGGTCCTTCTGGTGGCCTTCCCTGTCACGAGATGTGCGAGGCTTTGTGCAGTCTTGTGACGTTTGTGCTCGGGCCAAGCCTTGTTGTTCTCGGGCTAGTGGATTGTTGTTACCCTTGCCTATCCCGAAGAGGCCTTGGACGCACATCTCGATGGATTTTATTTCGGATCTGCCTGTTTCTCAGAAGATGTCTGTCATCTGGGTGGTGTGTGACCGTTTCTCTAAGATGGTCCATCTGGTTCCCTTGCCTAAGTTGCCTTCTTCTTCCGAGTTGGTTCCTCTGTTTTTTCAAAATGTTGTTCGTTTGCATGGTATTCCGGAGAATATCGTTTCTGACAGAGGGACCCAATTCGTGTCTAGATTTTGGCGGGCATTCTGTGCTAGGATGGGCATAGATTTGTCTTTTTCGTCTGCTTTCCATCCTCAGACTAATGGCCAGACCTAGCGGACTAATCAGACCTTGGAGACATATTTGAGGTGTTTTGTGTCTGCGGATCAGGATGATTGGGTTGCTTTTTTGCCTTTCGCGGAGTTCGCCCTCAATAATCGGGCCAGCTCTGCCACCTTGGTGTCCCCGTTTTTCTGTAATTCGGGGTTTCATCCTCGATTTTCCTCCGGTCAAGTGGAATCTTCGGATTGTCCTGGAGTGGATGCTGTGGTGGAGAGGTTGCATCAGATTTGGGGGCAGGTGGTGGACAATTTGAAGTTGTCCCAGGAGAAGACTCAGCTTTTTGCCAACCGCCGTCGTCGTGTTGGTCCTCGGCTTTGTGTTGGGGACTTGGTGTGGTTGTCTTCTCGTTTTGTCCCTATGAGGGTTTCTTCTCCTAAGTTTAAGCCTCGGTTCATCGGCCCGTACAAGATATTGGAGATTCTTAACCCTGTGTCCTTCCGTTTGGACCTCCCTGCATCCTTTTCGATTCATAATGTTTTTCATCGGTCATTGTTGCGCAGGTATGAGGTACCAGCTGTGCCTTCCGTTGAGCCTCCTGCTCTGGTGTTGGTTGAGGGTGAGTTGGAGTACGTTGTGGAAAAGATCTTGGACTCTCGTGTTTCCAGACGGAAACTCCAGTATCTGGTCAAATGGAAGGGATACGGTCAGGAGGATAATTCTTGGGTCACTGCCTCTGATGTTCATGCCTCCGATCTTGTCCGTGCCTTTCATAGGGCTCATCCTGATCGCCCTGGTGGTTCTGGTGAGGGTTCGGTGCCCCCTCCTTGAGGGGGGGGTACTGTTGTGAAATTGGATTCTGGGCTCCCCCGGTGGCCACTTGTGGAATTTAACTTGTGTGCATCATCCCCTCTGTTCACCTGCTCCTATCAGGATGTGGGAGTCGCTATATAACCTTGCTCCTCTGTCAGTTTCATGCCGGTCAACAATGTAATCAGTAGCCTTTCTGTGCTTGTTCCTGCTACTAGACAACTCCCAGCTAAGTTGGACTTTTGTCCTTGTGTGTTTTTGCATTTTGTTCCTGTTCACAGCTGCTGTTTCGTTACTGTGTCTGGAAAACTCTTGTGAGCGGAAATTGCCACTCTGGTGTTATGAGTTAATGCTAGAGTCTTAAAGTAATTTCTGGATGGTGTTTTGATAGGGTTTTCTGCTGACCATGAAAGTGCCCTTTCTGTCTTCATGCTATCTAGTAAGCGGACCTCGATTTTGCTAAACCTATTTTCATACTACGTTTGTTATTTCATCTTAAATCACCGCCAATATATGTGGGGGCCTCTGTCTGCCTTTTGGGAAAATTTCTCTAGAGGTGAGCCAGGACTGTCTTTTCCTCTGCTAAGGATTAGGTAGTTCTCCGGCTGGCGCTGGGCATCTAGGGATAAAAAAACGTAGGCATGCTACCCGGCCACTTCTAGTTGTGCGGCAGGTTTAGTTCATGGTCAGTATAGTTTCCATCTTCCAAGAGCTAGTTCTCATATATGCTGGGCTATGTTCTCTCGCCATTGAGAATCATGACAAAAAAGGCCCTCACGTGTCGTGCGCTTCCATGAGGTCCAAGTCCATGGTGTGCTGGTGGCGGGGAAACACTTAAGTTTGCTTACTCCTTCCCCTCCCGCCAACCACAAACAGCAGAGAGGGGATAATTAACCTCTTCTTTTCCTGACTGCTGTGCAACCATCACCTCTTCCTCCGTGTCCTCCTCCATTTGGACCTTAACTCCTGCACCTTCACTAACAGTTTGTCTGGTGCTATGAGCCCCCCTTGATTGCTGTAATCCACCCACCCATGGCACCTGCCTGTGCGATGACCATTTGGAACTTAGACATATTGTTATCCCTTCAGCATCCTTCTCTGCTTCCATCTTTTCCTCTGGGATCACCATCTCCTCCCGCAGACTATTCAAAGTGTGCTCCAGCATGTAGATGACCTGAATAATGATGCTGATGAGAGCATCATCAGTGCTAAACCTCTAAGTAGCCAATTCAAAACTATGCAGAAGGGTGCAGAGGTCCTTCATCTGTGCCCACACTGCAAGTGTGATTTGCACCACGTCCATAATACATTGGCCCAGGCTATGCAAATGGACATAATGCACCAGGGCTCATTGCTGCGGCCACAGTCACTGCAACATGTTCAGAGTGGAATTCCACCATGTTGGCATATCACAAATCAAATGGTTAACTGATAGGCCAAAAGACCTCTGTAGCGATGCAAGTCGATGACCTGCTGGGTGCGATCGGTGGAAGTGAGCATGCAGCGACCATGCTTTCTTCAGCAGCGCATCCAGGCCGAGATAGAGGCAGAGAAATTGCTGTACCACCAGATGAGAATGTTAGCTATACAAGGCACATGCATGAGGTTGCCCCATCATAGGGCCACCACCAGGTTTGCACTGTTATGGCACACACCCTTTCCTGCCTCCAAGTTCAGTGAAGAGAGGTAGAGATTGAGGGTGCTTGTGGAGGCCCTAGAGGAGGTGGAGGAGTCAGACGCAGTATAGGAAGTGTTAGATACAGAGATTTGTCCCGCAGGCCTAAGGGATTCCAAGATATGGGGAGCAGCCCTTTGACTGCCTGCCCCCACTGCCACCAGAGTCACCCAATGCCCAGTCAGTGACATGTAATGCTCCTGCCTGTCATGATCTCAATGGCAAGAGAACATAGCATAAGCATATATAGGAACTAGCTCTTGGAAGATGGGAACTGAGCTGACCATGAACTAAACCTAACGCACAACTAGCAGTGGCCGGGTAGCATGCCTACGTTGATTCTAGATGCCCAGCCCAGCCGGAGGACTAAATAAAGCTAGCAGAGGAAAATATTAGTCCTAGCTCACCTCTAGAGAAATACCCCGAAAGGAGACAGAGGCCCCCCACATGTATTGGCGGTGAGTTGAGATGAAATAACAAACGTAGTATGAAAATAGGTTTAGCAAATTTGAGGTCCACTTACTACATAGCAGAAGACAGAAAGGACACTTTCATGGTCAGCTGAAAACCCTATCAAAAACACCATCCAGAAATTACTTTAAAACTCTGGCATTAACTCATAACACCAGAGTGGCAATTCCCGTTCACAAGAGCTTTCCAGACACAGTAACGAAACTACAGCTGTGAACTGGAACAAAATGCAAAAACAAACATGGACAAGAGTCCAACTTATCTAGTAGTTGTCTAGGAGCAGGAACAAGCACAGAGAGGCTTCTGATAACATTGTTGACCGGCAAGCAACTAACAGAGCAGCAAGGTTATATAGCGACTCCCACATCTTGATGGGAACAGGTGAACAGAGAAGATGAAGACACCAGTTCAATTCCACCAGTAGCCACCGGGGGAGCCCAGAATCCAAATTCACAACAGTACCCCCCCCTCAAGGAGGGGGCACCGAACCCTCACCAGAACCACCAGGGCGATCAGGATGGGCCCTATGAAAGGCACGAACCAGATCGGAGGCATGAACATCAGATGCATTCACCCAAGAATTATCCTCCTGGCCGTATCCCTTCCACTTGACCAGATACTGGAGTCTCCGTCTGGAAACACGAGAGTCCAAGATTTTCTCCACAACGTACTCCAACTCACCCTCAACCAACACCGGAGCAGGAGGCTCAACGGAAGGCACAACCGGTACCTCATACCTGCGCAATAATGACCGATGAAAAACGTTATGAATAGAAAAGGATGCAGGGAGGTCCAAACGGAAGGAAACAGGGTTAAGAATCTCCAATATCTTATACGGGCCGATAAACCGAGGCTTAAACTTAGGAGAAGAGACCCTCATAGGGACAAAACGAGAAGACAACCACACCAAATCCCCAACAGAAAGCCGAGGACCAACACGACGGTGGCGGTTGGCAAAAAGCTGAGTCTTCTCCTGGGACAACCTCAAATTGTCCACCACCTGCCCCCAGATCTGATGCAATCTCTCCACCACAGCATCCACTCCAGGACAATCCGAAGATTCCACCTGACCAGAGGAAAATCGAGGATGAAACCCCGAATTACAGAAAAACGGGGACACCAAAGTGGCAGAGCTGGCCCGATTATTGAGAGCGAACTCCGCCAATGGCAAAAAAGCAACCCAATCATCCTGGTCAGCAGACACAAAACACCTCAGATATGTCTCCAGGGTCTGATTAATCCGCTCGGTCTGGCCATTCGTCTGAGGATGGAAAGCGGACGAAAAAGATAAATCTATGCCCATCCTAGCACAGAATGCCCGCCAAAATCTAGACACGAACTGGGTCCCTCTGTCAGAAACGATATTCTCAGGAATACCATGCAAACGAACAACATTTTGAAAAAACAGAGGAACCAACTCGGAAGAAGAAGGTAACTTGGGCAGAGGAACCAAATGGACCATCTTAGAAAAACGGTCACACACCACCCAGATGACAGACATCTTCTGAGAAACAGGCAGATCTGAAATAAAATCCATCGAGATGTGCGTCCAAGGCCTCTTAGGAATAGGCAAGGGCAACAATAATCCACTAGCCCGAGAACAACAAGGCTTGGCCCGAGCACAAACGTCACAAGACTGCACAAAGCCTCGCACATCTCGTGACAGGGAAGGCCACCAGAAGGACCTTGCCACCAAATCCCTGGTACCAAAAATGCCAGGATGACCTGCCAACGCAGAAGAATGAACCTCAGAGATGACTCTACTGGTCCAATCATCAGGAACAAACAGTTTATCAGGTGGGCAACGATCAGGTCTCTCCGCCTGAAACTCCTGCAAGGCCCGCCGCAGGTCTGGAGAAACGGCTGACAATACCACTCCATCCTTAAGGATACCTGTGGGCTCAGAGTTACCAGGCGAGTCAGGCTCAAAACTCCTAGAAAGGGCATCCGCCTTAACATTCTTAGAACCCGGTAGGTATGACACCACAAAATTAAACCGAGAGAAAAATAATGACCAGCGCGCCTGTCTAGGATTCAGGCGCCTGGCGGTCTCAAGATAAATCAAATTTTTGTGGTCAGTCAATACCACCACCTGATGTCTGGCCCCCTCAAGCCAATGGCGCCACTCCTCAAAAGCCCACTTCATGGCCAAAAGCTCCCGATTCCCAACATCATAATTCCGCTCAGCGGGCGAAAATTTACGGGAAAAGAAGGCACAAGGCCTCATCATGGAGCAGTCAGAACTTTTCTGCGACAACACTGCCCCAGCTCCGATCTCAGAAGCGTCGACCTCAACCTGAAAAGGTAGAGCAACATCAGGCTGACGCAACACAGGGGCAGAGGAAAAACGGCGCTTAAGCTCCCGAAAGGCCTCCACAGCATCAGGGGACCAATCAGCAACATCAGCACCCTTCTTAGTCAAATCGGTCAATGGCTTAGCAATATCCGAAAAACCAGCAATAAATCGACGATAAAAGTTAGCAAAGCCCAAAAATTTCTGAAGACTCTTAAGAGAAGAGGGCTGCGTCCAATCACAAATAGCTTGAACCTTGACAGGATCCATTTCAATGGAAGAGGGAGAAAAAATATATCCCAAAAAGGAAATCCTCTGTACCCCAAAAACACACTTAGAACCCTTCACACACAAAGAATTAGACCGCAAAACCTGAAAAACCCTCCTGACTTGCTGGGCATGAGAGTCCCAGTCATCCGAAAAAATCAGAATATCATCCAGATACACAATCATAAATTTATCCAAATAATCGCGAAAAATATCATGCATAAAGGACTGGAAAACTGACGGAGCATTAGAAAGACCAAAAGGCATCACTAAATACTCAAAGTGGCCCTCGGGCGTATTAAATGCGGTTTTCCACTCATCCCCCTGCCTGATTCGCACCAAATTATACGCCCCACGAAGGTCAATCTTAGAGAACCACTTGGCCCCCTTTATGCGAGCAAACAAATCAGTCAGCAACGGCAATGGGTATTGATATTTAACAGTGATTTTATTCAAAAGCCGATAATCAATACATGGTCTCAAAGAGCCGTCTTTTTTTGACACAAAGAAAAAACCGGCTCCTAAGGGAGATGACGATGGACGAATATGTCCCTTTTCCAAGGACTCCTTTATATATTCTCGCATAGCAGCATGTTCAGGCACAGACAGATTAAATAAACGACCCTTTGGGTATTTACTACCCGGGATTAAATCTATGGCACAATCGCACTCTCGGTGCGGAGGTAACGAACCAAGCTTGGATTCTTCAAAGACGTCACGATAGTCAGACAGGAACTCAGGAATTTCAGAGGGAATGGATGATGAAATGGAAACCACAGGTACATCCCCATGAGCCCCCTTACATCCCCAGCTCAACACAGACATAGCTCTCCAGTCGAGGACTGGGTTGTGAGATTGCAGCCAAGGCAATCCTAGCACCAAATCATCATGTAGATTATACAGCACCAGAAAGCGAATAATCTCCTGGTGATCCGGATTAATACGCATAGTTACTTGTGTCCAGTATTGTGGTTTATTATTAGCCAATGGGGTGGAGTCAATCCCCTTCAGAGGAATAGAAGTCTCCAAAGGCTCTAAATCATACCCACAGCGTTTGGCAAAGGACCAATCCATAAGACTCAAAGCGGCGCCAGAGTCGACATAGGCGTCCGTGGTAATAGATGACAAAGAGCAAATCAGGGTCACAGATAGAATAAATTTAGACGGTAAGGTGCAAATGGAAACAGATTTACCAAGCTTTTTAGTGCGCTTAGAGCATGCTGATATAACATGAGTAGAATCACCACAATAGAAACACAACCCATTTTTCCGTCTAAAATTCTGCCGCTCGCTTCGGGACAGAATTCTATCACACTGCATACTCTCTGGCGACTTCTCAGTGGACACCGCCAGATGGTGCACTGGTTTGCGCTCCCGCAAACGCCTATCGATCTGAATAGCCATTGTCATGGACTCATTCAGACCCGCAGGCACAGGGAACCCCACCATAACATCCTTAATGGCATCAGAGAGACCCTCTCTGAAAGTTGCCGCCAGGGCGCACTCATTCCACTGAGTAAGCACAGACCATTTACGGAATCTTTGGCAGTAAATTTCCGCTTCATCTTGCCCCTGAGATAGGGACATCAAAGTTTTTTCTGCCTGAAGCTCCAAATGAGGTTCGTCATAAAGCAACCCCAAGGCCAGAAAAAACGCATCCACATTGAGCAACGCAGGATCCCCTGGTGTCAATGAAAAAGCCCAGTCTTGACAGTCGCCCCGGAGCAAGGAAATCACAATCCTGACCTGCTGTGCAGGGTCTCCGGCAGAGCGAGATTTCAGAGACAAAAATAATTTGCAATTATTTCGAAAATTCTGAAACCCGGATCTATTCCCCGAGAAAAATTCCGGCAAAGGAATTCTCGGCTCAGATACAGGTGCATGACAAACAAAATCTTGCAAATTTTGTACCTTCGTGGCGAGATTATTCAAACCTGCAGTTACACTCTGAAGATCCATTACAAAGAGGTGGACACAGAGCCATTCAAGGGTTAAGAGGAGGTAAGAAGCAGCTAGACAGCAATTAAGGGCTAGGCAGCAAAACTCTGAGGGGAAAAAAAAAAAAAAAATTTCCCTTCAACACTTCTTTTTCTCCTGCTTCAGCCCAAACAATTAACACTTTGCGGGCCGGTCAAACTGTCATGATCTCAATGGCAAGAGAACATAGCATAAGCATATATAGGAACTAGCTCTTGGAAGATGGGAACTGAGCTGACCATGAACTAAACCTAACGCACAACTAGCAGTGGCCGGGTAGCATGCCTACGTTGATTCTAGATGCCCAGCCCAGCCGGAGGACTAAATAAAGCTAGCAGAGGAAAATATTAGTCCTAGCTCACCTCTAGAGAAATACCCCGAAAGGAGACAGAGGCCCCCCACATGTATTGGCGGTGAGTTGAGATGAAATAACAAACGTAGTATGAAAATAGGTTTAGCAAATTTGAGGTCCACTTACTACATAGCAGAAGACAGAAAGGACACTTTCATGGTCAGCTGAAAACCCTATCAAAAACACCATCCAGAAATTACTTTAAAACTCTGGCATTAACTCATAACACCAGAGTGGCAATTCCCGTTCACAAGAGCTTTCCAGACACAGTAACGAAACTACAGCTGTGAACTGGAACAAAATGCAAAAACAAACATGGACAAGAGTCCAACTTATCTAGTAGTTGTCTAGGAGCAGGAACAAGCACAGAGAGGCTTCTGATAACATTGTTGACCGGCAAGCAACTAACAGAGCAGCAAGGTTATATAGCGACTCCCACATCTTGATGGGAACAGGTGAACAGAGAAGATGAAGACACCAGTTCAATTCCACCAGTAGCCACCGGGGGAGCCCAGAATCCAAATTCACAACACCTGCCCATATTTGCCAGTCCATGTGTCAGTGGTGCAATGCAACCTGGCAGGCATAGATTTTTTCAGGGAATGGGTGATGGTGTCTGTGACATGCTGGTGTAATGCAGGCACAGCTTTCTTAGAGAAGTAATGGCAATTGGGCAACTGCTACTAGGGGACTGTGATGGCCATTAACTTTCAGAAACCATTTGTATCCAGCATTCAGAAATTTAGCATTTCCGTGGACAACGTATTGGAGATGGTAGAGTTCAAGCTCGTAGTTTTGGGATGTGTAGCAGGAAACATTCTTTTACGTGACCACAACTATGGGACCGAGGGCTGGCTGCTGTGCTGAAAGAGGGTGAAGTAGGGTGAACAGGACAAACTTCTGGACTGTCAGTGAGGTGCAGGCAGAGATGTTATGGTGGAGTGAGAAATATGTGTTGTGCTTAGTGAATCAGAAGCAGCTGGCATGTCCACTTTCATAACAGCTGACGGGCTCTCACCCCTACTTAAGGAAGTAAAAAAGTGGAAGTTCTGTCACCAGAGACCTCTGTGAGAACACTTGGCATGGTGATGGAGGAGGAAGAAGCAGCACATGCGGTTGATGGAACAGCCAGGGGTTGGCATTTTAGCGCAGTGTGATTAGGCATGTTAATCGTGCATGTTTCAGTTCATGCATGTAGTAGTCAATTTTTGCCTCTATTGAGTCATTTTTCACAATGTTGGAAGATAACGTGAGTTGTGTCATCCTTTTTAGTCTCAAAAAAGGCCCAGGCTAGGCAACCCATGGGACCTCTGCGAACTGCAGACTCACGATAGATGCTGGCCAAAGCCACAATTGTAGCTGAGGATGCAGTGCTTGTTGTGGTTGTATCACTCCTTGTCTGTGGGCAAGCCACAACATAACTTCCTTGTCTTCCTCCTCTTCCACCTCCTCTGCTGAGCTCCTCAGCTGCATGCCTCTGTGTTCACCCCAAGTGGGATTTACAACCTCCTCGTCATCCTCTCTGTTCTCCCACTACTTACCCTGTATGATGACACACAGAGTGGACCCACTGGATCGTGGAGCTGACTGACCCTGGGCGAGCTGGCCAGGTGGAACTGACAACTATACAGGGAATGGTAGGGGCAGGCCCAGGGGGAAGGTATACCGCAATTGCTAGTACCAGGGGGACGGGTCAAAGGAAACAGCGGAAACCAGGGTACTCACCAAGAGCAGGATGGAGCAGCAAGTCCACAGAGAGACATAGAATCAAGGACAAGGCAGAGTTCACATAGAAGATATGGGATCCAGGACAGGGCAGAGCACGCACTGGGAAGCGCACTGAGATAGGGATGGAGCAGAGCACATACAGAGAACGCACGGTAACAGGGACAGAGCAGAGTATACACAGGGAATGCACAGTAACAGGGACAGAGCAGAGTATGAACAGAGAACGCTCAGTAAGATGGACAGAGCAGAGTATGAATAGGGAACGCTCAGAAACAGGGACAGAGCAATGTATAAAAAGGAAACGCTCAGTAACGGACAGATCAGAGTATGAACAGGGAATGCTCAGTAACAGGGACAGAGCAGAGTATGCACCTAAGTGGGACCACGAGAGGGCACTGAGGTGAGGACCATAATAATCAGGTGCTTCTTCTTGCAGGAAGCAGGCTGATATACCTGGAGGCTGCTGCCCAAGCAGGACAGTGCTTCTGGGTCAGTACAGCCCGGCTGTATTAAGAAGCTGGGAGCGCACGCGACAGCAACCTAAGCAGTCTAGCATGCATGCATGAAGAGCGGGATCCCCAGTGTGGCTGAGGACCCAAAAGTGCAGGAGAGACACGGCGAGGGACCCGGGACGTGGAGGGAGCAATGTGAGTATTGCGGCCGGGACTAACATCCTGAGTGTGACCCTCCTTCTCTTCCTGCCCTGGCAGCACAGTACAGTCTGTGTGTGCCTCAGGTATCTGAGTCTCTTCAGGATCACATCCAACCCTGGGGCTTAACATCTGGTGATGAGGCTCTGGATTCAGTCAACTGTCACTAAATAAACAATCAGTATTTATTTTCTTAGATTGTGTGCCTGAAAAACACTATTAGCCCTAACAATTTTGCTTAGCAAGTGGGGCCTCCTGGTTGAACCCCAATATTAGGCCTAAAGGTTTTGATTAGTAAATGGGGCCTCATGATTCCTGACTGCAGCACAGTTTTAGTCCAAATGATTTGGATTAAAAAATGGGGCCTCCTGGCTAAACCCCAATGTTAGACCAAACAATTTTGATTAGTAAATGGGACATACCGATTCCTTACTGCAATACAGTTCTAGCCCAAATGATTTTGATTAGCAAATTGGGCCTCCTGGCTGAACCCCAATACTAGACCAAACAATCTTAATTAGGCTGGGTTCACATTGCGTTAACAGCAGCCCGTTCAACACATACGTTAATGGGCTGCTGTTAACGCAAGTGCCGGTATGGCTGCCCGCTAGCGCAGATAGAGCATCTGCTAGCTCTATCTGCACTAGTGGTGACGGACCTGGAAACGCTGCAGCCCGCGTCTCAGGGTCCGTCACTCAATGACGGAACATCGCTAGCGCACGCCCATTGTGGGCGTGCGGTAGCGAAGCGTCCGACATTGCATTCAATGGCGGCATTAACAGACTACGTTACACCGCGTTATGCCGCAGTGTAACGTAGTCTGTTTAAAGGACGCGCAGAACGCAATGTGAACCTAGCCTTAGGAAATGGGCCCTCTTGATTTCTGACTGTGTAGGGAGGTGAACCGGGTTAACGGTCCCTTTTGCGTGCTGGAACTGCCGGGCTGTCACCATTATTACTGGGAGAAGAGATTTCTTTCTGGAGCAGGCCAGGATACCTGATGGAGGGGGGCGGGTCCTACTTAAATAGAGCTGAGTGAGAAAAGACGGTACTTTTGGTGGGAAATCGGCGTGTGAGGACAGAGACGGTTGACTCCCTCTCAACTGACTCATGCCAGCTATCCAGGCTGCTTTACCTGGTGAGAAATCCTTTCCAGACTAACCTTGCACAGCTCAGAGAGACTCCTACACCACATTGTGACCGAGACGGAGTACATGACACTGGGCCGCTGACCCCCCCGTAGAGGCCCCGCTCAGTAATAATCCTGCAGTGCACGCTGAGTGCTGGACTGCGCCTGCGGCAGCAGTAGCTGAACTGTGTGCTTCACCTGCGGCCTTGACCACTGAACTGTGTGCCTCACCTGCAGCCTTTACTGCTGGACTGCTTGCTTCACCCGCTGTACCATGTGGTTGCTCCCGCACAGCATCTCATACCCGGATCAGGAGATCACGTGGCGAAGGACCTAGAATACTTGTCACCGTGCAGAGACAGTGCATCTCTTTCTTACGAGACAGGATGGGAGACATCTCACGCTGCCTGCGGCGCCACCGATGGATCTTCCAACCACCTTCTTCCAGGACCCAGAGACTGATAAGTTGAACCATTGCTCCCCTTTATTGTTCTTCCCTTTTACCGGTGAATCTATATTTTTACCCCTCTTCACTTTTCCCATTGTTTGTTATAAAGAAACCTGTTATCCCTTGTTCTGCCTCTTGTGTGTCACTGCATCCAGTGCACTGCTAGATTCCTACAACTGCAACACAATTTTAGCCCTAACGATTTGGATTAGCGAATAGCGCCTCTTGGCTTAACCCCAATATTAGGCCTAATGATTTCGATTAGCAAATGGGGCCTCCTGATTCCTGACTGCAACACAGTTTCAGCTCAAACTATTTGGATTAATAAATGGGTCCTCCTGGCTGAACCCCAATATTAGGACTAACGATTTTTATTAGCAAATAGAGCCTCCTGCCTGCACAACACTATTGCTACGAACTAGTTAGTTACACTGAGAAAATGGCCCTAGCAAAACATGTCCTTTTTTTGTATGGTGACTTCGGCAGCCAATCACAGAAGTCCTTGTGTCATGACATTGTGAATGGTTTCTGCACCCAGATTGGCTGCCAGAATGTACACACATTAAATTATTTGAAAAAAATACGCTTCACTGCTCCTACAACCTAGACAAACCCCCTCCCTTAATAAAAACACCTCCCCCGCTCATCATACAGCAAAGTCAAAACAAGAGCATTAGTGAAAAAGTATTCATTTACTGATCTTTGACCGAATTTTTCCGACTGTGAGGAAAAATCCTTGGGAAACCAAACATGAATCTGAATGTGTTACGTTTGTGCCGACTTGGAGATTGGCTAACGTTTTCTTAACAAGTTTGCTCATCACTAACCCTCACGGATGGAACCACAAGTCCCAGCTATAGCTACTCACTCTTTGATGTAGCTGGTCTGTAGTCACACAGGGTTCCATTTTGGGGCTGCAGGATCCAGGGTCTTGGCACACAGGGAACTAAAGGCAAATTTTTTCTATGTCGGAAGCCAGATGGAGGTGGGCAACTCTGGGAAACCTGGCTGGTCTGTAGTTGTGGTGCAGCTCCTGGGCTCACTGTCATCTCACACGGTGATGCAGAATTGTCAGCACTCATGCAGTGCTCTCTTCCTGGATCCCCACTGTCCTTTTTCTGTAATGGTCGATAACCCCAAGCTGTTCACAGTAAATCAATAAAATTAAATTGTACTTTTATTGATTTACTGTGAACAGCTGAAAGTTTCTAGTTTTTTCTAATCATTAAAATTTGCAGTGGGGGTTGAACAATTTTGATGCAACTGTATTTTATACATTTTCTTAGATTTGCTTGTACAACTTTATTTCTGCAAAGATTGTTGAAACATCAGTGACCATTTAATACCTAGACCCACAAATGTTTTTAGTTCATGCTCAGATGTTGAAAATGATACCGAAATATTTTAGTACTAAAGAAAAATAACACTGAATATTGATACACACTTAAAGGGGTGGTCTGAAGTCAAAATACATTTCATTGTAAATCCCAGTCTATTTAGTGCCATAGTCTAAGCTATTTTCTAGTTTACTTGCATTAAAAATTCCCAACTTCTCCCTAACTACACTAACTGCTATTCTATGTCTTTGCCTACTTACTGTTTGATTACATATTGTTTCAATATCCCAGCTCAAACAAAGTGTTATCAGGGGGCAGAGTTTGTGGTCACTGAGGCAGCCATTGCCACCTTTCTGAAATGAAGCTACAGGGGTTGGACAAAATAATGGAAACACCTAACGTTTTGGCATCATAAACTTCGAACATGTGATAAACATGCAAACCATGACATATGGTAATGTTTTGTAGTTGATTATTTGTGTTATGTGATATGTGTATGTAAATTAACTGTTTGTTTTGCATATTTGTAAGAACATTGATGAGAACCTGATACCAATGGCAGACCAGTCTGATTTTCAAAGAGGCCAAATTGTTGGTGCTCGTATTGCAGGGGCTAGTGTAACAGAAAGTGCCCGAATGCTTGGCGTGTCAAGAGGTACTGTCTCCAAAGTAATGACTGCATTTGAAAGAGAAGGAAAAACGTACGCAGCAAAGCACAGGTCCAGCCGAAAGTCAAAGTTGACTGAGAGAGACCGTCGGACTCTAAAGCGAATTGTGAGAGAGGATCGCAAGACCCCGGCTCCGAAAATCACTGCTGAGCTCAATGAACAACTACAGAACCCAGTTTCCAGGAAAACTGTTCGTCGGGAGCTGCACAAATTTGGATTCCACGGAAGAGCTGCAATTAGAAAACCGCTGCTCTCAATGACAAGAGTTTCCAAGCATTTAGAGTGGTGTAGAAATCATTAAAGCATGGCACGAGGAACATTCTAATGAAGTTGATCATCTCTTCTGGCCTCCACAATCCCCAGACCTCAACATTATTGAGCATTTATGGTCGATTTTAGAGATTCAAGTTAGACATCGATTTCCGCCGCCATCATTGCTCAAAAAACTGGAGGGTGTTTTAACTGCAGAATGGGCTAAAATTCCTTTGGAAACAATTGACACCTTGTATGAACCCATACCTCAGAGAATTGAGGCTTTAATCGCCGCAAAAGGTGGACCTACACCATATTAAACTATCGTATTTTTCTGACCATAAGACGCACTTTTTTCCTCCAAATTTGGGAGGAAAGTGTGGGTGCGTCTTATGGTAGGGATGTAGCATGTGGGGAGGGGGGCAGCAGCGAGTGGGATTGCACTGTTATCCCACTTCAGGAGGCAGAAAAATGTCCCCACTGCCGGGAATCAGCGCTGGGGAAACCATGTGGTCCCGATGATTAAGTGCAGTGAATATTCATTAGCTACTCCCCACCTATCAGCTGAGCGGTGAGCCCACTTAAGCAGCAACACACATGGTTTCCCCAGCTCTGATTCCTGCAGCAGCTGGGGAGATCCGTGTGTCCGGGAGAGGAGGAGGCAGCAGCAGCAGGGTCCGGGGGAGAGGAGATCGCTGCGTACCTTCCTGGGCTGGAGCTGAGTGCTGTGCAGTGTGCACAAGGAGGACCTGTGATGATGTCAGAAGTGGGCGGGCTGAAGCATCACATGGCAGCACAGAGCCCTCCCTCTTCTTGACATCATCACAGGTCCTTCAGACTCCAACACTAGAATCTGCAGGATTCCTCTTATAACCTGTGCTGTGCTGTGGAAAGGCAACAAGAGGGAGGGCTCTGTGTGTGCAGTCATGGGATGCTTTTACCTCACCACAGTGGCTGGCTGGCTGCCACAATTAAGAGGTTAGTCTTTCTAAAACACAATAAAGCATTCTGCCACTCTTTTAGTGAACTATAACTCCCAGCATGTCATAGGATCTGCAGGACATGCTGGGAGTTATAGTTCTCCCATGGGATTTTAAAGCAGCACTCCAGTGTTATTTTGCAGTGCTGGAGTGGTGCTTTCAATATAAGCCCTGCGCCCCCATTCTTATACTCACCCTCCAGCATCTTCATATAGTACTTCACAGACAGCACACTGGTCCCGCAGCTTCCAACATAATAACATACTATTATATATAATAACACCACATATAATAGTATGTTATTAAATATTTTACCACATTTTTTTGCTTCAAATATTTTTTCCCCTATTTTCCACCTCTAAAACCTGGGTGCGCCTTATAGTTCGGTGCATCTTATAGTCCGAAAAATACGGTAACTTTTGTTGATGTTTCCAGGTGTTTCCATTATTTTGTCCAACCCCTGTACATCAGTGACATTTGCTTTTAGGGACGTTGCTAGTCTCTGTGAACTGTGTGATGTGTACAATCACAGTGTGCTCTTTTTGGTTGACTCAGCTCACCAGTAATAAACCAGAAACAGAGCGGTGTCATGATGATACCCGGCCTGCAGGAGACCAGCGCCGCCCCCGCAAGTGATGTCATTGGTCTCAAGTGGGCCGAGTGTCATGAGACTGCTCTATTGCCGGCTCATTACTAATGAGCTGGGCCGACAACAAAGCGCACTGTGATTGTACACATTGCACAGTGTACAGTGCAGGTAGACAAAGCAGAGACTAGCCCTGCCCCTGAATTGAGTCACTGTCCTGCCAAAAGATACCAGACTTATTCTTGTGATTAACTGCTGCTCTGTCAGAAGATACCAGTTCCTTTCCCGCTACTGCCCCATGTCTATCCACATACCTGTCTCTACTTCATCTGTGCTACCAGCTCTGCTTGTCTGTCTGCAATCCTGAATAACCTGCTGTCCTCGGTGATCCACTTGTTATCCGTTTGATTCACTCTGCTTCACCATTGTCTCTGTTCCTTGCTGCTCACCCACACCTATGCTGGAGCTCATAAAGGTGATCCTTCATTGACTTATTACACATAAAAAGTATACATATATTTGACTGTTGTATGCACTATAAAAAAATGTAATACATTTTATGAAAGTGTGGTGCCCCAGGGTCCTGGTCATCACAGTAACATTGCTTTCCTCATGGGGAGAGTGATGTTACGTTTGGAAGCGATGAAGGATATTTTTTATCAGGTAATCACAATGCATACAACATATTCACACTCCAGGCCACAAGGGGGAGCTTTTGATCCTATTTACTTGGTGATTCCCCTATATATATTGTGGTTTGGAGGGTAAGGGAGTTTTCAGGCAGATTGTCAGAGAGACAGAAGGGAGCAGACTGACACAGAGTGTCAGAAAGTCTGAAGGGGCCATTTAGTCTGAAGTACTACAGCTCCTGGAAAGAGACATACAGAAAGCCGAACATTGTTCAGTGAGCATGAAGGAGAGCGAAGTACAGGAGAGTAACATCAGGGGAGACCAGCTAAGAGCAGGCTGCCTCTCTCTGAGGCGCAGATAACCGGTAGCCGGACCACCAAGGTTGTAAGGACTCTAAGGCTAGGTTCACATTGCGTTAATGGGTTAACGCTAACGGACTGCGTTGAATGGCGAAATTGTCGCAATTAACGCCGTGCAACGGGTCCGTTAGCGCACCCATTGACAGTAATGTGATTTGTCTCTGTAGCGCATCGCTAGCGCATGCCATTTTCGGCACGCGCTAGCGATGTGCAGTTCTTTTGTGACGGACCTCGGACGCTGCAAGCGTAAAAGGGAAATACTAAATTGTAAAATAAATGTGAAAAATGAATGCTCAGGTTCCCTTTCTATTTAAAAATAAAAAAAGCAAACATTAAAAATATTTTTTAAATTGCTGCATGCATAATTGTCTAAACTAATAAACTATAAAAACTACCATATTTATTTATATGGTAAATGCTGAACTAGTAAAATATGTGAAAATGCTAGGATTGGAATTTCTGTAGTCACAACTCAACCAAAATATGTACACAAGTCAAATTTTATTTTAAGTTTTTTGCAAATGTATTTTTCATTACTAAAATAAAATAAAAAACTATACATGTTTGGTATCACTATAATGGTACTGACTGGAGAAATCATGTTGCCAGGTCACTTTTACAGCACTATGAATGCTGTAAAAACAAAAGCCAAAAAACAATACCAAAATTGTGATTTTTTTTTCACCATTTCACCACGTTTTCCTGCATTTTAATCCATTATATGGTAAAGCAATATGTGTAATTCAAAACTGAAACTCATCCCACAAAAAAAAACAAAACAAAAAAAAACTAATTTGGCTATGCCTCTTGGAGCAGTCAACTTGTCCCTGGCTGCGATTTCAGCAAAGTTTGTTATGCAGGAGCTGTTTGAGTTTCTTTTAACAAGAAAGAGTTAAGTTATGGTTGTAAGGAAAGGATGTAAACATACACAGATTTTCTTTCTGAAAAAAAAAAGTGGGTCCAATTTCAAGCAAGCTGTACAAGTCACTCGATGGACCTGGCAGCCAACAGTTTTTTCCATTGTACAGCATGAGACTTGCAATGAATTATAACTTAGCAAACACATGAGAAAATCTGTTATGGTAATAATTTACCTTGGTGTACTTAAAATAAGCATTTATTTCTCCATTTGTATTGGAGATGGCAAGTAGCATAAATTGCGTAGCCCCAAGTGCATAAATGTTCCGACCATTATGATGAAGTATAACTTTACATCTCCTGGCACTTATAGATTTTGCTGTGGGATACTGTGTAGAAAGACACATTGTAACAGAGACATCCTAGCACAATATGTAAAATATTATTTATTTTATTAATAATATATTTTTCTGTCTTGTAAGTTAATAAAACAGTATGAAGGCTGTTGCTACATGTTTTCTCTGATTAGATTTAACTTTAATTTCAACTGGGGAAAATCCAGTAACTATATTATCAGCCAGGGAAATATAATAGCACCATTATTTTACCTAGGACAAGAATGTATTGTTAGGGACTCGGAAACACCATGAAGGAGTAACTGAAATTTTGGCCGTGAGATGTACTTCTTGGTACAAAAAATAAGTTGAAAAATTAAATTATTAAAGAAACGTTGCTCTTAGTAATGCTAGTACCGGGCATTTGGTTTACACAATCTGCAAAGAAATCATAAAGTAATAGAGGGGAGTCTCCCAGTTAGGACCCTTCTAACTAAATCAATTATCCACCAATATATCTCATAGGAGAAAGTATTTCATCAGAAAATTACATTATTATTTAAGAGAGTTCTCCCATCTGATAAAGTAAAGTAATTGAATATTGCCAAAGTAGACCATCACTTTATGATCAGTGTGGTCTGATCTTTGAAACCCCCATTAATTCTGAAAATTGAAGGGTAGCTTCCCTGGTCTACCATCATGTCCTCTATACTGATTTTTGCCCATGCAAGGCAATGAGACATTGTTACATTCAAGTGACAGGAAGCTGCTTTGTTCAAGAAAAACTTAGTTTCAAGTTATTAAATTGCTTTCGTTGGTTAGAATGAAAATAAGCAAGTTTGCAATTGACCTGCTTTTTCAATTTCCTGTGTAGTGCAGTGATGAGGCAGTGACCCAGAAAAGTTCAAAGTAAACGTAATTTAATGTCCAAACTCACAATATAAACAGCACACGTATCCTGCTGATCGCAGCCGGGAAACAAGACAGTCCATATCCGAGAACGCTTGCCATGGTGACTGCACCGCCATGTATGCTGAGGGGTACGAGGCCTTTTGGCTCTGCTTGGCTCCTTGTTGCTTCACACAGGCTGACGTTTTGCAGAGCCTCATGCTCTGCAGGTTTTCAAAACAAGACTGACACATCCAACCCTTTGCTGCAGGGTTTTTATAAGGAACCTGTGGCCATGGGCCACTTATAAGACCTGGCCGGGAGGAAACGGACCACCCCACTACCATCCTGTAGTCCACTTCAAAAATAAAAGCCCTTAGCAGTTTTTTTAAAATCTGCCTTGGGTAAATAGCTTGCCCAAGACCAACACTTACTTTTATTTTGCATTGCAATCACAGCTATGCCTGTGACTGCAATGCACTCCCTCGCATATAACTCCGGTCACTGCCTCACAACTGTCATTATCCTCTATAGGTTATCTGACTGCGCACTCCACCTATCATCCCTTGGTGGTTTAAATTACAGCACGATCCTATCTACCCATATAAATATAAATAATCAGCCCATGAGAGGAGTCACATTAGATTAGTTCCTATCAAAGAAGGTCACCTTGTTGTGGCTGCTGGGCATGCATGAATTGGCCAAATTATGTGCTAAGTATCTTTGTTTTTTTCTATTTTCTAGAACAGTAATGCATTCAAATTTCATATATTTCATATGTACATGCTACATCAGTACAGAATTTACAGAATGCAATTTTGTTTGTTAGTTATGTATGGAGATGGCTACTCCTAGTTTGTACCTGTACACACCAGTTTTCTGTTTGGAAGTGACGGTCAGTCTTTTGATAGTCTCTTCCAATAAGACATTTTATCACACAGAGTATACAGCTTGTTTTCATGGTGCTAGGCCACCAAAGCTTGTCTGAGTATGCGAAGTAGATTCATTTTAGGAGAGGAGTTAACTCCTAACATGCCAGTCACATCTCTCCAGCTCATTGATTTCTAAACAGCAGTTAGCTGCTCACATCCCTCTCCCCTCTCTCAGCTCCTGATAAGCTGCTGTTATACATCTTGCAAAATCAACAGCCTTCAGCATCAACTTCTTTCAGAGCAAGATACAGAATGATTTCAAATGGCGCTATAGAGGACAGTTCACATGCAAAGGTAACACATTCAGAGAAACAATGTTAGTTGTATATACAACTTACATATACAACTTACATTGTTTCTCTGCATGTATTACCTTTGCATGTGAACTGTCCTCAATAGCTCAGTTTCAAACCATCCTGTATCTTGTATATATATCTGTTGTGAATTCCGTTCTTGAACTCCCTCCTGTGGTCATGAATGATACTTCGGCGAGTTCTGTCCGTGGACTCCCTCTGGTGGCTGTGAGTGGAACTGCTGGTTCTGAGGTTGCTTCCTCAGCTGCCCTCGTTTGCGGCTGGGTTGGCTTCTCTATTTAACTCCACTCAGATCGTTACTCCATGCCAGCTGTCAATGTATTAGCACTGGTTCAGATCTCTCTCGGATCTTTCTGATGACCTGTCTACTCCAGCAGAAGCTAAGTCCCTGCTAGTTCATTTGTTGTTCATTGTGTACTGAATATATTTCTTAGTACTTGCTAAGTTCTAGTCCAGCTTGCTAACATGATATTGCCTTGCTAGCTGGAAGCTCTGGGTTGCAGAGTGGCACCTCTGCACCGTGAGTTGGTGCGGGGGTCTTTTTGCACACTCTGCGTGGCTTTTTGTAGTTTTTTGTGCTGACCGCATAGATCCCTTTCCTATCCTCAGTCTATCTAGTAAGTCTGGCCTCCTTTGCTGAAACCTGTTTCATCCCTGTGTTTGTGACTTTCCTCTTAACTCACAGTTAATATATGTGGGGGGCTGCCTTTACCTTTGGGGAATTTTCTCTGAGGCAAGGTAAGGCTTATTTTCCTATCTTTAGGGGTAGTTAGCTCTTAGGCTGTGAAGAGGCGTCTAGGGAGAGTTAGGTACGCTCCACAGCTATTTCTAGTGTGTGTGTTATAGGATTAGGATTTGCGGTCAGCAGAGTTCCCACTTCCCAGAGCTCGTCCTGTCTTCTAGTTTAACCATCAGGTCATTCCAGGTGCACCTAACCACCAGGTCCATAACATATATCTATTCCTAGGCAACAGATGGCAGTTGCGAATCAAACTAGGCAGCTTGGTGGACTAAGCTCCAGTCCAAATTCCTTTTCTTCCATTTACTGTCAGTCTACTAATCATAGTTCTCACTGTGTACCAGTTCAAATATCCGTTTATGTGTTAATATAATTATACAGTGCGAAAGTATTCGGCTCCCTGGAACTTTTCAACCTTTTCCCACATATCATACTTCAACCATAAAGATACCAAATGTAAATTTTTGGTGAAGAATCAACAACAAGTGGAACACATTTGTGAAGTTGAATGAAATTTATTGGTTAATTAAAATTTTTGTGGAAATTCAAAAACTGAAAGTGGGGCGTGCAATATTATTCGGCCCCTTTACTTTCAGTGCAGAAAACTCACTCCAGAAGATCATTCTGGATCTCTGAATGATCCAATGTTGTCCTAAATGCCTAATTATGATAAATATAATCCACCTCTGTGTAATCAAGTCTCCGTATAAATGCACCTGCTCTGTGATAGTCTCAGGGTTCTGTTTGAAGCACAGAGTGCATCATGAAGACCAAGGAATACAACTGGCAGGTCCGTGATACTGTTGTGGAGAAGTTTAAAGCCAGATTTGGATACAAAATGATTTCCAAAACTTTAAACATCCCAAGGAGCACTGTGCAAGCGATCATATTGAAATGGAAGGAGTATCATACCACTGCAAATCTACACAGACCCAGCCGTCCCTCTAAACTTTCATCTCAAACAAGGAGAAGACTGATCAGAGATGAAGCGAAGAGGCCCATGATCACTCTGGATGAACTGCAGAGATCTACAGCTGAGGTGAGGCAGTCAGTCCATAGGACAACAATTAGTCTTACATTCCACAAATCCGGCCTTTATGGAAGAGTGGCAAGAAGAAAGCCATTTCTCAAAGATATCCATAAAATGTGTTGTTTAAAGTTTGCAACAAGCCACCTGGGAGGCACACTGTTATGGTTTCCAATGGCAAGGAAACATCAGAAGCATAGAATAAACGGACAAGCTCTCGGGTGATGGAAACTAGAGTTGACCGCGATGCTAAACCTACACACCACACTAGAAGTAGCCAGGGGGCATTCCTGCGTTGTCTCTAGATGCCGCGCGCCAGCCGGAGAACTAACTACCCCTGGTAGAAGAAAACACAGTCCTGGCTTGCCTCCAGAGAATGTCCCCACAGGAGATAGCAGCCCCCCACATATAATAACGGTGAGAGCAGATGAAAAGACACACGTAGTATGAAAGCAGATTTAGCACAGAGAGGCCCGCTAACTAAATAGCAGAAAGATACAACAGAGGACTTCGCGGTCAGCTGCAAAACCCTTCAAAACACCATCCTGAAATTACCTTAACTCATGTGACAACTCATGACACCGGAGTGGTAATTTCAGCCCAACAAGAGCTTCCAGCTGCAGAGATTCACATAAGTGCAAACTGGACAAAACATACAAAAATAGACTTAAGGACTAAAGTGTCCAACTTAGCTGAGCAGAAAACTGGGAGCAGGAACATGCAACTGAATCACTCTGGATACATTGATGGCCAGCATTAGAATGACTGAGGAGCAAGGTTAAATAGGATACTCCCACATCCTGATAGGAACAGTTGAACTGAGAAGGCAAAGCTTGCAGGACACCAGTACCACAAGAGACCACCGGGGGAGCCCACGAACCGAATCACAACAGTACCCCCCCCTTAAGGAGGGGGCACCGAACCCTCACAAGAACCACCAGGGCAATCTGGATGAGCCCTATGAAAGGCACGGACCAAATCAGAAGCATGAACATCAGAAGCTGTAACCCAAGAATTATCCTCTTGACCGTAGCCCTTCCATTTCACCAGATATTGAAGTCTCCGTCTGGAAACACGGGAGTCCAAGATTTTCTCCACCACGTACTCCAATTCACCCTCAACCAGCACAGGAGCAGGAGGCTCAACAGAAGGCACAAGTGGCACCTCATACCTCCGCAATAATGACCGATGGAAGACATTATGGATAGCAAAGGATGCTGGGAGGTCCAAACGAAAAGACACAGGGTTAAGAATTTCCAAAATCTTATAAGGACCGATGAACCGAGGCTTAAACTTAGGAGAAGAGACCCTCATAGGGACAAAACGGGAGGACAACCACACCAAGTCCCCAACACGAAGACGAGGACCAACACGACGATGGCGATTAGCAAAACGTTGAGTCCTCTCCTGGGACAACTCCAAATTGTCCACCACCTGCCCCCAAATACGATGCAACCTATCCACCATGGTATCCACTCCAGGACAATCCGAAGACTCCACCTGACCAGATGAAAAACGAGGATGGAACCCTGAATTGCAAAAGAAAGGGGAGACCAAAGCGGCAGAACTGGCCCGATTATTAAGGGCAAACTCAGCCAACGGCAAAAAGGAGACCCAGTCATCCTGATCAGCAGACACGAAACACCTCAAATAAGTCTCCAAGGTCTGATTAGTACGTTCCGTCTGGCCATTTGTCTGGGGATGAAATGCAGACGAAAAAGACAAATCAATGCCCATCCTGGCACAAAACGCCCGCCAAAATCTGGACACAAACTGGGATCCCCTGTCGGAAACGATATTCTCCGGAATACCATGCAGCCGAACCACATTCTGAAAAAACAGGGGCACCAACTCAGATGAGGAAGGCAGCTTGGGCAAGGGCACCAAATGAACCATCTTAGAAAAGCGGTCACACACCACCCAAATGACGGACATCTTCTGAGAAACAGGGAGATCAGAAATAAAATCCATAGAGATGTGTGTCCAAGGCCTCTTAGGAACAGGCAAGGGCAACAACAACCCACTAGCCCGAGAACAACAAGGCTTGGCCCGAGCACAAACATCGCAAGACTGCACAAAAGTACGCACGTCCCGAGACAGGGAAGACCACCAGAAGGACCTAGCCACCAAATCTCTGGTACCAAAAATTCCCGGATGACCTGCCAACGCAGAAGAATGAACCTCCGAGATGACTCTATTGGTCCATTCATCCGGCACAAACAATCTACCAGGCGGACAACGATCAGGCCGATCCGCCTGAAACTCTTGTAAAGCACGTCGCAGGTCTGGGAAGACAGCAGACAATATCACCCCATCCTTAAGTATACCCGTAGGTTTAGAATCACCAGGGGAATCAGGTTCAAAACTCCTAGAAAGGGCATCCGCCTTCACATTCTTAGTACCTGGCAGATACGAAACCACAAAATTAAACCGGGAGAAAAACAACGACCAGCGCGCCTGTCTAGGATTCAGACGTCTGGCCGACTCAAGATAAATCAAATTTTTGTGATCAGTCAAGACCACCACCCGATGTTTAGCACCCTCAAGCCAATGACGCCACTCCTCGAATGCCCACTTCATCGCCAAAAGCTCCCGATTACCGACATCATAATTTCGCTCGGCGGGCGAAAATTTTCGAGAAAGGAACGCACAAGGTCTCATCACTGAACAATCTGAACTTTTCTGCGACAAAACCGCCCCCGCTCCGATCTCGGAAGCATCAACTTCCACCTGAAAAGGAAGAGAAACATCAGGCTGGCACAACACCGGAGCAGAAGAAAAACGGCGCTTAAGCTCCCGAAAGGCCTCCACAGCAGCAGGAGACCAATCTGCAACATCAGCACCCTTTTTAGTCAAATCAGTCAAAGGCCTGACAACGCTAGAAAAACCAGTTATGAATCGACGATAAAAGTTAGCAAAGCCCAAAAATTTCTGAAGGCCCTTAAGAGAAGTCGGTTGCGTCCAGTCACAAATAGCCCGAACCTTCACAGGATCCATCTCAATAGAAGAGGGGGAAAAAATGTACCCCAAAAAAGAAATCTTCTGAACCCCAAAAACACACTTTGAACCTTTAACAAACAGAGAATTGGTCCGCAAAACCTGAAAAACCCTCCTAACTTGTTGAACATGAGATTCCCAGTCATCCGAAAAAATCAAGATATCGTCCAAATACACAATCATAAATGTATCCAGATATTCACGGAAAATATTGTGCATAAAAGACTGAAAGACCGAAGGGGCATTTGACAGACCAAAAGGCATCACCAAATACTCAAAATGGCCCTCTTGCGTATTAAATGCGGTTTTCCACTCATCCCCCTGCTTAATTCGCACCAAATTATACGCACCGCGAAGATCAATCTTAGAGAACCACTTCGCCCCCTCAATGCGAGCAAATAAATCTGTCAGCAATGGCAAAGGATACTGATACTTGACTGTGATCTTATTCAAGAGTCTATAATCAATACAAGGTCTCAAAGAACCATCGCTTTTAGCTACGAAAAAGAACCCCGCTCCAAGAGGAGACGAAGAAGGACGAATATGTCCCTTTTCCAAGGACTCCCTAATATACTCTCGCATGGCAGCATGTTCAGGTACAGACAGATTGAATAGACGACCCTTAGGAAATTTACTGCCAGGGATCAAATCTATGGCGCAATCGCAATCTCTGTGAGGAGGAAGAGAATTAAGAGTAGATTCCTCAAAAACCTCACGATAATCAGACAAAAACTCAGGAATTTCAGAGGGAATAGATGAAGCAATGGAGACCAAAGATGTGTCCCCATGATTTCCCTGACATCCCCAGCTTAGTACAGACATTGTTTTCCAGTCAAGGACTGGGTTATGAGTTTGCAACCATGGCAATCCCAGCACCAACACATCATGTAGATTATACAGTACAAGGAAGCGAATCACCTCTTGATGGTCTGGAGTCATACGCATAGTCACTTGTGTCCAGTATTGTGGTTTATTACTAGCCAATGGTGTAGAATCAATACCCTTTAAAGGTATAGGAACTTCCAGAGGCTCTAGATCAAACCCACAGCGCCTGGCAAAGGACCAATCCATAAGACTCAAAGCGGCGCCAGAATCCACATACGCATCCGCAACAATAGAAGATAACGAACAAATTAGAGTTACAGACAAAATAAACTTGGACTGCAAAGTGCCAATAGCAGAGGATTTATCAACTTTCTTAGTTCGTTTAGAGCATGCTGATATAACATGAGTAGAATTTCCACAATAGAAGCACAAATGATTTTTGCGCCTATAAATCTGTCGTTCACTTCTGGACAGAAAGCTATCACATTGCATACTCTGTGGTGCCTCTTCAGAAGACACCGCCAACTGGTGCACAGGTTTGCGTTCCTGTAAACGCCGATCAATCTGAATTGCCATTGTCATGGACTCATTCAGACCAGTAGGCGCAGGAAACCCCACCATGACGTCTTTTACAGCATCAGAGAGACCTTCTCTGAAAATTGCCGCCAGAGCGCACTCATTCCACTGAGTAAGCACAGACCATTTTCGAAATTTTTGGCAATATATTTCGGCTTCATCTTGCCCGTGAGAGAGGGCTATTAGGGCTTTCTCAGCCTGAATCTCCAAATTTGGTTCCTCATAAAGCAACCCCAAAGCCAGAAAAAACGCATCCACATTGAGCAACACAGGATCCCCTGGTGCCAATGAAAATGCCCAATTTTGGGGGTCACCCCGCAGTAAAGAAATAACAATTTTTACTTGCTGGGCAGGATCTCCAGCAGAATGAGATCTCAGCGAAAGAAACAATTTACAATTGTATTTAAAATTTAGAAAACAAGATCGATCTCCAGAAAAAAACTACGGTATAGGAATTTTAGGTTCAGACCGAGGAGCATGTAACAAAAAATCTTGTATATTCTGAACTTTAGAGGCAAGATTATTCAAATTGGTAGCCAGACTCTGGGGATCCATATTCAAACAGATAAAGTCTGAGCCATTCAGGGGTTAAGAGGAGAGGAAAACAGGAGACTGCAATTAGAGCTGGAGTGCAACTTCAGAGGAAGGAAAAAAAAAGAAAAAAAAAAAAAGTTTCACACAGTTCCTTTTCTCTCCTGCTTCAGCCTATAGATTAAACATTTTTGGCTGGCCATACTGTTATGGTTTCCAATGGCAAGGAAACATCAGAAGCATAGAATAAACGGACAAGCTCTCGGGTGATGGAAACTAGAGTTGACCGCGATGCTAATCCTACACACCACACTAGAAGTAGCCAGGGGGCATTCCTGCGTTGTCTCTAGATGCCGCGCGCCAGCCGGAGAACTAACTACCCCTGGTAGAAGAAAACACAGTCCTGGCTTGCCTCCAGAGAATGTCCCCACAGGAGATAGCAGCCCCCCACATATAATAACGGTGAGAGCAGATGAAAAGACACAC
The DNA here is from genome assembly GCF_051348905.1 of Ranitomeya variabilis. Taxonomy (NCBI): domain Eukaryota; kingdom Metazoa; phylum Chordata; class Amphibia; order Anura; family Dendrobatidae; genus Ranitomeya; species Ranitomeya variabilis. The sequence continues at coordinate 689,161,985 of NC_135234.1, forward strand.
GTAGTATGAAAGCAGATTTAGCACAGAGAGGCCCGCTAACTAAATAGCAGAAAGATACAACAGAGGACTTCGCGGTCAGCTGCAAAACCCTTCAAAACACCATCCTGAAATTACCTTAACTCATGTGACAACTCATGACACCGGAGTGGTAATTTCAGCCCAACAAGAGCTTCCAGCTGCAGAGACTGGACAAAACATACAAAAATAGACTTAAGGACTAAAGTGTCCAACTTAGCTGAGCAGAAAACTGGGAGCAGGAACATGCAACAGAATCACTCTGGATACATTGATGGCCAGCATTAGAATGACTGAGGAGCAAGGTTAAATAGGATACTCCCACATCCTGATAGGAACAGGTGAACTGAGAAGGCAAAGCTTGCAGGACACCAGTACCACAAGAGACCACCGGGGGAGCCCACGAACCGAATCACAACAGCACACCAAACATGTGGAAGAAGGTGCTCTGTTCAGATTAAACCAAAATCGAACTTTTTGGCATTAAACCCAAACAATATGTTTGGCGTAAAGGCAACACAGCCCATCACCCTGAACACAACATCCCCACTGTCAAACATGGTGGTGGCAGCATCATGGTTTGGGCCTGCTTTTCTTCAGCAGGGACACGGAAGATAGTTAAAATTGATGGGAAGATGGATGTAGCCAAATACAGGACTATTCTTGAAGACAACCTGTTGGAGTCTGCAAAAGACCTGAGACTGGGACAGAGATTTGTCTTCCAACAAGACAAGGATTCCAAACATAAAGCAAAATCTACAACAGAATGGTTCACAAATAAATGTATCCTGGTGTTATAATGGCCAAGTCAAAGTCCAGACCTCAATCCAATCAAGAATCTGTGGAAAGAGCTGATAACTGCTATTCACAAACGATCTCCCTCAAACCTCACTGAGCTCTTGCTCTTGAGACATACCCCAAGTGACTTGCAGCTGTAGTTGCAGCAAAAGGTGGTGCAACAAAGTATTAAGTTAAAGGGGACAAATAATATTGCACGCCCCACTTTTCAGTTTTTGAATTTCCACAAAAATTTAAAATAATCAATAAATTCCAGTCAACTTCACAATTGTGTTCCACTTGTTGTTGATTCTTCACCAAAAATTTACATTTGGTATCTTTATGTTTGAATCATGATATGTGGGAAACGGTGAAAAGTTTCAGGGAGCCAAATACTTTTGCAAGGCACTGTGGATGTGTAAACTCAGTGCAAACCACTGACAACTGACTGTGTTACTGCAGAACTTCTGCTTAGCTTTATAGTTCTACTAATACTACAGTGGTCAGACGAGCTAATTCAGAACCTGTCAGGAGCAGAAGAACCAGAAGTTACAGCAATGCACATAGTCAGAGACAAGCCAGAAGTCAGAGCCAAATGGGAACGCGGTATCCAAAACATGAGACGTAAGACAAAGTCGGGGTACAAGCCAGAGAGTCAAAGAAGGTCGGGGAACATGTTATCAGAGACGGAAAACAAGAGGTGGGGTTCAGAGATCAGGCCAAGTCATACACTGTAGGGAAACAATCAGACGAACACTAAATCAGGGATAGGGAACGGGTCTAATACAAATACGAGAAGTCAGATGCAGAAGGATCACCAGGGTATATGGGTCAACTCTCTAGCCTGGAAGCATGAACTATCACTGATGCTGGCCAGCAGACTGCAGAGGACTTAAAAAGCCCAGCCAGCTCCAAAACGAGGCCAAGGGGATTAACCCCCGCATGATCAGTCCAGAGAGATGATAGCAGAAAACAAACCCCGAACTGGATCATGACAATATGCTGTTAGGGCTGGTGGATCGCACTAAATATAAATTATGATTAAGTGCAATCGCAACCCGGGGTCCACCATGCAGAGATGGTAAACCGCAGCTAGTGAACAATGGCTAAGTGAGACTGTGAGCAAGCACCTTAAACACACTGAGTTAAACATTACCCAATGTGAACAGAGTGCAAAGTAACTAGTCCTGATTCTCCACAGAGCGGTACGGTACCAAAGGGCTCTTAAAGCTGAGCTCTGTTACTCCACAGAGCAGTACTGTACAAAAGAGCACTTAGAGTTATACCCTGTCAGATGACACAGGAGTAGAGCAACAATGACGCTAGTTGGGAGCCCTATAGTAACCCCCCAGAGATGTCTAGACTGGTCACTGTGCTTGCTCTGAAACTCAGCTGTGCTAACAGCACACACAACTGGAGTCAGATGCTAAGCCAAGCGGGAGTTCCCACTCTACACTGCCTGCCTAAACACACAGTTGCAGTGGTAATAGCGGCAAACATGCACACAGGGTGGTAACGTGTCCACCAACATGCCAAAACATATGATATTAGCGCACCGATGTGCACTCCAGGGAACCTTTTATACGTTTCTGTTCAAGTCCAGTCAGACAGGACCTTGCTCGTGGACCAATCTGGAACTGCCACGTCACACAAGCAGTTGACGACCAACCACCAGTGAGAGGTCGCCACCTAACGAGCATGCTCAGTAGGCCGGGGTCACACTAGACCGTAATACGGACGAGTGCTATGCGATAAAAAATCGCATAGCACTCGGCCCAATGTTAATCTATGGTGCAGCTCCCATCATCCGATATTTTCTCCGCCGTATTCAGGATCCGAGTAAAATCGCAGCATGCTGCGATTGTCAGCGTATCTCGGCCGAGACTCACCAACGCAAGTCTATGGGTGCTAGAAAAAATCGGATTACACACGGACCATGCGTGTGCATTGCGAGAAATACGCACCGGTGTTAGAGAAAAGCCGGCAATTGAATTACCGGCTTTTCACATATCTCGCGCTGACTTAAATATAAATACAGTATATATATATATATATATGTGTGTGTCTCAATGACATATATATATATATATATACATACTGTATATATGTTTTAACGAACATTTGAGCACATAAATCCATTAGTTGTCGGTTTTGCAAGCCTGCGAGAAAATCTCGCCATACGGATGCCATACGGATGTCACACGGATGTCAAAAGGATCATTTGATGCGAGGAAATCGCATCCTCGCACTAAACATGGATCACTGTTTTGGAAACATTTGTGCGATTCTCGACCGTGAAAAACGGACCGTTTTTTTATACGTTGTGTGTGTCCCCGGCCGTAGGGTGATTTCTGGACATAGCCTCTGGATCGCCTGATCGCTGCTGCCTATTGCTAGTTATTATAGCTTTGGATGGAGGACCAGCAGTAACCAAGCGAACAGCATGAGTCTGAGCCAGACCCTGAGACGGACATCTTTGCTGAGCAGCTCCCACTGCGGCTGAAGCAGAATGGGAGACCACAGAGGCAGACAAGGCTTGGAATCTACCCCATGCAGTGACAGAATCCTGGTGCCTAATATATGCCATTACTTCATAATTTCTAATAAAAATATATTTGTCACAATGCAAGGGCCTAAATTCATTTCTTAAGGCATTAAATATTATAAGGTATTCATATTAGATTCTGGAGATGAGACAATGACCTGTCTTATTGCCATATCTGGAGTTAGGAAGGAATTTTTCCACTCATATAGGAAAAATAACATCTCCCTCATGGGTTTTTGCCTTCCTCTGAATGAACATGTTAGTTTTTAGGCTACAGTTGATAGACTAATGTCTTTTTTCACACTCAGTTTGCATAAATGCCCATAAAACTGATCCAATAGGCAAATGCTTTTTATTTTATTTTCTGATTTGCCGAATAGACTGGTGTGTGATGACAAAGTGAATTTTGTATCATTGTAATAGCTCAATTTTACTGATGAAGGCCTTTATAAGAAAGAATATTAACTCTATATGGTATACTCAGAGATAAGGCCCTGTATCCAACTCCCATGTCCCTGCCTTGTCTGTACTTGAGGGGGCTATCTTCCACCACTTCCTGAAGACTGTAATTGACATTGCTCTATCAATGACCCATATTCATTATAGCTACAATAAAGTACAAGCACTTTACAAACAATCCCGAAAGTGTGTGTCTTCTAGAACTTTATCTATACAGTCATGGCTGAAAATGTTGGCATCCTTGAAATTGTTCAAAAAAGTAAAATATTTCTCCCTGGAAAATTATTACATTTACACATATTTTGTTATACACATGTTTATTTCCTTTGTGTGTATTGGAACAACACAAAAAAAGGTTACAAGGGATTTTTTTTCATCAATAAGGTTGTATCAGGGCTTGTTTTTGCGAGACTAGTTGTACTATTGATTGAAATCCAATTTACCATGTTACGCATTGGTAAATGAGAAGAAATTCAAAGCATGTCGAGATGGCAAAAAAAAGTGCAATTCCACAAATGTTTTGGGGGTTTTATTTGAACATCATTCATTTTTTTATTTTTTAAGTGGTGAAACAAAATTTTGCTTGTCGCCATTTTCCGTTTTCATTTTTTGGTGTAAAGGCTTGTTTTTTTGTTTTATTTTTGTTAGCTATTAAAAAGTATCATGACTAAAGGATCATCTTGTTTTTCCCACTGAGAACATTATATGTTTTTAATGACTCATTTTTGGGGTAGATACGATGTTTTAATCACTTATTATTACATTTTTTACTGTGTTGCAGCAAATGAAAAAATAAAACTCTGGCATGTTAATTTATTTCCTCATTACGGCGCTTATCAAGATTCATCAATTTTATCATTTGAAAGATTGGATTTTTATTGATATGGAGATACTACATATGTGTATTTTTTGGCTTTATTTTTAATGGTGGAAGGTGAAGAAATTTAATTTAAATTTATATATATATATTAAAAATTTATTTTATTATTATGTGTTTAATTTTTTTTTTTTTTTTTTATTGTATGTTGTAGACCCTTTAAGGATCTTGAATCTGGGATTGTCCAATTGCTTTAAAAATCACGGTGTCCTATGAATGCCAGTCATGATGGTCTTCATCCGCCCCCAACTTTCATAGAGACCCATTGGCATTCTATTATCGCGTTGCAGGGGTGATAAACGAATAGAACAGTGCGCCACCGGGCTGCACACTGTAAATGCCGCTATTAAAAATTGACAGCAATATTTAACAGGTGAACAGCTGTGGGCAGAGCCCTGTTACACCCATAGCTTTTAAAGCCTGATGATTGCAGAATAACACAGCCATCATCTGCCAGAAAGAGCCGGGCTCAGTTCTGAAGCCCACATTAAAGAAGGGGACCTGAGATATGATGAGTACGTCGGGAAGAGGATAAAAATAGTCTCTTATGGAGCAGGTGAGCACATTCAAAACAATGAGGCAGAAAGCCTTTACAAGACTTTGAAGAAAAGTCACAATAAATATGATATTGGACATAAGGTAATACAGATTTAGTATCCATTTAAAGGCAGGAATTCTGATCCAGGGAGTAATCCCCCAGTGCTACTATTGGACGAATAGACATCCAACCATAGTGTAAAACATTAGAGAATATTGCTTGACCCAGGGATTCACCCTTTAGTCTTTGTCAACAGCTCTAGGCAAAGCTTTTGGCATACCCTGGATCGGGCAAGATATGTAGTGATGTTTTATGAACTTTAAAATGATCGTAAAACACTGTTTTAGCTATGTGACTGAAAAACATTGGACCTAATAAATCAATCCTTACTGTTTTACACTTTTGTACGATTTCTGTTTGTCCTAAACAGGAAGCACTGAGGATTATTTCCCTGGATGCTGTGTATTTTGGAGGAAGGGACTGTTGTTTAAATAGAGACATCTATCTAATGAGATCCCTGAACAGTCTATCAGAACACTTGACTTTGACTGTTAGGGTACTGTCACACAGTCACACTTTGATCGCTACGACGGTACGATTCGTGACGTTCTAGCGATATCCATACGATATCGCAGTGTCTGACACGCAGCAGCGATCAGACATCACGCTGAGAATCGTACGTCGTAGCAGATCGTTTGGAACTTTCTTTCGTCGCTTGATCACCCGCTGACATCGCTGGATCGTTGTGTGTGACAGCGATCCAGCGATGTGTTCGCTTGTAACCAGGGTAAACATCGGGTAACTAAGCACAGGGCCGCGCTTAGTAACCCGATGTTTACCGTAGTTACCAGCGTAAACGTAAAAAAACCAAACCGTACATACTCACATTCCGGTGTCTGTCCTCCGGCGTCTCAGCTTCTCTGCACTGTGAGCGCCGGCCAGCCAGAAAGCGAGCACAGCGGTGACGTCTGACGTCACCGCTGTGCTTTCCGGCTCTGCTGCTTACACAGTGGAGAGAAGCAGAACGCCGGGGGACAGACACCGGAATGTGAGTATGTATGGTTTGTTTTTTTTACGTTTACGCTGGTAACCAGGGTAAACATCGGGTTACTAAGCGCGGCCCTGCGCTTAGTAACCCGATGTTTACCCTGGTTACCCGGGGACTTCGGCATCGCTCCAGCGCCGTGATTGCAACGTGTGACCGCAGTCTACGACGCTGGAGCGATACTCATACGACGCTGCGACGTCACGGATCGTGCCGTCGTAGCGTCCAAAGTGTGACTGTGTGACAGTACCTTAAATGTATACTGAACCTGTATTACACTATGTGTTTAGTTGTCCAAAATTACATACATTACATATATTGTGACAATGGTGGATTTGTGCCTCCTGTTTTTACCTCTTTTCCCTTGGCTGCAAGAGCATGGATTTGGAGAGTTACATGAATCCTGCTGATCCTTTCAAGTCTATGACACTGAAGAGAATGAAGAAGGGCTTTATCAGTGCCAATGACTAATAAGCTGGTTATTTATTTATTTTATTTTTTTCTGTAAGCTAGATCATTTTAAAAGTGAAAGTTACTCTCTTTTCTCTGTAACACATATTGCTTAAAATAATGGACTTCATGCACTATGGTTAATCTATCCGACTTCCTAAGAATATTGTAAAAATGTGTCTAATAGTAGTAGCTTTTAAATGAAATTGCTTAATGTACAGAAATTGTCTACTAGTTAAAGAAAACAAATGGCTCATGCCACGGTGTTAATCGGGTTATTGTTACAGTCTGCTACTTTATGAAGGGACTAGACATTGTGGCTCCAATGGTGCATTAAGGTAATACTACTGTATGTCGGCTCACATGGCAAAGAGAGGTGTGGGCAGCAAGACAGGTAAGCACTTAATTCAATGAAGTAGTCTGGAGTCATTTATTTCTTAGAGAGAATGTCTACCACAATTAACGAATTATTTAATTAGTAATCATAAGGCTGGGGCTACATAGTGACTTTTGCCCACGATTCAGGTCATGCAACCAAAGTTCGCTAGGTGTCACTGCTGCATTTTAATGCAATACAAATGAATGGAGCCACATTGCGACCTAAAGGGTACTGCAACTGTAAGAAACAAGTCACAGTTTTGTGACTTTCTTGTTGGGGTCATAGTACCATTGAGTTTGCATTTTGACCTCAATCACACGTATTGTGCTGTGAAGTGGGGAAAAAATATTCTCCATCTTGTCCATTCTATCTGAAAATTGGTTTTTTATAGACTCATTGACTTGCATGGCTGAGTTCGATCCGAATATCGGATAAAAATCATGCGTGCTGTTATTTTTTCCTCGGAAAGACTCTGTCTGAGGAAAAAAATCATACATGTGCTTAGCCCCATAGAATAACATTGGTCCGTGAGAGATTCGATGTCTTGTCACATCACTTTCTGACTGAAAATACGGTCGTGTCCATGATCCTTTATGATTATAAATCTTCCACACAGACTGAAATTTTGTGACTGCTTCTAGGTCATTTTCAATTCCTTTGACTACATCATGCCAGGCTTTATTGACATGTCAGTGCTTGTCATCAATGTGCTGTCATTTATTTTCACTGACAGCACATTGACAACTTTATATTTTCACCAATGGTCCCCCAGAAAAGAGAAAAACGCAGTCATGTTCTACTCTGAACCATTATACAGATAGAAAGTTCCCATTAAAGGAAATGGGTCAATTTAATAGAAGAGAACATAAGGATGGCATCTGGATATTGTCCATTTTTCACTTACTTGTTGCAAGGAAATGTTTAAGAACCCTCCAAGCTCCTTTTTTTTTGCATATGAGAAAACAGTGTTAGGGTTGGCGGAACGCACCGAATATATATATTTATTAGAAGAACTTATGAAATAGGAGAAACCATGAGCAATCTGGTATATTAAAAATAGAAAATTTATTAATACAAATAGTATGACAAACACAAGTTATAAAAAAGGTGCAGGAGAAAAACATCAGAGCGCCACAGTAACTCCATATCCAGTCATTGGTTGCTATATACAAATGGTGTGCCATAGAAGAAAAAGTGCAATGTGCTCCCTTGATAAAGCGGGTCTCTTTACCCGCGAAACGCGCGTCGGGGTACCGGTACCCGGTCCAGGACTCCTGCACTTCGGTCTCTTGTGAGCATTCCACCCCCAGAATATGTAACTTGATTTTTGTAGTAATATTACAGCCGGGGTTGAGGGTGTTGCCGCTTATGTATGCTGATGGAGCACATTGCACTTTTTCTTCTATGGCACACCATTTGTATATAGCAACCAATGACTGGATATGGAGTTACTGTGGCGCTCTGATGTTTTTCTCCTGCACCTTTTTTATAACTTGTGTTTGTCATACTATTTGTATTAATAAATTTTCTATTTTTAATATACCAGATTGCTCATGGTTTCTCCTATTTCATAAGTTCTAATTTTTGAGCAGGATTAAATTTTTGTGCTATCCTAGTGATATGCATTCTATGCTATTGGGGTTTTTGTGTCTCATTTATTAGAAGAAGTTGGTGCGTTCGCAACCCGGGATCCACCGTGCAGGAAAGCACCTGCAGCTAGATGTGGCGGTTAGGGTTGAGCGAAACGGGTCGGCCATTTTCAGAAGTCGCCGACTTTTGGCCTGTGTGGGGTCGGCCATGAGGTCGGCGATCTTCTGAATCTGGTATCGGAATTCCAATACCGAGTTCCGATATGTTTGCGATATCGGAAATCGGTATCGGAATCCACATTTAAGTGTAAAATAAATTATTAAAATTTAAAATATTGATATACTCACCTCTCCGATGCAGCCTGGACATCGCCGCTGGTAACCGGCATCTTCCGTTCCTAAGAATGGCGCTTGAAAGACCTTTCGATGACGTCACGGCTTGTGATTGGTCGCGGCCGCCCACGTGACCGCTCAGCGACCAATCACAAAGCCGTGACGTAATTTTCAGGTCCTAAATTCCTCATTCTAGGAATTTAGGACATGAGAATTATGTCACGGCTTTTGATTGGTCGCTGAGCGGTCACGTAGGCCGCCGCGACCAATCACAAGCCGTGACTTCATCGAAAGGTCCTTCACGCGCTCATTCTTAAGAAGCAGGGCGCGTCCGAGGGTGAGTATATACCTAATAGGAATATACTCACCCTCGGCTTCTTTCCGGCAGCCTTCCTTCTTAAGAATGAGCGCGTGAAGGACCTTTCGATGACGTCACGGCTTGTGATTGGTCGCGGCGGCCCACGTGACCGCTCAGCGACCAATCAAAAGCCGTGACGTAATTCTCATGTCCTAAATTCCTAGAATGAGGAATTTAGGACCTGAAAATTACGTCACGGCTTTGTGATTGGTCGCTGAGCGGTCACGTGGGCGGCCGCGACCAATCACAAGCCGTGACGTCATCGAAAGGTTTTTCAAGCGCCATTCTTAGGAACGGAAGATGCCGGTTACCAGCGGCGATGTCCAGGCTGCGTCAGAGAGGTGAGTATATCAATATTTTTTATTTTAATTCTTTTTTTTACACTTAAATATGGATCCTAGGGCCTGAAGGAGAGTTTCCTCTCCTTCAGACCCTGGGAACCATAGTATCCAATTGCACTGCATTGGGTTTCGTGTTTTGGACGACCCCGACCCCGACTTTTTTATAGGATCAGCCGATTTCACTTGACCCGACTTTTGAGAAAGTCGGGTTTCGTGAAACCCGACCCGATCCTATAAAAATAAAAGTCGCTCAACCCTAGTGGCGGTACAATTTAGTAATATAAACAGACTCTGTTACTTCACAGAGTCTGTTAGCAAGGATAATGCTGTGCCCTGTTTGGCTCACAGAGGAACACAGCTACTTAGTAGAGCAGATGGTGGTCATGCAGTCAAATGCAAACATGAAACTCCTAGCCGGAGGTGCCAGCATTCTAGGGGCTTATTTCAGCCGGGTCCCTGAATACACACACAAACATGACCACACTGGCGCTGAGCTCGTACATAAATTGACACTAGCACATGGCCGTGCAGACATGCACACCTCTTATAGCTGCAGCAAGTACAGGACCTTCCTAGAAGGACCAATGAGAGACTGCCACAGACGTTGAACACCTGTCACGGGGAGACTAGGTGAGCGAGAGCTAATAACCCGGGCCCCTGCAATTTCCCTCAGACTAGGGAAATCCTGACTGACCCTCTACCTGGAGTTTACACTGATGGTGTGCATGTCCAGGCCTCGAACCTCACCCTGTCTCCTGTTTCAACCCTAGGCTGAAACCTCCGCCCACCACCCAGTGAAGAGGTAATACACCAATACCCACAGTTAGCAAAGACAAGGATAAAGGAAAATATACACCACGCCTGTCATGATTCTCAATGGCGAGAGAACATAGCCCAGCATATATAAGAACTAGCTCTTGGAAGATGGAATCTAAACTGACCATGAACTAAACCTGCCGCACAATTAACAGTGGCCGGGTAGCGTGCCTACGTTTTATCCCTAGACGCCCAGCGCCAGCCGGAGGACTAACTAATCCTAGCAGAGGAAAATACAGTCCTGGCTCACCTCTAGAGAAATTTCCCCAAAAGGCGGACAGAGGCCCCCACATATATTGGCGGTGATTTTAGATGAAATGACAAACGTAGTATGAAAATAGGTTTAGCAAAATCGAGGTCCGCTTACTAGATAGCAGGAAGACAGAAAGGGCACTTTCATGGTCAGCTGAAAACCCTATCAAAACACCATCCAGAAATTACTTTAAGACTCTAGTATTAACTCATAACACCAGAGTGGCAATTTCAGATCACAAGAGCTTTCCAGACACAGTAACGAAACAGCAGCTGTGAACTGGAACAAAATGCAAAAACAAACAAGGACGAAAGTCCAACTTAGCTGGGAGTTGTCTAGTAGCAGGAACATGCAAAGAAAGGCTTCTGATTACATTGTTGACCGGCATGAAACTGACAGAGGAGCAAGGTTATATAGAGACTCCCACATCCTGATGGGAACAGGTGAACAGAGAGGATGATGCACACAAGTTCAATTCCACCAGTGGCCACCGGGGGAGCCCAGAATCCAATTTCACAACACACGCCGCAGTCACTCAGGAATACACTATAAATGTGCTGGGCAAAATAAATACAAATATAGGAAGGAGTAAATAAGACTAAGGAAAATACACCACCAGCAACGAATCTCCAACAACCAGCTCTCCACTCCAGACCGAGATAACAACGCACAAGACAGAAGCTATAATCGGCGACGCCCAATGATCAGGAGAACTATTTAAAGGCAATGGGCATGGCCCAGCTTCCACTATGAGGATCAGGTAAATTAACCCCGAAACAGCTAGATAAAATCTAGCCTACGCCAATGAGCAAATAGTGGTCAAAAGTGGAATTACCACTGTCTGTTGAACGACCTGGTCTGAACAGCGTCCGACATGACAACACCTTCAGGACCTTCCTAGAGGACCAATAGGATTTGCTGCAGTACCTGAGCATGTGACCCTTGATCTCCAATGAGAGATCTTACCCTGGGATTGCTTAGAAGGGGAAAAGTAGGACTTAGTCCCAAAGACGTCTGCTCGCTGCTGACCAGTACTGGCCACAATGGCAGAAGCTGGAAGGACAGCAGTAACCCTTCGCACAGTGTCAGACTGAGCATGACGCTGGGTCCGACGCCTCCGCTGAGCAGGCTCCACTGCGGCAGGAGAAGAATGGGAGACTGCAGCGGAGATGGCTCGAGATTCCCCCTGTGCAGAGGCAGGAACTCGACCCCTAACACACAGATGGTTAAAAAAAAGGACTCATCTAGCAAAAAGGATGAAAAATGGGTCCAGTGCACTGGTGGGAAATGGCTAATTATTTTGTGTTTGTGAGAAAATTGTTGTGTGAATAAGACATCACTCTCAAACATTTGACCAATTGAAACAAGGGAAAGAATGTTTTGAAGCATTGCAATTCCATCTCCTCTATGGATGGCTGGTATCCCCTATTCTGGGCATACTACTTTCTGAAACCAGAAGTTTACATATACTGTGTAAAAAGACATATATGCATGTTTTTCTCAATATCTGACATGAAATCAGAATAAACCTTTCTCGTTTTAGGTCAATTAGGATTACCAGAATTATTAATATTTGCAAAATGCCAGAATAATGAGAGAGAGAGAAGGTTTTATGACATTGTTATTACTTACTGCAAAGTCAAAATTTGACATACACTAAGATTACTATGCCTTTAAACAATTCTGGACTGCCCATATGATGATGTCATGTGTTTAGAAGCTTCTGATAGGTAATTTTTGGCAACATCTGACTTAATTAGAGACATACTTGTGGATGTATTTTAATGTACACCTGAAACACACTGCTTCTTTGTGTAGCATATCTAAGCAAAAAACAAATCTATCGAGATCCTATATCACCAAGAAAACCAAAACAAAAGCAAGGATCCCTAAAATATAACTTTTAATATATAAAGTTTAAAAGCATTCCAAAATTGGAGACAAGCGACAAATTTAAATATATAAAGATACAAAAATACCATAGGGAATAAGGTAAGTATCAACAATGTGTCCTGCTGGGCCCTGCAGATATACTAAATTGACCCCTGCCTGACAGTGGAGGTTGGCCCCCTAAGTTTCAGCGGTAGGCGCCCCCCACTCCGCGGCGGCTCGCTCTACTGTCCTTATAAATCCCTATGATCAATAAGATTGCGTCCCAATACACCCACTGTCAATGTGAAAAACACAAAAAACGTAAAAAGACAAAATAAAAAAAATGAAAAAACATAAATAATAAATGAGGAGGCTTTTATCCTTACTGTGCAGGCTATGATTTCCTCCAAAATGGGAGATATATCACCCTTTTATGGCGTAATATCCGTACCAGCCTAAAGGCAAATGGAGTGCAAAAAAATATATACTTGTCTCATTTGTTCTAATGCATTATAAGAGGAAGCAGAGCTCTGCGTTCTATGTCTTTTTTACTTTTTTCTCCCACCATAGAAAACAAACAATTTACAATGATATCTATTTATATAAGATCTATTACAGCTGGTCAATAATGCCTAATGGTAAAGAACAGAGATTGCTATCCACATTTGGCCACCGGTCAGACTCAATATGGTAATAGAAAAAAGATACTACCCTTAATAGGGTTAAGGCATGGTCACAACAACAGTTTGGACACAGTTTGGGATGTCGTTGTTTTATGGAGTCTGACCGTGACTCAGTATGATAGTGACCTTCGTTCACACTACAGCTCAGATGAGTATATGGTTATTACGCATGATATGAGGCACAAATTAACTAATACTATCAGTATCAACTGTATGTGTTGTGACCATGCCTTAACCCTATTAAGGGTAGTATCTGACTCATGAGCTGTTGCTTTATGGTGGTCCTCGGTACTATTATGCTTGAGGACAATCTTTTTTCCATCTTTTTTCTATTACCATGTGGAGTCTGACCGGTGGCCCAATGTGGATAGCAATCTCCGTTCTTTACCACTAGGCATTATTGACCAGCTGTAATAGATCTTATATAAATAGATATCATTGTAAATTGTTTGTTTTCTATGGTGGGAGAAAAAAAGAAAAAAAAGGCACAGAATGCGGAGCTCTGCTTTCCTCTTATAATGCATTAGAACAATTGAGACAAGTATATAATTTTTTGCACTCCATTTGCCTATAGGCTTGTATGGCTATTACACCATAAAAGGGTGATATATCTCCCATTTTGGAGAAAATCATAGCCTTCACAGTAAGGATAAAAGCCTCCTCATTTATTATTTATGTTTTTTCATTTTTTCATTTTACTTTTTTTGTGTTTTTCACATGGGCAATGGGTGTATTGGGACACAATCTTATTGATCATAGGGATTTATCGAGACAGTAGAGCAAGCCGCCGCGGAGTGGGAGTGCCTACCGCTGAAACTTAGGGTGCCAACCTCCACTGTCAGGCAGGGGTCAAATTTAGTATATATGCAGGGTCCAGCAGGACACACTATTGATACTTACCTTATTCCCTATGGTATTTTGTATCTTTACATATTTAAGTTTGTCACTTGTCTCCAATTTTGGAATACTTTTAAACTTTATATATTAAAAGTTATATTTTAGGGATCCTTGCTTTTGTTTTGGTTTTCTTCTTATGTGCAGCATCATGGGAAAGTCACAAGAAATCAGCAAAAATATCAGGAAGAGAATTGTGGACTTGCACAAGTCTGGCTCATCCTTGGGTACAACTTCAAGATACCTGAAGGTGCCTCGTTTATCTGTACAAACAAAGATATGCAAGTACAAACAAGATGGGAATGTCCAGCTATCATACCGCTCAGGAAGGAGATGGGTTCTGCGTCCCAGAGATGAACGTGCTTTGGTCTGACATGTGCATATCAACCCAAGGACAAAAGCAAAAGACCTTGTGAAAATGATGGCGGAAGCGGGTAAGATTGTGTCAATATCCACAGTCAAACGATTACTGTATCAACATAGGCTGAAAAGCCACTCTGCCAGGAAGAAGCCATTACTCCAAAAGAAACATAAAAAAACAGGTTAATGTTTGCAAATGCTCACAGGAACAAAGACCCACATTTTTGGAGATACGTCCTGTGGTCTGATGAAACTAAAATTTAACTTTTTGGGCATAATGACTATCGTTATGTTTGGAGGAAAAAGGGAGAAGCTTGGAAGCCTAAGAACACCATCCCAGCTATGAAACACAGCTTGTGGGGTTGTTTTGTTGTAGAAGGGACTACGTTTGCTTCACAAAATAGATGGCATCATGAGAAAAGAAGATTACGTGGCAATACTGAAGCAACATCTCAAAACATCAGCCAGGAAGTTAAAGCTTGTTCAAAACTGGGTCTTCTAAATGGATAATGATCCAAAAAATACTGCCAAAATGGCAGCAAAGTGGCTTAAGGATAACAAAGTCAATGTTTTGGAGAGGCCATCACAAAGCCCTGATTTCAATCCTATTGAAAATTTATGGGCAAAGCTGAAAAGGCCGGTGCAAGCAAGGCAACCTACAAACCTGCATCAGTTATACCAGTTGTGTCAGGAGGGATGGGCCCAAATTCCGACCTACTATTGTGAGAAGAATGTGGAAGGAGATCCCAAACGTTTGACCCAAGTTATTCAGTTTAAGAGCAATGGTACCAAATACTAATGAAATATATGTAAACTGTTGACTTTGCAGTAAGTAATAAAAATGCCTTAAAACATTCTCTCATTATTCTGGCATTTTCAAATATTAATAATTATGGTAATTGACCCAAAACGGGAAAAGTTTATTCTGCTTTCACATCAGATATTGAGAAAAACATGCAGATGTGTTTTTTTATATAGTGCATGTAAACTTCTAGTTTCAACTGCTTTCATGAATGATTGGCTTTATTTTCTTATTTTTTTAAGTTGCAAATGTTTAGAAACAACCTATGATATTAGTTAAAACTAATAAAACGTTATAGGTGCACTTTCTATGCTATGCATTTGGCTTTTTTTTTTACAGGTGTCTAAAGATCTGGGACTGGATACAGTCTGAATGCAATCTACTTTACGGGCTTTTTTTTGGTTCTCAACTTTAATATTAAAAACATTTGAAATGTACTCACAAAACACAGGTATGCTTTACTGTATATATTCCTATTTTATTCTTGCAAGGATAAGAATCTAACGAGATATGCTGGCAAACAAATGTTACTTTCCCTATAATTTTCTGGGCCGTAGTCCACAGATGAGTACCTCTGCCAGAGCATGTTCGTGCTCTCCATTCCCCTCAGAGCCATGATATCGTACTCTTGCCAGGAATGGTCTTCATGCTTTCTTACTCGGGCTCAGAGCCATAGAACAAAATGGCTGCCAGATCATGCTTGTGATACTTACACTCACCTGGTGTCCTATTTCCCATTTTAACAATTATATAGAAACCTTAGAGTCAATATTAATTTTGCTTAATTTGCAAATAAGCTACCATATCATGAAAATAATTGATAAAATATCCTTATCACACACGTTTCCTACAAAAATCATTGCTCTGCAAAATCATACAGCGGCTGCAAGAACGAAAGCGAGATCTTAAAATGAAATGTGGAGCATTGGAATGTAAAGCAGAATGGGCTATCTTCTCTATGGATCATCGTGATTGATGCCTGAAGTTCCCATGGGGAGTAAGATGGTGAAAACAGAATGATTTGCTTATGGCTGCCACTTGGGACATCTAGCTTGATAAAAGTGAATATATGGGTTTTTGGAATTTATATAGAACTGAGAACAGGGCAGACACTGACTGTAAAAAGTCCCTATGCAGGACTTGTGGCTGCTCTTGCTCCATATAACCCACCTGCATATACATATTCACATCATGAACATATATTGTAAAAATTGAGCTGGTGCTAATTCATTGCCTGCATATTTGCACTTTATGCATGCACACACAGAATTGTGCAAATATTTTAGGCAACTGTGGAAAAACTGCCAAAAAGTAAGAATGCTTTTAAAAAAAAGAAGTTACAGGTTTTTTTATATTAATTAACACAATTCTAAGTGAATGAACAAAATATATCTAAATCAAATCAATATTTGGTGGTCTCTTCATCTCGACATTGAGTCTCTCTTGAGTCACATGTAGAGACACAAAGATCTGCTCAAGCCTACATCCACATATCTGTGGTTTATTCTTCATGATGTTTTGAACAACCTCTCTGCCAAGTGTCTGGAAAAAATGTGTGCAAGTGTACCTAGAAGAATTGATGCCTTGAAACGAAAGGGCGGTCACACCAAATATTGAAATCATATAAATTTCTATTTTTGTTCAGTTGCTTTGCATTTTTTTAATTGATAAGAGTAAACTATTAACACTTTTAATATATAAAACATTCTTACGCTGCATCTAGAGATGATCGAGCACTGAAATACTCAAGTACTTGGTACTCGAATCAAGCAGGTCGGACAGGCTCGGCCCAAGTACTGAGTATATTGGTTAATGGGAAACTCGCAAATTTTTCTGAAAGACCCTAACAGGAGTCAAGAAAATTACTGAAATGGATGGAAACAGCACTCAAATTGAATTGTTATTTTCACGGCTCTGCGTTATAAACTTTAGTGAAACACTTGGGTGTTTGTTATGACCCCAATGGCAGAGGGTCTCAGAAATAATTACTAAGTCTGCAAACACAAAAAACCAGCTCATAGGGCAGTGGTAACTGAGCTGACCATATATCTAATCCTAGCACCACAAATAGCAGCAGCCGGGGAACGTGCCTACGTTGGTTCTAGACGTCTCGCGCCAGCCGGAGAACTAACTAACCCTAGAAGGGAAAAGAAAGACCTTTCTTGCCTCCAGAGAAAAGACCCCAAAAGTTGGATACAAGCCCCCAACAAATAATAATGGTGAGGTAAGAGGAAAAGACAAACGTAAGAATGAGCTAGGTATTTAGCAAAGAGAGGCCCACTAGCTAATAGCAGAATATAGTAAGATGACTTATATGGTCAGCAAAAACCCTATCAAAATATCCATGCTGGATATTCAAGAACCCCCGAACCGTCTAACGGCCCGGGGGGAGAACACCAGCCCCCTAGAGCTTCCAGCAAAGTCAGGAATCACATTTAGCACAAGCTGGACAAAAATAAGAGCAAAGCAAATAACCAAAAAACAAAGAAGCAGGACTTAGCTTAATTTTGCACGAACCAGGACCAGCGGACAGGAGCAAACAGAAAGGATCTGATTACAACGATGCCAGGCACTGGACTAAGGATCCAGGAAGTTTATATAGCAACACCCCTGGACTAACGACCCAGGTGGGTGCCAAACTGAGGAAAGACAATCCCAGAGTCATATCACTAGTAACCACAAGAGGGAGCCAAAAAGTCTAATTCACAACAGTACCCCCCCTTAAGGAGGGGTCACCGAACCCTCACCAAGACCACCAGGGCGATCAGGATGAGCGGCGTGAAAGGCACGAATTAAATCGGCCGCATGCACATCAGAAGCAACCACCCAGGAATTATCCTCCTGACCATAGCCCTTCCACTTGACCAGATACTGAAGCCTCCGTCTGGAGAGACGAGAATCCAAGATCTTCTCCACCACGTACTCCAACTCGCCCTCAACCAACACCGGAGCAGGAGGCTCAACAGAAGGAACCACAGGTACAACGTACCGCCGCAACAAAGACCTATGGAACACGTTGTGAATGGCAAACGACACCGGAAGATCCAAGCGAAAGGACACAGGATTAAGGATTTCCAATATCTTGTAAGGACCGATGAAGCGAGGCTTAAATTTAGGAGAGGAGACCTTCATAGGAACAAATCGAGAAGACAGCCATACCAAATCCCCAACACGAAGTCGGGGACCCACACCGCAGCGGCGGTTGTCAAAACGCTGAGCCTTCTCCTGTGACAACTTTAAGTTGTCCACCACATGATTCCAGATCTGCTGCAACCTATCCACCACAGAATCCACCCCAGGACAGTCAGAAGGCTCCACATGTCCCGAGGAAAAACGAGGATGGAAACCAGAGTTGCAGAAAAATGGCGAAACCAAAGTAGTGGAACTAGCCCGATTATTAAGGGCAAACTCAGCCAACGGCAAGAAGGTCACCCAATCATCCTGATCTGCCAAAACAAAACACCTCAAATAAGCCTCCAGAGTCTGATTAGTTCGCTCCGTTTGTCCATTAGTCTGAGGATGAAAGGCAGACGAAAACGACAAATCAATGCCCATCCTAGCACAAAAGGATCGCCAGAACCTGGAAACAAACTGGGATCCTCTGTCAGACACAATATTCTCAGGAATGCCGTGTAAACGAACTACATTCTGAAAGAACACAGGAACCAGATCGGAAGAGGAAGGCAGCTTAGGCAAAGGCACCAAATGGACCATTTTAGAAAAGCGATCACATACCACCCAGATGACAGACATGCCCTGAGACACCGGGAGATCTGAAATGAAATCCATGGAAATGTGTGTCCAAGGCCTCTTCGGGACAGGCAAGGGCAAGAGCAACCCGCTGGCACGAGAACAGCAAGGCTTAGCTCGAGCACAAGTCCCACAGGACTGCACAAATGACCGCACATCCCGTGACAAGGAAGGCCACCAAAAGGACCTAGCCACCAGATCTCTGGTGCCAAAAATTCCCGGATGCCCTGCCAACACCGAGGAATGAACCTCGGAAATGACTCTGCTGGTCCACTTATCAGGAACAAACAGTCTGTCAGGTGGACAAGAGTCAGGTCTACCAGCCTGAAATCTCTGCAACACACGTCGCAAATCAGGAGAAATGGCCGACAAGATAACTCCCTCTTTAAGAATACCAACTGGTTCTGCGACTCCAGGAGAGTCAGGCACAAAGCTCCTTGAAAGAGCATCAGCCTTCACATTCTTTGAACCTGGTAAATACGAGACCACAAAGTCAAAACGGGAGAAAAACAATGACCAGCGGGCCTGTCTAGGATTCAGGCGTTTAGCAGACTCAAGATACATCAAATTTTTGTGATCAGTCAAGACCACCACACGATGCTTAGCACCCTCGAGCCAATGACGCCACTCCTCAAATGCCCACTTCATGGCCAGCAACTCCTGATTGCCAACATCATAATTCCGCTCAGCAGGCGAAAACTTCCTAGAGAAGAAAGCACATGGTCTCATTACCGAGCAACCAGGGCCTCTCTGCGACAAAACGGCCCCTGCCCCAATCTCAGAAGCATCCACTTCGACCTGAAAGGGAAGTGAGACATCAGGCTGGCACAAAACAGGCGCCGAAGTAAACCGGCGCTTCAACTCTTGGAACGCCTCCACGGCTGCAGGAGCCCAGTTAGCAACATCAGAACCTTTCTTGGTCATATCCGTCAAAGGTTTAACAACGCTAGAAAAATTAGCGATAAAACGACGGTAGAAGTTAGCAAAACCCAAGAACTTCTGAAGACTCTTAACTGTCGTGGGTTGATTCCAATCATGAATAGCTCGGACCTTGACTGGGTCCATCTCCACAGCAGAAGGGGAAAAAATAAACCCCAAAAAGGGAACCTTCTGTACTCCAAAGAGACACTTTGAGCCCTTAACAAACAAAGCATTCTCACGCAAAACCTGAAACACCATCCTGACCTGCTCCACATGTGAGTCCCAATCTTCAGAGAAAACCAGAATATCATCCAGATAAACAATCATAAATTTATCCAGATACTTCCGGAAAATATCATGCATAAAGGACTGAAACACTGAGGGAGCATTAGAGAGCCCAAAAGGCATCACCAAGTACTCAAAATGACCTTCGGGCGTATTAAATGCTGTCTTCCATTCATCTCCTTGCTTAATGCGCACAAGGTTGTACGCACCACGAAGATCTATCTTGGTGAACCACTTGGCACCTTTAATCCGGGCAAACAAGTCCGACAACAGAGGCAAAGGATACTGAAATTTAACAGTGATTTTATTCAGAAGCCGATAGTCAATACAAGGTCTCAAAGATCCGTCCTTCTTGGCCACAAAAAAGAATCCCGCACCAAGAGGGGAAGAGGATGGACGGATATGCCCCTTCTCCAGAGACTCCTTGATATACGAACGCATTGCGGCATGCTCAGGTACAGACAGATTAAATAGTCTTCCCTTAGGAAATTTACTACCTGGAATCAAATCTATGGCGCAGTCACAGTCCCTATGAGGAGGCAGAGCACTGGACCTGGACTCGCTGAATACATCCTGATAATCAGACAAATACTCAGGAACTTCCGAAGGAGTAGAGGAAGCAATAGACACCGGCGGGGAATCAGCATGAATTCCCTGACAGCCCCAACTTGACACAGACATTGCCTTCCAATCCAAGACTGGATTGTGGGTCTGTAACCATGGCAGACCCAAAACGACCAAATCATGCATTTTATGCAGAACAAGAAAACGAATCACCTCCCGATGTTCAGGAGTCATGCACATGGTTACCTGCGTCCAAAACTGCGGTTTATTTTCCGCCAATGGCATAGCATCAATACCTCTAAGAGGAATAGGATTTACCAACGGTTCAAGAACAAAACCACAGCGCTTGGCAAATGACAGATCCATAAGACTCAGGGCAGCACCTGAATCTACAAACGCCATAACAGGGTAAGAAGACAATGAGCAAATTAAAGTCACAGACAAAATAAATTTAGGTTGCAAATTACCAATGGCGACAGGACTAACAACCCTTGTTAGGCGTTTAGAGCATGCTGATATAACATGTGTAGAATCACCACAGTAAAAACACAACCCATTCTGACGTCTATGATTTTTCCGCTCATTTCTAGTCTGAATTCTATCACATTGCATTAAATCAGGTGTTTGTTCAGACAACACCACCAGAGGATTAGCGGTTTTGCGCTCCCGCAAACGCCGATCAATTTGAATAGCCAGCGCCATGGAATCATTCAGACTTGTAGGAATGGGGAAACCCACCATCACATTCTTAATGGCTTCAGAAAGGCCATTTCTGAAATTTGCAGCCAGAGCACACTCATTCCACTGAGTAAGCACGAACCATTTCCGAAATTTTTGGCAATACACTTCAGCTTCATCCTGGCCCTGAGAAATAGCCAGCAAGGCTTTTTCTGCCTGAACTTCAAGATTGGGTTCCTCGTAAAGCAATCCGAGCGCCAGAAAAAACGCATCAATATTTGCCAATGCCGGATCTCCTGGCGCTAGCGAGAAAGCCCAATCCTGAGGGTCGCCCCTTAAAAAAGAGATAACAATTTTAACTTGCTGAGCTGAATCTCCAGATGAACGGGGTCTCAGAGATAGAAACAATTTACAATTATTCCTGAAATTCCTAAACTTAAATCGGTCTCCAGAAAACAGTTCAGGAATAGGTATTTTAGGTTCAGACATTGGACTACTGGTAACAAAATCTTGTATGCCCTGCACACGAGCAGCAAGCTGGTCTACACTTGTAATCAAGGTCTGGACATTCATGTCTGCAGCAAGCACAAGCCACTCAGAGGTAAAGGGGAGGAAGAGAGGAAAAAAAAAAAAAAAACTCAGAATTTCCTTTCTTATTATCCCACTTCTGCAATGCATTAAACATTCAATGTTGGCCTGGCATACTGTTATGACCCCAATGGCAGAGGGTCTCAGAAATAATGACTAAGTCTGCAAACACAAAAAACCAGCTCATAGGGCAGTGGTAACTGAGCTGACCATATATCTAATCCTAGCACCACAAATAGCAGCAGCCGGGGAACGTGCCTACGTTGGTTCTAGACGTCTCGCGCCAGCCGGAGAACTAACTAACCCTAGAAGGGAAAAGAAAGACCTTTCTTGCCTCCAGAGAAAAGACCCCAAAAGTTGGATACAAGCCCCCAACAAATAATAACAGTGAGGTAAGAGGAAAAGACAAATGTAAGAATGAGCTAAGTATTTAGCAAAGAGAGGCCCACTAGCTAATAGCAGAATATAGTAAGATGACTTATATGGTCAGCAAAAACCCTATCAAAATATCCACGCTGGATATTCAAGAACCCCCGAACCGTCTAACGGCCCGGGGGGAGAACACCAGCCCCCTAGAGCTTCCAGCAAAGTCAGGAATCACATTTAGTACAAGCTGGACAAAAATAAGAGCAAAGCAAATAAACAAAAAACAAAGAAGCAGGACTTAGCTTAATTTTGCACGAACCAGGACCAGCGGACAGGAGCAAACAGAAAGGATCTGATTACAACGATGCCAGGCACTGGACTAAGGATCCAGGAAGTTTATATAGCAACACCCCTGGACTAACGACCCAGGTGGGTGCCAAACTGAGGAAAGACAATCCCAGAGTCATATCACTAGTAACCACAAGAGGGAGCCAAAAAGTCTAATTCACAACAGGTGTTCAAAGTACGTACCGCACATCTAGATAAGTTCCATGGGGGGTCTAGTTTCCAAAATGATGTCACTTGTGGGGGGTTTCTACTGTTTACGTACATCAGGGGCTCTGCAAACTTGACATGATGCTTGCAGACCATTCCATGAAAGTCTGCATTCCAGAACATCACTACTTCCCTTCCGAGCCCCAACGTGTGCCCAAACAGTAGTTTTCTCCCACATATAGGGAATCAGCGTACTCAGAACAAACTGCATAACAACTTTTGGAGTCCAATTTCTCCGGTTACCCTTGGGAAAATAAAAAATTGAGGGCAAAAAATCATTTTTGTGGAAAAAATATGATTGTTTTTTTCACGGCTCTACGTTATAAATTTTAGTGAAACACTTGGGGGTTCAAAGTGCTCACCACACATCTATATAAGTTTCTTGGGGGTCTAGTTTCCAAAATGAGGTCACTTGTAGGGGGTTTCCACTGTTTAGCACATTAGGGGCTCTCCAAACGTGACATGGCGTCCGATCTGAATTCCAGCCAATTTTGTGTTGAAAAAGTCAAACGTCGCTCCTTCTCTTACGAGCTCTGTCGTACACCTAAACAGTGTTTTTCCCCATATGTTTGGTATCAGCATGTTCAGGAGAAATTGCTTTACAAATTTTGTGGCTCATTTTTTCCTGTTTATTTTGTGAAAATAAAAAAAATAGTCTAAATTTCCATTTTAGTGAACAAAAGTTAAATGTTCATTTTTTTCCTTTCACATTCCATTAATTCCTGGTGTCACTTTTGGGTATTTTCTGCCATATAGACTGCTCAAAGTGACTTCAAATTTGAGGTCGTCCCTAAAAAATGGTTTTGTAAATTTTGTTGTTAAAACTGAGAAATCGCTGGTCAACTTTTAACCCTTATAACTTCCTAACGGAAAAAAAAAATGTTTCAAAAATTGTGCTGATGTGAAGTATACATGTGGGAAATGTTATTTATTAACTATTTTGTGTGACATATTTCTCTGATTTAAGGGAATAAAAATTCAAAGTTTGAAAATTGCTAAATTTTCACCAAAATTTTCTTTTTTTCCACAAATAAACGCAATTTATATTGAAGAAATGTTACCACTAGTGTGAAGTACAATATGTCCCAAAAAAACATTCTCAGAATCACCAGGATTCGTCGAAGCATTCCAGAGTTATTACCTTAACCCCTTCCCGACCCATGACGCCTATGTGGCGTCATGGAATGATCGCATCCCTGCAGATCGGGTGAAAGGGTTAATTCCTATTTTACCCGATCTGCAGGGAGAGGGGGAGTTGTACTTCAGCCTAGGGGGGGGTGGCTTTGCCCCCACGTGGCTACGATCGCTCTGATTGGCTGTTGAAAGTGCAACAGCCAATCAGAGCAATTTGCAATATTTCACCTATGAAAATGAAATATTGCAATCCCGCCATGGCCGATGCTGCAATAGCATCTGCCATGGCTGGAAATCATGTTCTGCCCCCCCCCCACCGCCCCCGATCTCCTCCCCAGTCCTCCGTTCTGTCCGGTACCCCCCTCCGTCCCCCTGTCCACTCCCCCGTGCTCCTGTCCGCTCCCCCGTGCTCCTGTCCGCTCCCCCCGTCCTCCGATCCCCCCCCCCCCTGTGCTCCGATCCACCCTGCCACCATCCCCTCATACTTACTTATCCTCCCGAAGTCGGTCCGTCTTCTCCCTGGGCGCCGCCATCTGCCAAGATGGCGGGCGCATGCTCAGTGCGCCCAAAGAATCTGCCGGCTGGCAGATTCGTTACAAGTACATTTTGATCGCTGTGGTAGGTTCTACCACAGCGATCAAAATAAAAAAATAATAAATAAACCCCCCCCTTTATCACCCCCATAGGTAGGGACAATAATAAAATAAAGAAAATATTTTTTTTTCTTTTTCCACTAGGGTTAGGGTTAGAACTAGGGTTAGAACTAGGGGTAGGGTTAGGGGTAGGGTTAGGGTTACGGGTAGGGTTAGGGTTAGAGGTAGGGTTATGGCATGTGCACACAGAGCGGATCGGCCGCGGATCCGCAGCGGATCGGCAGCGGATCGGCAGCGGATCGGCAGCGGATCGGCAGCGGATCGGCCGCGGATCCGCAGCGGATCGGCAGCGGATCGGCCGCGGATCCGCAGCGGATCGGCCGCGGATCGGCAGCGGATCGGCCGCGGATCGGCAGCGGATCGGCCGCGGATCGGCCGCGGATCGGCCGCGGATCCGCAGCGGATCGGCCGCGGATCCGCAGCGGATCCGCAGCGTATCCGCAGCGTATCCGCAGCGGATTGGCCGCGGATCTGCAGCGGATTGGCCGCGGATCCGCAGCGGATTGGCCGCTGCGAATTCGAAGCAGTTTTCCATCAGGTTTACAGTACCATGTACACCTAAGGAAAACCAAATCCGCTGTGCCCATGGTGCGGAAAATTCCGTGCAGAAACGCTGCATTGTATTTTCCGCAGCATGTCAATTCTTTGTGCGGATTCCGCAGCGTTTTACACCTGTTCCTCAATAGGAATCCGCAGGTGAAATCCGCACAAAAAAACACTGGAAATCTGCTGTAAATCCGCAGGCAAAACGCAGTGCCTTTTACCTGCAGATTTTTCAAAAATCGTGCGGAAAAATCTCACACAAATCCGCAACGTGGGCACATAGCCTTAGGGTTAGGGTTGGAATTAGAGTTAGGGTTGGAATTAGGGCTAGGGTTTGAAATAGGGTTAAGATTAGGCTTGTGGTTAGGGTTACGGATAGGGTTAGGGGTGTGTTGGGGTTACAGTTGTGGTTAGGGTTGGGATTAGGGTTACGGTTGGGATTAGGGTTAGGATTAGGGTTGGAATTAGGGTTACGGTTGTGTTGCGGTTAGGGTTGTGGTTAGGGGTGTGTTGGGGTTAGGGTTGTGATTAGGGTTATGGCTACAGTTGGGATTAGGATTAGGGGTGTGTTGGGGTTAGTGTTGAAGTTAGAATTGAGGGGTTTCCACTGTTTAGGCACATCAGGGGTCTCCAAACGCAACATGGCGCCACCATTGATTCCAGCCAATCTTGCGTTCAAAAAGTCAAATGGTGCTCCCGCCCTTCCAAGCCCCGACGTGCGCCCAAACAGTGGTTAACCCCCACATTTGGGGTACCAGCGTACTCAGGACAAACTGGGCAACAACTGTTGGGGTCCAATTTCTCCTGTTACCCTTGCAAAAATAAAAAATTACTTGCTAAAACATAATTTTTGAGGAAAGAACAATTATTTTTCATTTTCACGGCTCTTCGTTATAAACTTCTGTGAAGCACTTGGGGGTTGAAAGTGCTCACCACACATCTAGATAAGTTCCTTCGGGGGTCTAGTTTCCAAAATGGGGTCACTTGTGGGGTGTTTCTACTGTTTAGGCACATCAGGGGCTCTGCAAATGCAATGTGACGCCCCCAGACCATTCCATCAAAGTCTGCATTTCAAATGTCACTACTTCCCTTCCGAGCCCTGACGTGTGCCCAAACAGTGGTTTAGCCCCACATATGGGGTATCAGCGTACTCACAACAAACTGGGCAACAAATATTGGGGTCCAAATTCTCCTGTTACCCTTGTGAAAATAAAAAATTGCTTGCTAAAACATCTTTTTTGAGGAAAGAAAAATGATTTTTTATTTTCACGGCTCTGCGTTGTAAACTTCTGTGAAGCACTTGGGGGTTGAACGTGCTCACCACACATCTAGATAAGTTCCTTGGGGGGTCTAGTTTCCAAAATGGGGTCACTTGTGGGGGGTTTCTACTGTTTAGGCATATCAGGGGCTCTGCAAACGTAACATGATGCCCGCAGACCATTCCATCAAAGTCTGCATTCCAAAACGTCACTACTTCCCTTCCGAGCCCCGGCATGTGCCCAAACAGTGGTTTACCCCCACATATGGGGTATCAGCGTACTCAGGAGAAACTGGACAACAACTTTTGGGGTCCAATTTCTCCTGTTACTCTTGCAAAAATAAAAAAATTCTGGGCTAAAAAAATATTTTTGAGGAAAGGAAACACATTTATTATTTTCACGGCTCTGCGTTATAAACTTCTGTGAAGCACTTGGGGGTTTAAAGTGCTCACTACACATCTAGATAAGTTCCCTTGGGGGTCTAGTTTCCAAAATGGAGTCACTTGTGGGGAGTTCCTACTGTTTAGGCACATCAGGGACTCTGCAAACGCAACCTGATGCCCGCAGAGCATTCCATCAAAGTCTGCATTTCAAAACGTCACTACTTCTCTTCCGAACCCCGACGTGTGCCAAAACAGTGGTTTACCCCCACATATGGGGTATCAGCGTACTCAGGAGAAACTGGACAACAACTTTTGGGGTCCAATTTCTCCTGTTACCCTTGGGAAAATAAAAAATTGTGGGCTAAAAAATCATTTTTGAGAAAAGAAAAATTATTTTTTATTTTCATGGCTCTGCGTTATAAACTTCTGTGAAGCACTTGGGGGTTCAAAGTGCTCACAACACATCTAGATTAGTTCCTTGGGAGGTCTAGTTTCCAAAATGGGGTCACTTGTGCGGGAGCTCCAATGTTTAGGCACACGGGCTCTCCAAACGCGACATGATGTCCGCTAATGATTGGAGGTAATTTTCCATTCAAAAAGCCAAATGGCGTGCCTTCCCTTCCGAGCCCTGCCGTGCGCCCAAACAGTGGTTTACCCCCACATATGGGGTATCATCGTACTCAGGACAAACTGGACAACAACATTTGGGGTCCAATTTCTCCTATTACCCTTGGGAAAATAAAAAATTCTGGGCTAAAAATCATTTTTGAGGAAAGAAAAATTATTTTTTTATTTTCACGGCTCTGCGTTATAAACTTCTGTGAAGCACCTGGGGGTTATAAGTGCTCACTATGCATCTAGATAAGTTCCTTGGGGGGTCTAGTTTCCAAAATGGGGTCACTTGTAGGGGAGCTCCAATGTTTAGGCACACAGGGGCTCTCCAAACGCGACATGGTGTCCGCTAACGATTGGAGCTAATTTTCCATTCAAAAAGTCAAATGGCACGCCTCCCCTTCCGAGCCTTGCCGTGCACCCAAACAGTGGTTTACCCCCACATATGAGGTATCGGCATACTCAGGAGAAATTGCCCAACAAATTTTAGGATCCATTTTATCCTGTTGTCCATGTGAAAATGAAAGAATTGAGGCTAAAAGAAATTTTGTGTGAAAAAAAAGTACTTTTTCATTTTTGCGGATCAATTTGTGAAGCACCTGGGGGTTTAAAGTGCTCACTATGCCTCTAGATGAGTTCCTTGGGGGGTCTAGTTTCCAAAATGGGGTCACTTGTGGAGGAGCTCCAATGTTTAGGCACACAGGGGCTTTCCAAACGCGACATGGTGTCCGCTAACGATGGAGATAATTTTTCATTCAAAAAGTCAAATGGCGCTCCTTCCCTTCTGAGCCTTACCATGTGCCCAAACAGTGGTTTACCCCCACATGTGAGGTATTGGTGTACTCAGGAGAAATTGCCCAACAAAATTTAGGATCCATTTTATCCTGTTGCCCATGTGAAAATGAAAAAATTGAGGCTAAAATAATTTTTTTGTGAAAAAAAAAGTACTTTTTCATTTTTACGGATCAATTTGTGAAGCACCTGGGGGTTTAAAGTGCTCACTATGCTTCTAGATTAGTTCCTTGGGGGGTCTAGTTTCCAAAATGTGGTCACTTGTGGGGGAGCTCCAATGTTTAGGCACACGGGGGCTCTCCAAATGCGACATGGTGTCCGCTAAAGATTGGAGCCAATTTTTCATTCAAAAAGTCAAATGGCGCTCCTTCCCTTCCGAGCCCTGCCGTGCGCCCAAACAGTGGTTTACCCCCACATATGAGGTATCAGCATACTCAGGACAAATTGGACAACAACGTTCGTGGTCCAGTTTCTCCTTTTACCCTTGGGAAAATAAAAAATTGTTGCTAAAAGATCATTTTTGTGACTAAAAAGTTAAATGTTCATTTTTTACTTCCATGTTGCTTCTGCTGCTGTGAAACACCTGAAGGGTTAATAAACTTCTTGAATGTGGTTTTGAGCACCTTGAGGGGTGCAGTTTTTAGAATGGTGTCACTTTTGGGTATTTTCAGCCATATAGAACCCTCAAACTGACTTCAAATGTGAGGTGGTCCCTAAAAAAAATGGTTTTGTAAATTTTGTTGTAAAAATGAGAAATCACTGGTCAAATTTTAACCCTTATAACTTCCTAGCAAAAAAAAAATTTGTTTCCAAAATTGTGCTGATGTAAAGTAGACATGTGGGAAATGTTATTTATTAACTATTTTGTGTCACATAACTCTCTGGTTTAACAGAATAAAAATTCAAAATGTGAAAATTGCGAAATTTTCAAAATTTTTGCCAAATTTCTGTTTTTTTCACAAATAAACTCAGAAATTATCGACCTAAATTTACCACTAACATGAAGCCCAATATGTCACGAAAAAACAATCTCAGAATCGCTAGGATCCGTTGAAGCGTTCCTGAGTTATTACCTCATAAAGGGACACTGGTCAGAATTGCAAAAAACGGCAAGGTCATGAAGGGGTTAAAAAGGGACAGTGGTCAGGATTGTAAAAATTGGCCCAGTCATTAACGTGCAATACACCCTCGGGGGTAAAGGGGTTAAACACCTTTGAAAGCATAGCAGCAGCAATAGCTGGCACATCACACTAGTAAGTTGTTTATGCAAAAGATCCAGCAACAGCAGCAACAGCAGCACCAGCAGCGCTCTAACAACAGCCACAGCATCTACCAGACCAGCTCTGACAACAGCAGTAGCAGATTGAGTTGCTTGTAAAGGCAGATTGTGCTAACAACAGTCCAGTTATTTTTCTGATTGGCCCAGGTAAGACGCTTCTGGCATTGTTTATTGGTCATTAGTGGCTTGACACAAGGAATGCAACACTTGTAGCTCATGTCCTGGATACGTCTGTGTGTGGTGGCTCTTGCAATGACTCCAGAAGCAGTCCATTCCTTGTAAATCTCCCTAAAATTTTTTGAATGGCCTTTTCTTACCTTTCAAGGCAGCGGTTATCCGGATTGCTTGTACACCTTTTTCTACCACACTTTTTCCTTCCACTAAACTTTCCATTATTATGCTTGGATACAGCACTCTGTGAACAGCCGGCTTCTTTAGCAATGACCTTTTGTGGCTTAGCTTCCTTGTGGAGTGTGTCAATGAATGCCTTCTGGACATCTGTCAAGTCAGGAGTCTTCCCCATGATTGTGAAGCCTACTGAAACATGTAAGGGACCTTTGAAACCACTTAGGAAGCCTTTGCACGTGTTTTTTGTGATTTTTTTTTAATTTACTGAGATAATGAATTTTGGGTTTTCATTGGCTGTAAGCCAGGGGTCGGGAACCTTTTTGGCTGAGACAGCTATGAACGCCACATATTTTAAAATGTAATTCTGTGAGAGTCATAGAATATGTTTAAAACTAAACACAAGTAAATGTGTGCATTTTATTTAAGTCCAACACTTTTAAACTACAATAAGTCACTGAATTAATTTTAATAACATTGTTATGCTGTTGCTAACCAATGATGAATACAGTACTTCTTACCATTAATGTGACTTCTGGTGCTGCATGGTTTTGCTGATTGCTTTGTAGTCTGGTTGATACGTGGTGAGGTTAAGCTTCATGCAGGCATTGAGACTTCCATACGTTAAATGTGATCGTAAGTTGGCTTTCTGTTTCTCACAATTGCTAAAGCACCAGCAAAGCTAGCCGAATTCCAGTCACCTTATTGGGTCCAAACACAGAGTTGCTGCTGACTAGCTTGCACTTTGCACAGTAGCTCTTGACATGCTTTCTTCCTGCTGTCCCCAGCAGGATATTTCGATGTAAATGTAGTATGGCATGTGTCGAAATGCCGCTTTATATTTGACTGTTTCATCGATGCAATTTTATCATTGCATATTAGACATAGCATACATTATGTGAAAGTCTGTATTTTTACTTTGATGATACTTGCTACTTTACCACTTTAATTTACATATTACATTATCCATGTCACAAATATATTAATATTTCTTATAAATAAGTCCCAAATAATTTATATGCTACTCTACATATCATGTTATTTGCTCTTTTGAGATTTGTTTCCCTTTCTAAAATATAATTTTATAATTCTATTATTTGTGTGATTAAATAAAATATTTATATTAATAAATATTAGTTAACTATCTTTTTGAGAAGGATGTTTGTAGTAATAGTGGCAGTTAAGTTAATAGTTGTAATAGTATTAGTAGTATTAGTAGTGTTGGCTATTGTGATAGAAGTAATAGCAGTACAGGGTGATTCACTCTCTACTTTGCACCGAAAAATGATGTAACTTCTAAAAGCGATAATCTATTGAACTCAAATTTGGACTGTACTCACTTTGGTTCATGAGAAACTGATGTTTTAAAGCAGGTGTTGATAAGTATGTAAAAAGCAATAGTGCATATACAGCCATGGCCGAAAGTGTTGGCACCCTTGAAATTGTTCCAATAAATGAATTATTTGTGGGCAATATGAAAATCACAACAGACAAAAAGGGGAGAAGTTAACTCAATCTTTGCATTGTGTGTCTGTGTGTGCCACACTAATCATGGAGAACAGAAAGAGGAGAAGAGAACTGTCTGAGGACTTGAAAACCAAAATTATTGAATAATATCAACAATCTCAAGGTTACAGATCCATCTCCAGAGATCTTGATGTTCCTTTGTCCATGATGCGCAACATAATCAAGAAGTTTACAACTCATGGCACTGTAGCTACTCTCCCTGGACTTAAAATGGCAAAGAAAAATTGATTAAAGGTAGCAATGCAGGATAGTCCGGATGATGGATAAGCAGCCCTAATCAAGTTCCAAAGAAATTCAAACTGTTCTGCTCAGTGACAGCGTGAACTATCTGTTGACATTTGAATGAAATGAAACACTATGGCAGGAGACCCAGGACAACCCCAGACACAGAGACATAAAAAAGCTGGATTGCAGTTTGCCAAAATGTACGTGAGTGAGCCAATATCTTTCTTGGAAAGCGTCTTGTGGACAGATGAGATGAAGATAGAGCTTTTTGGAAAACCACATCATTCTACTGTTTACCGAAAACAGGATGCATCTTACAAAGAAAAGAGCACAGTACCTACAGTAAAAAATGGTGGGGGTCCAAAGATGTTTTGGGGTTGTTTCCTGCCTCTGGCACTGGGTGCCTTGACTGTGAGAAAAGCGTCATGAAATCTGAAGATTATCAAAAGGTTTTTGGGTCGCAATATAATACCCAGTATCAGAGAGATAGGTTTACATCCTAGATCATGGATCTTCCAGCAAGACAAGCATACTTAAAGAAGCACCCAGAAACGGATGGAGACAAAGAGCTAGAGAGTTCTGAAATGGTCAGCAATGAGTCTGGATCAAAATCCCATGGAACACCTGTGGAGAGATCTTAAATTGTTGTTGGGAGAAGGCACCCTTCAAATATGAGAGACCTGAAGCAGTTTGCAAAAGACGAGTGGTCCAAAGTTCCAGTTGAGAGGTGTAAGAAGCTTGTTGATGGTTATAGGAAGTGATTGATTACAGTTATTTATTCCAAAGGGTGCGTAGTCAAATATTAAATTGAGGGTGCCAACCCATTTTTTGGGTTTTGTGTGCAATTATGTACAATTTGCCTTATTTTCTCTGTTTTCTTGTGTTGATTAAATACACACAAAGGAAATAAACAAGTATATAACAAAACATGTGTATCTGTACTTCATTTTCTCAAACAATTTCAAAGGTGTCAACTCAGGATTCACTAAAAGATCTCAGACAGATTACTTAGCAAACACTGTTTTTGATCAAAAAAGCGTATAAGCAATCCCATCAGTGCCAAGTTGGATCCAGTCTGGATGGTCCTGACGTCTAGTATTAATACCTTGCTGTGACGCCCGGGAGACCGAGGTACCCAGCACCAGATCAATGAGGTCCGTCTCTTGAGGGGGATGTCACTAGTGGCTTGACCCGGTGCTGTGGCCTCAGGCGATGCACAATGTAAGGGATATCATGAAGGAACAGACACTTACTTGATCAGCAGCAGGTCCTCTCAGCTGTGATGACCCCGATCCTGGATCGATGGCTATTGTCCAAATGAAAGACTGAGGCGCTGAAACGTTTAACCAGTGTACTTCAACAAAGAGGGATTTGCAACCAATACTGTCACCGGAGTCTGTTTAAGAACTCTGAATTACTTTGACCCTGTCAGGATTTCCACCTTTTATTATGCGCAGTTTCTGTATGGCCCTGCTGCTGTTTGTGAACTGGCTGCCGACCCAATCTGTCTCTTCTATACTCTGGTTCGACGGACAACCCGAGTCCTTTTTGTCGGCTTACCCCCTCTGGGAGTACCGCTGAACTCTGTGTCTGTTGCTGCGTCTTACCCTAGTGAAGCTGATATCACCTCACTTCCTTCCAGTTGCTGTATTATATATAATAAATATAGCTACGGATCCGGTATCCGTCTCTGCGCCTATTCTGGGTAGAGGTTATTGCTACCCGGTTCTCACAATGTCCTTTTCCTCTATTCCTCCATTCCTACTATGGGTATTACGGGCCTATAATCCGTTATAGGGCTGTTAGGAGTTCAGTTATACGACCTCTCACTTTCAGCTCCTCAACCCAACTGCCAGTCCTTTTCTCAGACCAGAATAGATCAAGGGGAGTCTCTGGAGCTCCCCCTTCTGGCCGGAGATGGTAGTGCAGTCTTGCTATTTTAATATTTGTATTTGGTGTCAATAACTATTTTTGTGGCAAATACCCCTATGGGCGCCACATTTTCCCCCTTAGTTAAGAGCAGTACTCCGGGACTGTGGGACGATAACATTTTGAAATAACAATTGATATGTACAGAGTCTTAAAAATGAAAAGTTACAAAAACCACTCAAAGAAACCAAAAAAAATGGAATTCTGTAAAAATCACTTCAAATAGCGTCCATTAATACAGTTCTATCCTCGAAGGTACTAGGAAGCAAAGTTCACAAAGCAGTCTTTCCGGAGCTTTGAATTAGTATTTCCGGGCTGATAAAAAGTTCAAGAATATCCAAGAAGTTCATGCAGGTAAGTCTCTGTAGGTACTGGGCTTAAACGTTACAGAACGATAACAATGACTATAGTCTTATAGTTGGTAATCCGCATACCTGGCCGGTAATTGACCCTGGGTACTACGCTGGGATCTACGTAATAGCGGTGTCTCTTTATGTAGTGTACTATTGTCTACTGCGGATATAGTATCTGTCCTCTCTGCTAAAGATAATTCCACCACTATGGGGTTGGCAAGTCCACCGTGAATGGGATCACTCTGATCAGGAATCTGTTCTTCCTGACCTGGAACCTCTTGTAGTACGGGGTCAGCCTCTTCCTGTCTTGGGACTTCTAATATTGGGTTCGGTGTTGGATAAAAGGCCACCATGGGAACCACTACTGCACCATGGTATGTTAGTAGGGTTTTGGGAAAGTCTCCTATACAGGTGTGATACATTTCCTCCTCTTTTTCCTTTACTGGTTGAACCTGTATAGGTTGAATAACTTCTGATTCTGGCTGGACAACTTCTGGCTCTTTCAAGGTTTCCGGACATAATTTAAGATTGTCTCTTGACACTAGTACAGATGTTAAACCTCCGTTTTTGCTAATGAGATACATTTTAGGATTATCCATTCTTGTTGGTAAAACTGTGTAGAGTACGGCTTCCCATTGATTATCCAGTTTATTGGTTCGACGATTCCTCTTGAGTACTTGGTCACCCGGTCTTAATGGAGTTGCTAGAGCATTCTGGTTGAAAGTTCGCTCTTGTCTTTCTCTGGTTTGCTGGAGGCTTCTTTCCACACTCTCTTGCACTTGGCGATACTGCTTTTGCCGTACAACATCCCAATTGGAGTCTTGAACTTCTGCGTCTGGTTTCAGAATTCCCATTTCTAGATCGATTGGCAATTGGCTGGGTCTTGCACGCATAAGATAAGCTGGGGTGCAGTTGGTAGAGCTCACCGGGACATGATTATACAGATCCACCAAGTCAGGCAATTTCTCTGGCCATTGATTCCTTTCCGTTTCAGGTAAAGTCTTTAGTAGGTCTATCACAATATGGTTCATCTTCTCACATAAGCCGTTTGTTTGCGGATGATAGGCCGTCGTCCGGATCTTTTTGCAACCATACATATTACAGAATTCTCTGAAGATCTCTGATTCGAAGGCTGTACCCTGGTCAGTGAGAACCTGTTCCGGATATCCATGGGGTCTACAAAAGTACGTTTGGAATGCTTTGGCTGCTGTTTTTGCAGTCAGATCTTTTACAGGTACTACTACCAAGAAGCGCGAATAATGATCCACGATGGTCAAGGCATAGACGTAACCGGACCGGCTCGGTGTCAACTTCACGTGGTCCATGGCTACTAGTTCAAGTGGTTGTTTGGTGATTATGGGCTGCAGTGGTGCTCTTTGGCTCTTTTGATCGTTCCTTCTGAGGTTGCACGGGCCACAGTTTCTACACCACTGTTCGATTGATTTTCTCATCCCGACCCAATAAAATCTTTCTCTCAGAAGTACTTCTAGCTTTTTCCAACCAAAGTGACCAGCACCATTGTGGTAAGCCTCGAGGACCATCCTCACATCTTGTTTAGGCACGATAATCTGCCAAACCAATTCATGTGTTTTCGGATTGGTGTGTCTTCTACAGAGTTTCCCTTGATACAGGAACATTTTGCCTCTCTCTTTCCAGAGTTGATGTGTCTCTTCTGGGGCATCCTCATCGGGATATGCACTTTGCTCAGTCAATAGTTCCTTCACTAGCTTCACAGCCGGATTGCTATCTTGGGTGTCAGCCCATCTATGGTGTGCTAACGTATTAAAATTCACTTCTTGTTGTTTCTGATAGGTATTTGACTGACGATGTTTTACCTTGGGCTGATGAAAGGCTGGTAGTTCAATTTCTTCAAACTTCCCCGTTTCTTCTTCTACATCTCTCAAGTGTGGCATCCGGGATAGGGCATCGGCATTTCCATTCTTGCGACCTGCTCGATACTTGATCACGAAGTTGTAATTAGATAACCGGGCTATCCATCGCTGTTCTAATGCACCTAATTTAGCCGTGTCTAGGTGGGTCAATGGATTGTTGTCAGTATAGACAATAAATTCTGCACCGGTCAAATAGTGTTTGAAACGTTCAGTCACAGCCCAAACTACTGCCAGTAGCTCCAATTTGAAGGAACTATAATTTTCAGAATTTCTTTCAGTAGGCCGGAGTTTTCTACTTGCAAAGGCGATGACTTTCTCCCGACCTTCTTGCTTTTGTGACAGCATCGCTCCCAATCCCACATTACTGGCATCGGTGTAGAGGATGAAAGGTTGATGGTAATCCGGATACGCCAGAACTTCTTCTCCGGTTAGTGCCTTCTTTAGTTGCTCAAAGGAGTCTTCTCTTTCGTCGTTCCACTGAAAAGGAGGGTTTCGGTTTGAAGGTTTCTTCGTCTGCCCTATCAAAGCATCTTGCAAGGGCGCTGCCAATTTGGTAAATCCTTTTATAAATCTATGATAGTAACCCACTAATCCCAAGAATTGCCTCACTTCTTTTGCGTTTGTAGGTCTTGGCCAATCCCTTATGGCAGTTATTTTCTCGGGATCCGGTGCTACTCCCTCCGAACTCACGATGTGCCCTAAGTATTGTACCTTTGGCTTGAGAAGGTGACATTTGGATGGTTTGATTTTCATACCATACTTGGATAAGGCTTCGAACACCTCTGCCAGGTCTGTTAAGTGCTGTTCGTAAGTCTTTGAGTAGACAATCACATCATCTAGGTACAGGAGGACGGTCTCGAAGTTCTTGTGTCCGAGGCAACATTCCATCAGTCGCTGGAAAGTACCAGATGCGTTGCAGAGTCCGAACGGCATGCGATTAAATTCGCTTAGACCCATTGGTGTGGTGAATGCCATTTTTTCTTTATCTCTCTCAGCCACAGGGACTTGCCAATACCCGCTTGTTAAGTCTAAGGTGGAAAAATAATTAGCAGATTTCAAAGCAGTCAAGGACTCTTCTATCCTAGGCAAGGGATAGGCGTCTTTGTGGGTGATGTTATTAATCCGCCGGTAGTCTACGCACATTCTCATGGTTCCGTCCTTTTTTTGACAATCACCAGAGGGGCTGCCCAAGGGCTACAACTATCTCTTATTACCCCGGCCTGTTTCATCTCTCTCAGCATGTCCTTCGCGCATTGATAGTGAGCGGGCGGTATGGGTCTATATCTTTCTTTTATCGGGGGATGGTCACCGGTGGGGATTGTATGTTCCACCCCTTCTATCCGTCCGAAGTCCAATGGGTGTTTACTGAAGACCTGTTCATATTCCGTCACGAATCTATACATCCCTTGTCTTTGAGGATAGGTGTTGAATCTACACCCACGTCTAGCTGTTGACACCAATCCTCCGATTCTCCATCTGAGCCGTTATTTTCCACCTGACAGGTCGATTCTAAGGGCTCAACGGTTGTGATGGCATTGTTGTCAACAGTATATAACTTTGCCACTGTAGCGTACCTTGGCAAAGTGACCTCTTCCTCTCCACAGTTCAAAAGTCGTACCGGCACCCGTCCCCGGTGTACCTCGACCACCCCTCGTGCCGTGAGTATAGTGGGCCTGCTGTCGGTGTACGCTGGTTCTATTAAGGCTTGATAGTCTCGTCCTTTAGTACCAATGGCCGCTCTACACCATACCAGCATTTCTGTTTTTGGTGGGATTACAATAGACGTTGGATCACTCACCCTCACACTGCCGATTTCTCCACCTGCAACTTCTATCTGTTGCCTTAACATTAATACTTTTATTTCCCTCCAGAGAACTCTCTGCTGGCAGGATCGGGCAGTTTCAGCAATTTGTTGTAAGACAGAAATAACTTCGGAAAAGCAGTTCTCTAACACATTCATTCCTATCAATACAGTTGGTTCACAGTTCTGTCGGTCAACATCAACGACAATTATACCCTGTTTCTTCAATTCTGCTTTACCAATCTTTATGGTCATCTCCCTGAATCCTAGTTTCGGTACCAACTTACCATTACTGGCCCATATATCTAGTTCAACATCAGAGGGTCCTTTATCAATATCTACCTCAGCCCAGTACCTCTTATAAAGGATATATGGTATGGATGAAATCTGGGAACCTGTATCCAGCAAAGCGTTGAGGGGAATTCCGTCCAGCACAATAGGGATGATGGGTCGTCCTCCGATGTACCTGTCGTGCCAGGGTGTTGGGCCTTGAAAATTCATTCCTGTGAAGCGGCCCGCATTCCCAGGGGATTCCCGTTTAAATCACAATTTTGTACAAAGTGGCCTGGCTGCTGGCAACGGCGGCAAATGGGCTGTCCATCCGGTTGGTAGCAGTCACGGGGTCGTCCTCTCCATGTCAGGTATCTCCGAGACCTCATCCATGGAACATCCTCTCTACGGTTTGCCAACTCTATCTTGGGTTCTCTCATCTCCTGCATGGTTTTAGCCATTGAAGCAACAACATCAGTTAAAGAGTCAAGCTTTTTCTGAAGAGCCTCATTAGTAATGGGCCCCAGGGACTTAGCACTGGCACAGGACGTAGCTGAAGTCACTGGCATTCCCCGTTGCTGAAGTACATCTGCCATGGGTTGTGTGAGGTCCTGATCCCGAGGTGCCTCTGCCAGCTGGAGACGTATAGCGCTCTCCTTTAATTGGGCAAATGTCAATTCAGGGTTCTTAAAAACAAGCATGCTCACATGCCCCCGGTGAGAAGGGGTGTAGAGTCCCTCAATAAATTGGTCTCTTAGCAGTTTATCGGCTCCTGTGTTAAAAATGGGTTCAGCCAGTGTAAGTGATTTAAGGGCTTCCTGCAGGTTTAAGGCAAAATCTCTCACGCCCTCATTAGCTTTTTGTTTGCAATTAAAGAATCGTACTTTAGCTTTGCTGCTGGCAGTGGTTTCAAATGTAGCTTTTAATCCAGCAAATATGCGTTCAACAGTACCTTTTAGATCAGTTGCCCATGCCGTGACTTCTCGCTTAGCATGGCCACTTAACTGCATCATCAGGAGACTAACACGCTGAGCTTCACCCACGGGGAACATATCAAAATGAGCCAGCATCTTTTCCCTGAAACCGTTAAGGGTATTAGGTTCACCTTCATACATTGGAAGCCACGGGCCACCCGGGGTATATGGCATCAACACTGGCATGATGGGCGCCACTCCTTGCACTGCTGCGCTGCCAGGCTCTCTATCGACACTCTGTCTTTCAGCTGCATTAGCGTCGCCGGGTGCTGCGGCGTCTCCGTGCTGCGACATACTGTACCCCCTTAGTTAATCCAGACCCCTCCGGTCCCAGCTTCCGTCTAAATAATGTAGATTCGTTCCTCTGTGCAGCAGGATTGGTTTTCCCCTTGCTCTGATGTCAGAGCACTCTGCTTGGTACCGCTCACAATGACACGCCCCCTGCTGCCTCTAACTGCCGCACGCTCTGTGATGGTGGATTTTGAAGTTTTTCAGTTAGACTGGGGCTTGGGTAATGACGTAGCTCGATTAACAGTTTTGTGCCTAACGGTTATGAGATGATTACATCAGGGGATGGCGGCCATTTTTACCCCATTATAACCAATGGAGAAAAGTCACTTTCAATAGTTTTCAATGGGGAACGGGATTTTCTTTAATAAAGTCAATTTCCAAGATTTTTCATCCAAATTTTCAGTTTCAGACTCCAATTACGGCACACAATACCCAGTGTACGGGCTGGCCCAATCCTGTTCGTGACGCCAGTTGTGACGCCCGGGAGACCGAGGTACCCAGCACCAGATCAATGAGGTCCGTCTCTTGAGGGGGATGTCACTAGTGGCTTGACCCGGTGCTGTGGCCTCAGGTGATGCACAATGTAAGGGATATCATGAAGGAACAGACACTTACTTGATCAGCAGCAGGTCCTCTCAGCTGTGATGACCCCGATCCTGGATCGATGGCTATTGTCCAAATGAAAGACTGAGGCGCTGAAACGTTTAACCAGTTTACTTCAACAAAGAGGGATTTGCAACCAATACTGTCACCGGAGTCTGTTTAAGAACTCTGAATTACTTTGACCCTGTCAGGATTTCCACCTTTTATTATGCGCAGTTTCTGTATGGCCCTGCTGCTGTTTGTGAACTGGCTGCCGACCCAATCTGTCTCTTCTATACTCTGGTTCGACGGACAACCCGAGTCCTTTTTGTCAGCTTACCCCCTCTGGGAGTACCGCTGAACTCTGTGTCTGTTGCTGCGTCTTACCCTAGTGAAGCTGATATCACCTCACTTCCTTCCGGTTGCTGTATTATATATAATGAATATAGCTACGGATCCGGTATCCGTCTCTGCGCCTATTCTGGGTAGAGGTTATTGCTACCCAGTTCTCACAATGTCCTTTTCCTCTATTCCTCCATTCCTACTATGGGTATTACGGGCCTATAATCCATTATAGGGCTGTTAGGAGTTCAGTTATACGACCTCTCACTTTCAGCTCCTCAACCCAACTGCCAGTCCTTTTCTCAGACCAGAATAGATCAAGGGGAGTCTCTGGAGCTCCCCCTTCTGGCCGGAGATGGTAGTGCAGTCTTGCTATTTTAATATTTGTATTTGGTGTCAATAACTATTTTTGTGGCAAATACCCCTGGGGGCGCCACATTTTCATGGGTCAAAACTGACCTCAATGTGAATAAGGTATCGAGTAGGACCGTGGCCCAACAATGGGAAGCTATACACATAATGCCCTGCTCAAAAAAGGAAGGCATGCACTGGCCATCCCAACTGAATACACCTTGGCGCTGGTGGATTGGCTTTTATGCTTTTTTTTAACCCCTTAACGACCGCCGATGCGCCTTTTAACGGCGGTAGTTAAGGGTACTTAAACCACAGCACCGTTAATTAACGGCACTGTGGAAAAAAGTGTATAGCGCCCCCCCAGAGTCGGATTTTCTCTGGGGTCTCGGTTGCTGGGGGGTAGCCGAGACCCCAGAGAACATGATTCGGGTTGGTTTTTACCGACCCCCGGGTTGCGATCGCTGGTAATTAGCCGAAAAAAAAAAGTGATTTTCCATTTAATTTCTCTGTCCTCCGATGTGATCACACATCAGAGAACAGAGAAATGGGGTCCCTGATCACCCCTCGATACTCATCCGTCTCCCCCATTGCTCCATTGGCGCCACCATCTTCTTCCGGCAAAAAAAATGGCAGATCTTTGGGGTCTTGGCTGCCGGGGGTAGCCAAGACCACAAAGAACATGATCGAGGTTGTTTTTTACCGACCCCTGTTTTGTGATCGCCAGTAATTAACCGTTTACCGGTGACCGCAAAAAAAACGGTGTGTCATTCTCTGTCCTCTGATGTGATCACACATCAGAGGACAGAGAAATAGGGGGATTGGGGACACTGTCATACTTACCGGTGTCCCTGGGTCCTCCTGCGTCCCCTCCTGGCCGCTGGCTTCTTCCTCCGGTAAGAAAATGGCGGGCACATGCA
The DNA here is from genome assembly GCF_051348905.1 of Ranitomeya variabilis. Lineage (NCBI taxonomy): Eukaryota > Metazoa > Chordata > Amphibia > Anura > Dendrobatidae > Ranitomeya > Ranitomeya variabilis. The sequence continues at coordinate 689,203,535 of NC_135234.1, forward strand.
CAGTGCGCCCACCGTGATCTGCCAGCTGGCAGAGGAAGATTCTTCCTCGTTTCATTTTGGTCACTGTGATTTCTCCTGTTCCCCTTGAGAAAATAAAAAATTGCTAGCTAAAAAATCATTTTTGAGGGAAAAAAAAGGATTTTTTATTTTCACGGCTCTACGTTATAAATTTCTATGAAGCGCTTGGGGGTTCAAAGTGCTCACCACACACCTAGATAAGTTCCTTAATGGGTCTAGTTTTCAAAATGGGGTCACTTGTGATGGGTTTCCACTGTTTAGGCACATCAGGGGCTCTCCAAATGTCCAAATGTGACAAGGCGTCCGATCTCAATTCCAGCCAATTCTGCATTGAAAATGTAAAACGGAACTCCTTCTCTTCCAAGCTCTGCCATGCGTCCAAACTGTGGTTTACCCCCACATATGGGTTTTAGGCATACTCAGGACAAATTGCACAACAACTTTTGGGGTCTAAATTCTCCTGTTACCTTTGTGAAAATAAAAATTTTGGGGCAAAAAGATCATTTTTGTAGAAAAAATGTGTTTTTTTTTTATTTTCACAGCTCTACGTTATAAACTTCTGTGAAGCACCTGGGAGTTTAAAGTGCTCACCACACATCTAGACAAGTTCCTTTAAAGGGTCTAGTTTCCAAAATGGTGTCACTTGTGGGGGTTGTACTGTTTAGGCACATCAGGGGCTCTCCAAACGCGACATGGCATCCGATCTCAATTCCAGCCAATTCTGCCTTGAAAAAGTAAAACGGAACTCCTTCTCTTCCAAGCTCTGCCATGTGCCCAAACAGCGGTTTACCCCCACACATGGGGTACCGACGTAATCAGGAGAAATTGCACAACAACTTTCGTGGTCTAATTTCTCTTGTTACCCTTGTGAAAATAAGAATTTGTGGGCAAAAATATCATTTTTGTGTAAAAATGCAATTTTTTTTGTTTTCGCGGCTCTACGTTATAAACTTCTGTGAAGCACTTGGGAGTTCAAAGTGCTCTCCACACATCTAGATAAGTTCCTTAAGGGATACAAAATGACCTGCTGAAAAAATACCAAAATAGGAGGACCATAAGGTAACCAAAGAAAATGTAGGGACAAACAAAATCCTCCAGAGTGGATTCTCATAGAAAATAATTTTATTAAAGTACATAATTTGAATTAAAAACCATTAAAAATTGGAAATGCAACTCAACCACAAAAATGATGAGAAAAAGCGCGAACACTGTACATGATAATGATATGGTACATAAAGTGCAACAATACAAATTATGCAGAATAGCGAACATCAAGGAATAATCCGACAGACAGTTTAAAGAGAGGTAGAAAAATTTGACAATATAAATGGAGTAAATGTGAGTATAATATCATCAATACTAGTCATAGAAATAATATGGCCGTTCAAGAATATGGTGTGAAGATTAGGTAAAGTGCATAGTGCAGACAATTTTCAATGAAATATATAGAAAGGGATAAATCAATCCAGTATCTAATTGCATATCAAATCTGTCCGTTTTTCATGTGAAGGCTAAGAATATAAGGAAAATTTTTTTATTTTAATTATTGAAGCAGTGTGGTAGGATCAGTGAGATCCAAAACCTTCAAAGGAAAAACAAAGCATAATGTGCACACCATGACCTGAAATGGTTAAATAGACCGCAGTAGCAGCAACTGAAAGTATCAAAGGTAATCAAGATACAACCTGTCTGAAGTCTCGTACCAATGTACCCCTTAACGCGCGTTTCGATATTCAATCTTCAGGAGAAATTGCACAACAAATTTCGTGGTTCATTTTCTCTTTTTACACTTGTGAAAATCAAAAAATTGGTTCTGAAGTAAAATGTTTGCAAAAAAAAGTTAAATGTTCATTTTTTCCCTCCACATTGTTAGTTCCTGTGAAGCACGTAAAGGGTTAATAAACTTCTTGAATGTGGTTTTGAGCACCTTGAGGGGTGTAGTTTTTAGAATGGTGTCAAGTTTTGGTATTTTCTGTCATATACACCCCTCAAAGTGACATTAAATGTGATGTGGTCCCTAAAAAAATGGTTTTGTAAATTTTGTTGTAAAAATGAGAAGTCGCTGGTCAACTTGTAACCCTTATAACTTCCTAACGAAAAAAAAATTTGTTTCCAAAATTGTGTTGAAGTAAAGTAGACATGTGGGAAATATTATTTATTAACTATTTTGAGAGACATATCTCTCTGATTTAAGGGCATAAACATTCAAAGTTTGAAAATTGCAAAATTTGTAAAATTTTCGCCATATTTCCATTTTTTTCATAAATAATCGCAAGTATTATCGAAGAAATGTTACTACTATCATGAAGTACAATATGTCACGAGAAAACAATGTCAGAATCAGCGGGATCCGTTAAAGCGTTCCAGAGTTATAACCTCATAAAGTGACAGTGGTCAGAATTGTAAAAATTGGCTTGGTCATTAAATACCAAATTGGCTCTGTCACTAAGGGGTTAAATCAAAAACAGTGTTTACTAAAAACTCTTTGTTATTTATATGTACTATTGCTTTTTACTAACTTATAGCAGGGTATATGTTCATTTTGTTTCTATCTTAGGTTTTGCCTATTTAATGGCCAGTGTGAACATGCTTCTAGACGTTGCATGTATACCAACTTAAGTTAATTTCTCTCAATTTTATAATAGTAAGGGTATGTCTCCACGTTCAGGATTGCATCAGGATTTGGTCAGGATTTTCCATCAGTATTTGTAAGCCAAAACCAGGAGTGGGTGATAAATGTAGAAGTGGTGCATATGCTTCTATTATACTTTTCCTCTGATTGTTCCACTCCTGGCTTTGGCTTACAAATACTGATGGAAAATCCTGACCAAATCCTGATGCAATCCTGAACGTGGAGACATACCCTAACAGTTGTGGTAATAGTAGTTGTAATAGTAGTAGTAACTTTTAGGGGTCCTCACTGAAGACAGATTCTCCCATTATTTAGACAGGAAATGACAGCTGCTGGTGATAAGATTCTATGTAGAAGGAGTGGGGAGGAGAAGTTAGGAGCTATAGGTAGAACTACTCCCTCCTCTATACATAGAATTGTATCAGTCCTAACTGCCTTCTCCTATCTCAGTAATGAGAAATGTGTCTTCTTCACTGAATAATGATTTTTACCTGTACAGTGATAATTTAAAATATTAAGTATCAGTCCTGACGGAGAAAGAAGTAAATTTCTGTGATGAGATATGTTACAAAGTTGCTTATTTTTACATGTACGATTGATTTATGTAATAAAAATAAAAACGACGATTACTCTTTAAGTTGAAGTCAAATCTCACATTTATATACCATTTAATTACCAATGTCAACTGGTACTGAGCAAAGTATTGAGATGTCTGTGAGAATCTGAAGACATTTTGGACTTTATATATGAAAGGTCAGTTCTTGCATTAGTAATTTGTTGCTCTTCTATAAAACAGGAAACAAACTGCTTCGAAAGTAGAGCAGTGACGTTCCGCGGCCGTCAGGAAGGCATTATTGTTATCACTACTGAGATCATGACATACTTTTACATCTCTTTATGTGTTTATAAATCATATTACTGCAACAGTCACTGCTCCATAAAATTGGTTATACAGTACAGAAACTCGTGTACATGTTGGTATTATGGATTTGCAATATATCAATTACAAGAATTGTAAAAGAGAATATGTTGCCTTAGAAGAACTATGGCGCTGCACAGAAAGTGATTATGGTTCCATTCAAGGTGAGCAGCTAAATGGATTGTAGTGGTGGGAGTCACATTCAGACTGTGGTACCAGAGTGGTCCAAACGCTCCTTTGCTGCAAAAAATATATCAGTATTATAAAAATCACTTTGAAGGTGCAGGTGGGAGCTTTTCATTGAGGTCCAAGAGCTTTAGTTTAAAGGGAATCTCTTACCCCCTGCATTCTTTTAAGCTATTACTATGTGCATACAGGTAATAGAATGGTTAAACCAGTTTCACCTGTATGCTTCATAGCTGCGGTGTAGATGTTGAGAAATATGCTTTTAATGTTTTATGCTAATAATTTATTCCAGGTTCCGGTACATGCGGTGCCTGAAAGAAACCCTTGCCTCTACTTTTCATTAAAAAACCATCCCACTCCCATACATGTCTCAATGACCCGTGGCATGCTGTTATGATGCTGTAATCCCACGCATGCGCTGTGCACCTGCGCAGTTATGGGTGCCTTATCCGCCCTTGTTTGGGCAGTGCCTTCATCCAGCTTCTGCACAGGCATCGGTGAGTCACTGCACAGTAGATGAGACTTGCCTGCACAAAAGATCGATGAACACACTGTCCACAGAAGTGCAGATAAGGCACCCATAACCTCAAGAGTGCACAGCACGAGCAAAATTACTGCGCCACAACTGCATGTCACAGGTCACTGTGAAGTGCATGGTAGGGGGGTGGTAATGAAGAGAGGGGGCAGGGATTTCTTCCAGGCACTGCACATCCCGGAGCCTGAAAGAAATCATTAACATAAAACATTAAAAGTGCATTTCTCAACATCAAAACCGCAGCTATGGGCATACAAATAAGACTAGTTTAACCATTCTATTACCTGTATGCCCATAGTAATAGCTTAAAAGCTCTTCCATGTAATATGGAACCAAAGGCACTTTCTGTGCTGGAAAGCAGTCTCCATGCACATGAAATGTTAATGAGGCTTAAGTAGAGATGCGGGAGAATTAGGCTGGGGTCACACTTGGCGTAAGACAATACGCCACGTATTATACGTCCGTACTACGGCCGTAATACGGAGAAATGTTCCCAAAATATTGATCCGTAGTCAGGGTGTGTCAGCGTATTTTGCGCATGGCATCCTCCGTATGTAATCCGTATGGCATCCGTACTGCGAGATTTTTGCGCAGGCTTGCAAAACCGACATCTAATGGATTTATGTGCTCAAATGTTCATTAAAACATACATACAGTATATATATATATATATATATGTCATTGAGACACATATATATATATTCTGTATTTAGATTTCATTCAGCGCGATATCTGTGAAAAGTCGGTAATTCAATTGCCGGCTTTTCATTTCTCCTGCACAAACCCGACAGGATATGAGACATGGTTTACATACAGTAAACCATCTCATATCCCCATTTTTTTTTGCATATTCCACACTACTAATGTTAGTAGTGTGTATGTGCAAAATTTCAGCGCTGTAGCTGCTAAAATAAAGGGTTAAATGGCAGAAAAAATTGGCGTGGGCTCCCGCGCAATTTTCTCCGCCAGAATGGTAAAGCCAGTGACTGAGGGCAGATATTAATAGCCAGGAGAGGGTCCATGGTTATTGGCCCCCCCGTGGCTAAAAACATCTGCCCCCAGCCACCCCAGAAAAGGCACATCTGGAAGATGCGCCTATTCTGGCACTTGGCCACTCTCTTCCCACTCCCTGTAGCGGTGGGATATGGGGTAATGAAGGGTTAATGCCACCTTGCTATTGTAAGGTGACATTAAGCCAGATTAATAATGGAGAGGCATCAATTATGACACCTATCCATTATTAATCCAATTGTATGAAAGGGTTAAAAAACACACACACATGATTTAAAAGTATTTTAATGAAATAAACACAGCGGTTGCTTTAATAATTTATTGCTCTCTCAATCCATCAGCAACACCCTCGCTTGGCAAAATAATAAACGCACAAGATACATACCCCCAGCTGAACCGTCACGTCCCACGAGGTAATCCATGATCTGAAGGGGTTAAAATATTTTACAAGCAGGAGCCCTGCTAATGCAGCTGTGCTCCGTGCCTGTAATCCCCGGCGAATGAATGAAATGTAGGTCATTGACCTACATTTCCTTCAGTCGCGGTGATGCGCCCCCTGGTGGATGTCCTCATATGACCTGGAGCGTGGGAAAAAGTTCCCAGGCTGCAGTTCATGAGAACATCCAGCAGGGGCGCATCACCGCGACTCAATGTAAGTACAGATCCAGCTTTCCTTTCAGCACTCGGGGATTACAGGCACGAGCGAGTGGTTTATCGCAGCTCGTGCCTGTAATATTAGTTAACCCCTTCAGATGGATTACCTCGTTGGACGTGATAGGACATCAGAAGGTATGTATCTTGTGCGTTAATTATTTTGCCAAGCGAGGGTGTTGCTGATGGATTGAGAGAGCAATAAATTATTAAAGCAACCGCTGTGTTTATTTCATTAAAATACTTTTAAATCATGTGTGTGTGTGTTTTTTAACCCTTTCATACAATTGGATTAATAATGGATAGGTGTCATAATTGACGCCTCTCCATTATTAATCTGGCTTAATGTCACCTTACAATAGCAAGGTGGCATTAACCCTTCATTACCCCATATCCCACCGCTACAGGGAGTGGGAAGAGAGTGGCCAAGTGCCAGAATAGGCGCATCTTCCAGATGTGCCTTTTCTGGGGTGGCTGGGGGCAGATGTTTTTAGCCACGGGGGGGCCAATAACCGTGGACCCTCTCCTGGCTATTAATATCTGCCCTCAGTCACTGGCTTTACCATTCTGGCGGAGAAAATTGCGCGGGAGCCCACGCCAATTTTTTCCGCCATTTAACCCTTTATTTTAGCAGCTACAGCGCTGAAATTTTGCACATACACACTACTAACATTAGTAGCGTGGAATATGCAAAAAAAATGGGGATATGAGATGGTTTACTGTATGTAAACCATGTCTCATATCCTGTCGGGTTTGTGCAGGAGAAATGAAAAGCCGGCAATTGAATTACCGACTTTTCACTAACACCGCTGCGTATTTCTCGCAAGTCACACTGCTGGTCCGTGTGGAATACGTATTTTTCTCGCCCCCATAGACTTTCATTGGCGTATTATTTGCGCAATACGCTGACAAACGCAGCATGCTGCGATTTTGTACGGCCGTAGAAAGCCGTATATTACGGATCCGTAATATACGGCTGATAGGAGCAGCCCCATTGAGAATAATTGTGCCGTATGTAATGCGAGTTTTACGGATGTAGTTTCTGCGCTCTTACGTCCGTAAAACACGCATGTGTGACCCCAGCCTTATAATGCTTGGATGCTCATTACTCGAATGGAGCAATTCCTAATGGAATTGTCAATGGGAAATCCAAGCATATTACTGGCACACCCTACAAGCAGGGCTGGCGTTAGGGGCAGGCAGACAAGGCAGCTGCCTAGGGCCCTCGCTCCTCCAGATGCCCCCACCAGCCAGTGGCGTACCGCTAATAGTGACACACCACACTGCCGCTATGGGGCCCCTGAGTAAGAGGGGGCCAGCACTGCCCCCCACATTGAACTTATCAGCAACTTAGATCCCGATACAGTTGAAAGCAGTGATGGAGGAGAGAGCTCCCTCTCCCATCACTCACTCTCTGCCTGTGATTCAGCATGTGCCATCAGGGGAACTGATGAGATGCTGAGATGCTCTGCACATGCTAGAGCAGCAGGGGAACGAGGAGGAGAGGTAAGTATTGTGTGTGTGTTTGTGTGTGTGTGTTTCTGCTGCACTATACTGTGTGTGAGGGAACTACACTGTACTGTAGTGTGTGTGTGTGTCTGCTGCACTACACTATGTGTGTAGAACAACCTACTCAAAAAAGCACAGTCATAAGTCCAGATAAATACAAATTTACAAAAACCTTTATTTATTACAACAGATGTAAAACAGCAAATGGGAAATTCTCCGTGCCACCCTCAGCACATACAGTACAGACCAAAAGTTTGGACACACCTTCTCATTTAAAGATTTTTCTGTATTTTCATGACTATCAAAATTGTACATTCACACTGAAGGCATCAAAACTATGAATTAACACATGTGGAATTATATACTTAACAAAAAAGTGTGAAACAACTGAAAATATGTCTTATATTCTAGGTTCTTCAAGTAGCCACCTTTTGCTTTGATGACTGCTTTGCACACTCTTGGAATTCTCTTGATGAGCTTCAAGAGGTAGACACCAGGAATGGTCTTCCAACAATATTGAAGGAGTTCCCAGAGATGCTTAGCACTTGTTGGCCCTTTTGCCTTCACTCTGCGGTCCAGCTCACCCCAAACCATCTCGATTGGGTTCAGGTCTGGTGACTGTGGAGGCCAGGTCATCTAGTGTAACACCCCATAACTCTCCTTCTGGGTCAAATAGCCCTTACACAGCCTGGAGGTGTGTTTGGGATCATTGTCCTGTTGAAAAATAAATGATGGTCCAACTAAGCGCAAACCGGATGGAACAGCATGCCGCTGCAAGATGCTGTGGTAGCCATGCTTGTTCAGTATGCCTTAAATTTTGAATAAATCCCCAACAGTGTCACCAGCAAAGCACCCCCACACCATCACACCTCCTCCTCCATGCTTCACGGTGGGAACCAGGCATGTAGAGTCCATCCTTTCACCTTTTCTCCGTCACACAAAGACACGGTGGTTGGAACTAAAGATCTCAAATCTCATCAGACCAAAGCAGATTTCCACTGGTCTAATGTCCATTCCTTGTGTTCTTTAGCCCAAACAAGTCTCTTCTGCTTGTTGCCTGTCCTTAGCAGTGGTTTTCTAGCAGCTATTTTACCATGAAGGCCTGCTGCACAACGTTTCCTCTTAACAGTTGTTGTAGAGATGTGTCTGCTGCTAGAACTCTGTGTGGCATTGACCTGGTATCTAATCTGAGCTGCTGTTAACCTGTGATTTCTGAGGCTGGTGACTCAGATAAACTTATCCTCAGAAGCAGAGGTGACTCTTGGTCTTCCTTTCCTGGGGCGGTCCTCATGTGAGCCAGTTTCTTTGTAGCACTTGATGGTTTTTGCCACACGCTACTTTGGGCAAGTGTTCAGTCTTTACTGCCCGCTGGTTGAATGAGATGTGATGATGGATCTCAAATGCTTTGATGGATCCCCATCTCCTCTGCTGATCATACGTAACAACCTCCATCGGGATGCCTTGTGGTTAGCAGGCCTGCTAGTGTATCTCCAGCCCTAGTCCTGGTTCTCCTCCTTCACTTTTCTGACCAGCATAGGCCCTGCGGTCCACTCATTAGTTGCTGGATCCTAGTTCTCCCATTTGCAGTACACAAGAACCCAGCGGAGAAAACTGCTTCAAGGATTTGGGCCTTGGTGATTCCTCGAAAGTGGATGGTTCTGGACCTCAAGCTCCTGCCAAAGGAAGATGGCCGCCCCCACGATCACCAATGAAATAGCACACAACGCGCTGTTTTCACTTCCCTGTGCAGTGGATTCGGGACCTTGGGCATGCGCAAACCACTACGCCACCAATGGAAAACTAAGCAAGATCTGGGGGAAGACACCACGCCCTTTTGACCAGACCAGCCTGATTGACAGGCGAAAACGGCTACTTTGGTAACGTATTTTGGCAGCATAGGTGGGGAATCGGGGTCCACAAAATACACTGTTGTAATGCACAGCTCAGGCCCTATTTAACAGTATTTTTATCTCATACGGAAAAAACGGGGTGACAGGTGCCCTTTAAGTATCAGAGGCCTCTAGGCAATTGGCCGGTGACACCTTAGAGAGGTGCACATAGTTTCAATAAGAATCTGGAATTGCCAGTGCCGCCCCCCTATGCACACAGCCAGAAGCACGCACAGAGCAGGCAGACAACATGAGGCACACAGCATGAAGCTGGCAGCAGACAGAACTCACAGCATGGCCAGGAGTGAGCAAGTTGATGTATCAGGCAAGTGAGGGATGGGAGGCCATGCAGTGATGATGGCAGGGTTGTTACAGTGACACTCCATTTTGAGGAACGTGACCCTGATTCCAGCCGTCAGCTCTTGCAGACTTTGGGCAAGTGTTCAGTCTTTACTGCCCGCTGGTTGAATGAGATGTGATGATGGATCTCAAATACTTTGATGGATCCCCATCTCCTCTGCTGATCATACGTAACAACCTCCATCGGGTTGCCTTGTGGATAGCAGGCCTGCTAGTGTATCTCCAGCCCTAGTCCTGGTTCTCCTCCTTCACTTTTCTGACCAGCATAGGCCCTGCGGTCCACTCATTAGTTGCTGGATCCTAGTTCTCCCATTTGCAGTACACAAGAACCCAGCGGAGAAAACTGCTTCAAGGATTTGGGCCTTGGTGATTCCTCGAAAGTGGATGGTTCTGGACCTCAAGCTCCTGCCACCTCCGCTTTCACACAAGCTTGGACTGGCTCTGATATTCTACCGCTCTCTATCCTTCTGGATTCTGTTGGGATTTTGCCATCTCTATAAACCCCTAAGCATGTAATACTTTATGGATGAGGAAATGAATCCAGAAAAAAAATTAAACACTTTTTTGGAGTGTTATATACCACTGAAATGTAACAGAAAGCACATAATACTTTTGAGGGGAACAATTGAATCCAGATATACACTGACCAAAAAAATAAAGGGAACACTTAAACAACAGAATATAACTCCAAGTGAATCAAATTTCTGTGAAATCAAATTGTCCATTTAGGAAGCAACACTGTTTGACAAGCAATTTCACATGCTGTTGTGCAAATGGAATAGACAACAGCTGGAAATTATTGGCAATTATCAAGACACACTCAATAAAGGAGTGGTTCTGCAGGAGGGGACCACAGACCACATCTCAGTACCAATGCTTTCTAACTGATGTTTTGGTCACTTTTTAATGTTGGTTGTGCTTTCACACTCGTGGTAGCATGAGACGGACTTTACAACCCACACAAGTGGCTCAGATAGTGCAGCTCATCCAGGATGGTACATCAATGTGAGCTGTGGCAAGAAGGTTTGCTGTGTCTGTCAGCATAGTGTCCAGAGGCTGGAAGCGCCACAAGGAGACAGACCAGTACACCAGGAGATGTTGAGGGGGCCATAGGAGGGCAACAACCCAGCAGCAGGAGGAAAAGCAAACAACATATAATAGTGGTGACTCTTTTAAAATGAGAATCTGAATCCATGACCCATGTAGGTGCGTGAGCTAGTTCCTGACAATAAAGGCAATTTCGGGTGTTTTATCGCTTTCCCTCGTAATTTAGTACAATACATATGTTTTTATGTTTGCATATAAATTATGGCATTTTATTATCTCTAAATGTCTATATTGTTTCTTTGACCGTTTTCCTAACTGCCTTTAAAAGGAACTTGTCAGAAACTTCTTCTTCATCGAAACCATTTAATTGTCTATGTAGCCCTTAAAACGATGATCATGGTTTCTCCATGCTCCAGCAGTAAATCGCCTTTTGAATTTCTATATACTGTATGTGTCTGGAAGTGGCGTGGGACATGATGATGCACATACAGCTTCTTAGCCACAGGCCAGCTGTAGATGAGTGTATGAAAACTTGTCAGTTTCATAAAATAAACACAGACAAGTTTTATCTGATGAAGATGACTGTCATCTGATTTTCATCTGATTTACATCCATGTGCCATTCGTGTGTCCGTTTTTTACTTCCATGTGACATCCATGTGATATCAGTATGCGATCCATTTTATACATCTACAATAAAAAATGTACATGATCACTTACAATTTCCTAGGTATATAGTAGAAATGTATCCGGAAAATCAGATGTCACTCAGATGTTCTGTGTGAGATCCGATTTTTTTTACTCACACATAGACTTGAATGGGTGAGTCTCATCTGAAATTTGCAAAAAAGTGGTGAATGCTGCGTTTTTTTTCTTACAGTCAGACCGAGAGAAAAATAATTTATCTGAGCATCCTTATTGAATAAGGATGGGTGAATGACAGGTTGATACACTGCAGGGAACACAGCGTGAGTCTGAGGAGCTGTAATTGCATCGTCACCCCAATGCACTTCTAGATACATATTTTCTGAACTTCAAAATGTGATTTCTCGCTGATGGAGCAGTGTTTTGGGGGTCATAATGGGATCAACTTGTTCATCTTTTAAAAAGCTGCACAGTCATATAAATGATTTTAGGAGTAGAAATTTTTGACATTTTCCCTTTAAGTCATGCAGTAGCTGGCCTAAATTTCCCAAATACACAGCCAGCTGCTTATATTACATTAGTGGCTTAGGAAAGATGATGTCACAGTGTTCTCACTCCACCCCATAATTATGACCAAAATATGAATTAAAAATTCCACAAGGATCTGCAGTCCCACCTGTTTCCTGCTATGAAGTGAGGAAAGAAATCCATGCTCATTAATACTCTCTTAAGATTGGGAATATTTTATTTTCGTTATTTAACACATGTGATGACAATGATGACAGCAGTAAATTCTCCTCGTGTTTCAGGCTTCTCCAATTGAACAATATAAGTATATGCAGAGTTGCCAACTTTTTCTGTGTTTCATAACAATGCTGCGGCACATTTAAGTTTCTTATAAATTGTATAGTTTTGGTGAATACTGGAAAGTAGTAATTATAAAAAATAAAAATATATAGGGAATAGTAAAGAGCTGCTGAATGAAGAAAGTGGTTCAGAAGTTCGATCAGTAGTTTATTTTATATACAAATGTACAGGCCAACACATTTCAACATTAATCTAATGTCTTCCTTTGGCTAATGTACAAGTGATAAGGTTAACTGGTAAACATTAAATAGGCCAAAATTTGAGGGAAAAAACAAACAATTCAGATGTCAATAGACATAGGCGAATTTATTCGATGGGAAGTTTCAGACGCATCTTGCTGAACAGTTGAGAGTTGGCAAAAGGTTAAAAGAAATAAAACAAACATGCTCACCTCATCACTCCGACTGCCCCCCTGCTGCTCTCTGCTTTCCGGTCCTCTGCACCTCCATTCCATTTCCGAACTTGGAGTTCACTTTAGGCCAAGGCTTCCAGCCACGAGCAGGCCCTGGAGTTCACTGTGTATGCTCTATGGCCTACGCACAAGACAAAGCCCCAAGCTAGAGTGAAAATTATAACCCCCCAAAAAAACAAAACAAAATGGATCTCAGAGCAATAAAAATAGAAATTTTATTGATGATTATATTAAAAGAACAATGTTATCATCATTTCAATAAATAGATACATAAAAATACATAAAAAACAAGAAAACAGGGTTCAAGTGACACCAAGTGTCACGTCCAAAGGTGGTCAAATTAGTCAAAGGGGCATACTAAAACTACATGCATAAAGATATGTGCAAAATAGCAAAATGGACAACAAAGTTGATGATAATATTAAATAATATCAATATTAAACAGGCCATAAGCTGCGAACAACATATATGTGCAAACAAAAGGCAAATAATGAGATAACATGCGCAGAGTTACTGACTACAAGAAAGTAATAAGGGCCTCCTATCTACACTGTGTTCCAAATTATTATGCAAATTACATTTTTCTCTGATTTTCCTACATGGTCGGTGCAAATGACAGTCAGTCTAATAAAAGTCATCATCCGTTAGAGTATACATCAAATTTTATTGAAGAAACCTCCCAATGATAACAGTATAATCTCCAAAATGAATACAAACTCAAAATGCACTGTTCCAAATTATTAGGCACAGTAGAATTTCTAAACATTTGATATGTTTTAAAGAACTGAAAATGCTCATTTGTTGAATTTGCAGCATTAGGAGGTCACATTCACTGAACAAAAAAGCTATTTAACTCCAAAACATCCTAACAGGCCAAGTTACATGTTCACATAGGAACCCTTCTTTGATATCACCTTCACAATTCCTGCATCCATTGAGTTTCTGCTTGTATTTCTTTGGATGAAGTCAGAATAGCCTCCCAGAGCTGCTGTTTTGATGTGAACTGCCTCCCACCCTCATAGATCTTTTGCTTGATGATACTCCAAAGGTTCTCTATAGGGTTGAGGTCAGGGGAAGATGGTGACCACACCATAAGTTTATCTCCTTTTATGCCCATAGCAGCCAATGACTCAGAGGTATTCTTTGCAGCATAAGATGGTGCATTGTCATGCATGAAGATGATTTTGCTCCTGAAGGCACGTTTCTGCTTTTTATACCATGGAAGAAAGTTGTCAGTCAGAAACTCTATATACTTTGCAGAGGTCATTTTCACACCTTCAGGAACCTTAAAGGGCCCTACCAGCTGTTTCCCCATGATTCCGGCCCAAAACATGACTCCTCCACCTCCTTGCTGACGTTGCAGCCTTGTTGGGACATGGTGGCCATTCATCAATCATCCACTACTCCATCCATTTGGACCATTCAGGGTTGCTCGACACTCATCAGTAAACAAGACTGTTTGAAAATTAGTCTTCATGTATGTCTGGGCCCACTGCAACCATTTCTGCTTGTGAACACTGTTTAGGGGTGGCCAAATAGTATGTTTATGAACCAAAGCAAGCCTTAGAAGGATCCTACACCTTGAGGTTCGAGGGACTGCAGAGGCACCAGCAGCTTCAAATATCTGTTTGCTGGTTTGTAATGGCTTTTTAGCAGCTGTTCTCTTAATCTGATGATCTTGCCAGGCAGAAACCTTCCTCATTATGCCTTTATCTGTTATGACCCCAATGGCGAGGGTCTCAGAGAAACAAGTAAGTCTGCGACGTACAAAAATCCAGCTCATAGGGCAGTGGTAACTGGGTTGACCATATATCTACTCCTAACGCCAACACTAGCAGTAGCCGGGGAACATGCCTACGTTGGTCGCTAGATGTCTCGCGCCAGCCGGAGGACTAACTACCCCTAGAAGAGGAAAACAAAGACCTCTCTTGCCTCCAGAGAATAGACCCCAAAAGTAGGATAGTAGCCCCCCACAAATAATAACGGTGAGGTAAGAGGAAATGACAAACACAGAGATGAACTAGATTTTAGCAAAGAGAGGCCCACTTTACTAATAGCAGAATGTAGTAAGATAACTTATATGGTCAACAAAAACCCTATCAAAATCCACGCTGGAGATTCAAGAACCCCCGAACCGTCTAACGGCCCGGGGGGAGAACACCAGCCACCCTAGAGCTTCCAGCAAGGTCAGGAAACAGATAATATGCAAGCTGGACAAAAATGCAAACAAAAACAAATAGCAAAAAGCAAGAAAGCAGACTTAGCTTAATCAAGCAGGAAACAGGATCAGTAGACAAGAGCACTACAGATTAGCTCTGATATCAACGTTGCCAGGCATAGAACTGAAGGTCCAGGGAGCTTATATAGCAACACCCCTGACCTAACGACCCAGGTGAGCATACAAGGGATGAATGACATACCCAGAGTAAAATCACTAGTAGCCACTAGAGGGAGCCAAAAGGTAAATTCACAACAGTACCCCCCACTTAGTGAGGGGTCACCGAACCCTCACCAAGACCACCAGGGCGATCAGGATGAGCGGCGTGAAAGGCACGAACTAAATCGGCCGCATGCACATCAGAGGCGACCACCCAGGAATTATCCTCCTGACCATATCCCTTCCACTTGACCAGGTACTGAAGCCTCCGCCTGGAGAGACGAGAATCTAAGATCTTCTCCACCACATACTCCAACTCGCCCTCAACCAACACCGGAGCAGGAGGCTCAGCAGAAGGAACCACAGGCACAACGTACCGCCGCAACAAGGACCTATGAAATACGTTGTGGATGACAAACGACACCGGAAGATCCAAGCGAAAGGATACAGGATTAATGATTTCCAATATCTTTTAAGGACCAATGAAGCGAGGCTTAAATTTGGGAGAGGAGACCTTCATAGGAACAAATCGAGAAGACAGCCATACCAAATCCCCAACGCGAAGTCGGGGACCCACACGACGGCGGCGGTTGGCAAAACGCTGAGCCTTCTCCTGTGACAACTTCAAGTTGTCCACCACATGCCCCCAGATCCGCTGCAACCTATCCACCACGGAATCCACCCCAGGACAGTCAGAAGGCTCCACATGTCCCGAGGAAAAACGAGGATGGAAACCAGAGTTGCAGAAAAATGGCGAAACCAAGGTGGCGGAACTAGCCCGATTATTAAGGGCAAATTCAGCCAACGGCAAGAAGGTCACCCAATCATCCTGATCAGAAGAGACAAAACACCTCAAATAAGCCTCCAGAGTCTGATTAGTTCGCTCCGTTTGTCCGTTAGTCTGGGGATGGAAAGCGGATGAAAACGACAACTCAATGCCCATCCTACCACAAAAGGATCGCCAGAACCTGGAAACAAACTGGGATCCTCTGTCCGACACAATATTCTCAGGAATGCCGTGCAAACGAACCACGTTCTGGAAGAACACAGGAACCAGATCAGAAGAAGAGGGCAGCTTAGGCAAAGGAACCAAATGGACCATCTTGGAGAAACGATCACATATCACCCAGATGACAGACATGCCCTGAGACACCGGAAGATCAGAAATGAAATCCATAGAGATGTGTGTCCAAGGTCTCTTCGGGACAGGCAAGGGCAAGAGCAACCCGCTGGCACGAGAGCAGCAAGGCTTAGCTCGAGCACAAGTACCACAGGACTGTACAAATAACCGCACATCCCTTGACAAGGAAGGCCACCAAAAGGACCTGGCCACCAGATCTCTGGTGCCAAAAATTCCCGGGTGCCCTGCCAACACCGAGGAATGAACCTCGGAAATGACTCTGCTGGTCCATCTAGCAGGCACAAACAATCTGTCAGGTGGACAAGAGTCAGGCCTACCAGCCTGAAATCTCTGCAACACACGTCGCAGATCTGGAGAAATAGCAGACACGATAACTCCTTCCTTAAGAATACCCACAGGTTCAGCGACTCCAGGAGCATCAGGCACAAAGCTCCTAGACAGAGCGTCGGCCTTCACATTCTTAGACCCTGGCAAATACGAGACCACAAAGTCAAAACGGGAGAAAAACAATGACCAGCGGGCCTGTCTAGGATTCAGGCGTTTAGCAGACTCGAGATACATCAGATTTTTGTGATCAGTCAAGACCACCACACGATGCTTAGCACCCTCGAGCCAATGACGCCACTCCTCAAATGCCCACTTCATGGCCAACAACTCCCGATTGCCCACATCATAATTTCGCTCTGCCGGCGAAAACTTCCTAGAGAAAAAGGCACAAGGTCTCATAGTAGAACAACCAGGGCCTCTCTGTGACAAAACGGCCCCTGCCCCAATCTCCGAAGCATCCACCTCAACCTGAAAAGGAAGTGAGATGTCAGGCTGGCACAAAACAGGCGCCGAAGTAAACCGGCGTTTTAACTCCTGGAAAGCCTCCATGGCAGCAGGAGCCCAGTTAGCTACATCAGAGCCTTTCTTGGTCATATCCGTCAGCGGTTTAACAACACTAGAGAAATTTGCGATAAAACGACGGTAGAAGTTAGCAAAACCCAAGAACTTCTGAAGACTCTTAACTGACGAGGGTTGAGTCCAATCATGAATAGCTCGGACCTTGACTGGATCCATCTCCACAGCAGAAGGGGAAAAAATGAACCCCAAAAAGGGAACCTTCTGTACACCAAAGAGACACTTTGAGCCTTTTACAAACAAAGAATTTTCACGCAGAATCTCAAAAACCATCCTGACCTGCTCCACATGCGAGTCCCAATCATCAGAAAAAAACAGAATATCATCCAGATAAACAATCAAAAATTTATCCAGATACTTCCGGAAAATGTCATGCATGAAGGACTGAAAAACTGAAGGTGCATTAGAGAGACCGAATGGCATCACCAAGTACTCAAAATGACCTTCGGGCGTATTGAATGCGGTTTTCCATTCATCGCCCTGCCTAATGCGCACAAGGTTGTACGCACCACGAAGGTCTATCTTGGTGAACCACTTGGCACCTTTAATCCGGGCAAACAAATCTGACAACAGCGGCAAAGGATACTGAAATTTGACAGTGATCTTATTTAAAAGCCGATAGTCAATACAAGGCCTCAAAGATCCGTCCTTTTTGGCCACAAAAAAGAATCCCGCACCAAGAGGGGAAGAAGAAGGACGGATATGCCCCTTCTCAAGAGACTCCTTGATATATGAACGCATCGCGGTATGTTCACGTACCGACAGATTAAACAGTCTCCCCTTAGGAAACTTACTGCCAGGAATCAAATCTATTGCACAGTCACATTCCCTATGAGGAGGCAGTGCACTGGACTTAGACTCGCTGAAGACATCCTGATAATCAGACAAATACGCCGGAACTTCCGAAGGCGTAGAAGAAGCAATAGACAAGGGCAGGGAATCTCCATGAATTCCATGGCAGCCCCAACTTGACACTGACATAGCCTTCCAGTCCAAGACTGGATTATGGGTCTGTAACCATGGCAACCCCAAAACAACCAAATCATGCATTTTATGCAGAACAAGAAAACGTATTACCTCCCGATGTTCGGGAGTCATGCACATGGTAACCTGTGTCCAAAACTGCGGTTTATTTTTTGCCAATGGCGTAGAATCAATACCCCTAAGAGGGATAGGATTTTCCAATGGCTCAAGAACAAATCCGCAGCGCTTGGCAAATGACAGATCCATAAGGCTCAGGGCAGCACCCGAGTCCACAAACTCCATGACAGGATACGATGACAGTGAGCAAATCAAAGTTACAGATAGAATAAATTTAGGTTGCAAATTACCAATGGCGACCGGACTAACAACCTTAGTAAGACGTTTAAAGCATGCTGAGATAACATGTGTAGAATCACCACAGTAGTAACACAAGCCATTCTGGCGTCTATGAATTTTCCGCTCATTTCTAGTCAGGATTCTATCACATTGCATTAAATCAGGTGTCTGTTCAGACAACACCATGAGGGAATTAGCGGTTTTGCGCTCCCGCAACCGCCGGTCGATTTGAATAGCCAGGGCCATAGAATCATTCAGACCTGTGGGAATGGGAAAACCCACCATCACATTCTTAATGGCTTCAGAAAGGCCATTTCTAAAATTAGCAGCCAATGCACACTCGTTCCACTGGGTCAGCACGGACCATTTCCGAAATTTTTGGCAATACACTTCAGCCTCGTCCTGGCCCTGAGACATAGCCAGCAAGGCCTTTTCTACCTGAATCTCAAGATTAGGTTCCTCATAAAGCAAACCGAGCGCCAGAAAAAACGCATCAATGTCAGCCAATGCCGGATCTCCTGGCGCCAGCGA
Source organism: Ranitomeya variabilis (assembly GCF_051348905.1). Taxonomy (NCBI): domain Eukaryota; kingdom Metazoa; phylum Chordata; class Amphibia; order Anura; family Dendrobatidae; genus Ranitomeya; species Ranitomeya variabilis. Next base: position 689,222,487 of record NC_135234.1, read on the forward strand.
GAAAGCCCAATCCTGAGGGTCGCCCCGTAAAAAAGAAATAACAATTTTTACTTGCTGAGCGGAGTCTCCAGATGAACAGGGTTTCAGGGACAAAAACAATTTACAATTATTCCTGAAATTTCTAAATTTAAATCGGTCTCCGGAAAACGGTTCAGGAATCGGTATCTTAGGTTCTGACATAGGACTTCTGATAACATAATCTTGTATGCCCTGCACACGAGCAGCAAGCTGGTCCACACTTGTAATCAAGGTCTGGACATTCATGTCTGCAGCAAACACAAGCCACTCAGAGGTAAAGGGGAAAAGAAAAAAAAATGAGAGAGAGAAAAAAAAACTCAGAACTTTCTTTCTTATAATCCCGCTTCTGCAATGCATTTAACATTTAATACTGGCCTGGCAAACTGTTATGACCCCAATGGCGAGGGTCTCAGAGAAACAAGTAAGTCTGCGACGTACAAAAATCCAGCTCATAGGGCAGTGGTAACTGGGTTGACCATATATCTACTCCTAACGCCAACACTAGCAGTAGCCGGGGAACATGCCTACGTTGGTCGCTAGATGTCTCGCGCCAGCCGGAGGACTAACTACCCCTAGAAGAGGAAAACAAAGACCTCTCTTGCCTCCAGAGAATAGACCCCAAAAGTAGGATAGTAGCCCCCCACAAATAATAACGGTGAGGTAAGAGGAAATGACAAACACAGAGATGAACTAGATTTTAGCAAAGAGAGGCCCACTTTACTAATAGCAGAATGTAGTAAGATAACTTATATGGTCAACAAAAACCCTATCAAAATCCACGCTGGAGATTCAAGAACCCCCGAACCGTCTAACGGCCCGGGGGGAGAACACCAGCCACCCTAGAGCTTCCAGCAAGGTCAGGAAACAGATAATATGCAAGCTGGACAAAAATGCAAACAAAAACAAATAGCAAAAAGCAAGAAAGCAGACTTAGCTTAATCAAGCAGGAAACAGGATCAGTAGACAAGAGCACTACAGATTAGCTCTGATATCAACGTTGCCAGGCATAGAACTGAAGGTCCAGGGAGCTTATATAGCAACACCCCTGACCTAACGACCCAGGTGAGCATACAAGGGATGAATGACATACCCAGAGTAAAATCACTAGTAGCCACTAGAGGGAGCCAAAAGGTAAATTCACAACATTTATCAGCACGAACACATCTGTGCTCAGATACAGCCACAAATCTCTTAACAGTATGATGATCACGCTTAAGTTTTCGGGAAATTTCTAATGTTTTCATCCCTTCACCAAGGCATTGCACTATTTGATGCTTTTCGGCAGCAGAGAGATCCTTTTTCTTTCCCATATTACTTGAAAACTGTGGCCTGCTTAATAATGTGGAACATCATTTTTAAGCAGTTTTCCTTTAATTAGAATCACCTGGAAAACTAATTATCACATGTGTTTAAGATTGATTTCAGTGATCCATTGAGCCCTGAGACACAATACCATCCACGAGTTTATTTGAAAAACAAAACAAGTAAATCTTTATGACACTTAAATCCAATTTGCATAATAATTTGGAACACAGTGTAATATGGCAATATGAACCCGCAAGTGCATAGGTATGTATGGACACCCAAACAAAGATCATGCAGACATGTCAAACCATAGCCAACCTAATAGTAAGGGATTAGATTGTAATCAGAGTCCCTGAAAGTGCATGCAGAAAATAAAGAAATCAAAATACCCGTAGTAGACCAACCTTGAAAGATGGACGTGGAAAACGAGTGAAAACTAGACCAGAGATGAGAGGCTGCAAAGGCGCGGAGTACTGGAAAGCAGACAGGAAACAGGGATAGCCGGAGAAGAAAGCAGTGAGGTATTTTTTATTATTTTTTTTTATCATCATTATTTTATCTTTTTTTTAATCTTTTATATTTTACATGTATTATACTATGTGGTCTGGAAAAACCGCCAGAACATAATAAAGGGTACTAAATTTGTGGAAAATAACTTTCCTGCAAATCGAATTTCCTGGTGAAGAGGTAAATTAAAATTTTGCCTGATATAAATGATATCATCAGGTAAAAAGTTAGTCTTTGTAAGTTAATTAAGGAGAGAAAAAAATGACATGTGGATAGAAACAGTTAATTCTAAATTAAATTCTCACATAATACAATGCAGTAAATACAAAAATACATACCGTAATCATGATTATAATCAAAGGGAAGTACATATAGATAACACTTAATCAAATGGTAATGCTACAATCTAAAAGGTGAATCTTGGAAACGGCCTGTAGCCCACTGACTATGGAAGCCCAGAAATTGACAAGGGGGACTAAAAATGCCATACTGTAAATAGACACCTCACTTTTACAAGGGGAATGATAGCACCTAATTGTTAGTTTATTCTTACATTGTCAAAGGAAATAACAGAGAAAAATCACAACAAGGAAGTTCAAGGAAAATATGTTCCAGGACTGTTATCTCCTGGGGGTTAGAAGTATTTACTAAAATAGAAATGTCAGAAGTGGTGACAAGTCCTCTTTAAATTTATGTTTATGTAGGGAATTTGTAGTTCGGTATTACAAAGAGATCATCAATATAAAATATATTAAAACATTAATCACCACAGATTTTTGACCCAGAAAATGATGTGGTGATAAAAGGCGGAGATTCACTTTAAGATATAAGGTTTATAGTTAAGATTTATGGGTTTCAGTATAGTTTATCTTAGATATAAGATTTTTGTTGAGTGATCCCACTGGTTTTAGGTTTACAGAGATAGCTGTCATGGTTCTCAATGGCAAGAGACCGTAGTAAAGCATACAAAAGGACTAGCTCTTGGAAGATGGGAACTCGAGCTGACTGTGAGCTAAACCTACCGCACAACTAACAGTGGCTGGGTAGCGTGCCTACGTTTTATCCCTAGACGCCCAGCGCCAGCCGGAGGACTGCCTGACCCTAGCAGAGGAAAATACAGACCTGGCTTACCTCTAGAGAAATTTTCCCCAAAAGGCAGACAGTAGCCCCCACATATATTGTCGGTGATTTTAGAGGAAATTGACATACGAAGTATGAAGATAGGTTTAGCAAATTGAGGTCCGCTTACTAGATAGTAGGAAGACAGAAAAGGGAACTTCACAGTCAGCTGAAAACCCTTTTCAAAACACCATCCTGAAATTACTTTAAGACTCTAATATCAACTCATGACACTAGAGTGGCAATTTCAGCTCACAAGAGCTTCCAGCCTCAGAAATATTCAAACACAGAGAACTGGAACAAAAATGCAAAACAAACTTAGGACTACAAGTCCAACTTAGCTGATAGTAGTCTAGAAGCAGGAACATGCAACAGAAAGGCTTCTGGTAACATTGTTGGCCGGCATAGAAATGACTGAGGAGCAAGGTTAAATAGAAAACTCCCACATCCTGATGGAAACAGGTGAACAGAGGAGATGAAGCACACAAGTTCAGTACCACCAGTGACCACCAGGGGAGCCCAGAAACCCAATTCACAACAGTACCCCCCCCTCAAGGAGGGGGCACCGAACCCTCACCAGAACCACCAGGGCGATCAGGATGAGCCCTATGAAAGGCACGGACCAAATCGGAGGCATGAACATCAGAGGCTGTCACCCAAGAATTATCCTCCTGACCGTAGCCCTTCCACTTGACCAGATACTGAAGTCTCCGTCTGGAAACACGGGAGTCCAAGATCTTCTCGACAACGTACTCCAACTCACCCTCAACCAACACCGGAGCAGGAGGCTCAACGGAAGGCACAACCGGTACCTCATACCTGCGCAACAATGACCGATGGAAGACATTATGAATAGAAAAAGATGCAGGGAGGTCCAAACGAAAGGACACAGGGTTAAGAATCTCCAATATCTTGTACGGGCCGATGAACCGAGGCTTAAACTTAGGAGAAGAAACCTTCATAGGGACAAAACGAGAAGACAACCACACCAAGTCCCCAACACAAAGACGAGGACCAACACGACGACGGCGGTTGGCAAACTGCTGAGTCTTCTCCTGGGACAACTTCAAATTGTCCACCACATGCCCCCAAATCTGATGCAACCTCTCCACCACAGCATCCACTCCAGGACAATCCGAAGACTCCACCTGACCGGAAGAGAAACGAGGATGAAACCCCGAATTACAGAAGAAAGGAGAAACCAAGGTGGCAGAACTAGCCCGATTATTGAGGGCAAACTCCGCCAAGGGCAAAAAGGCAACCCTATCATCCTGATCCGCAGACACAAAACACCTCAAATAAGTCTCCAAGGTCTGATTAGTTCGCTTGGTCTGGCCATTAGTCTGAGGATGGAAAGCAGACGAAAAAGATAAATCAATGCCCATCCTAGCACAGAATGCTCGCCAAAATCTAGACACGAATTGAGTTCCCCTGTCAGAAACGATATTCTCCGGAATACCATGCAAGCGAACCACATTTTGAAAAAACAGAGGAACCAGCTCGGATGAGGAAGGCAATTTAGGCAAGGGGACCAAATGGACCATCTTAGAGAAACGGTCACACACCACCCAGATGACAGACATCTTCTGAGAAACAGGGAGATCAGAAATAAAATCCATGGAGATGTGAGTCCAAGGCCTCTTCGGAATAGGCAAAGATAACAACAATCCACTAGCCCGAGAACAACAAGGCTTGGCCCGAGCACAAACATCACAAGACTGCACAAAACCTCGCACATCTCGCGACAGGGAAGGCCACCAGAAGGACCTAGCCACCAAATCCCTGGTACCAAAGATTCCAGGATGACCAGCTAACGCAGAAGAATGGACCTCCGAGATGACTCTACTGGTCCAATCATCCGGAACAAACAGTCTACCAGGCGGGCAACGATCAGGTCTATCTGCCTGAAACTCCTGCAAGACCCGTCGCAAGTCTGGGGAAACAGCAGATAATATCACCCCATCCTTAAGGATACCTGTAGGTTCAGAATTACCAGGGGAATCAGGCTCAAAACTCCTAGAAAGGGCATCCGCCTTCACATTTTTAGAACCCGGTAGGTAAGAAACCACAAAATTAAACCGAGAGAAAAATAACGACCAGCGCGCCTGTCTAGGATTCAGGCGCCTGGCAGACTCAAGATAAATCAAATTCTTGTGGTCGGTCAATACCACCACCTGATGTCTAGCCCCCTCAAGCCAATGACGCCACTCCTCAAAAGCCCACTTCATAGCCAAGAGCTCCCGATTACCAATATCATAATTTCGCTCAGCGGGCGAAAATTTACGAGAAAAGAACGCGCAAGGTCTCATCACGGAGCAGTCGGAACTTTTCTGCGACAGAACCGCCCCAGCTCCGATTTCTGAAGCGTCGACCTCAACCTGAAAAGGAAGAGTAACATCAGGCTGACGCAATACAGGGGCGGAAGAAAAGCGGCGCTTAAGCTCCCGAAAGGCCTCCACAGCAGCAGGGGACCAATCAGCAACATCAGCACCCTTCTTAGTCAAATCAGTCAACGGCTTAGCAACATCAGAAAAACCAGTTATAAATCGACGATAAAAATTAGCAAAGCCCAAAAACTTCTGAAGGCTCTTAAGAGAAGAGGGTTGCGTCCAATCACAAATAGCCTGAACCTTGACAGGGTCCATCTCAATGGAAGAGGGGGAAAAAATGTACCCCAAAAACGAAATCTTTTGAACCCCAAAAACACACTTAGAACCCTTTACACACAAGGAATTAGAGCGCAAAACCTGAAAAACCCTCCTGACCTGTTGGACATGAGAGTCCCAGTCATCCGAAAAAATCAAAATATCATCCAGATACACTATCATAAATTTATCCAAATATTCACGGAAAATGTCATGCATAAAAGACTGAAAGACTGAAGGGGCATTTGAAAGACCAAAAGGCATTACTAAATACTCAAAATGGCCCTCAGGCGTATTAAATGCGGTTTTCCACTCATCCCCCTGCTTAATACGCACTAAATTATACGCCCCACGAAGATCAATCTTAGAGAACCACTTGGCCCCCTTTATTCGAGCAAACAAATCAGTAAGCAGTGGCAAAGGATACTGATATTTAACCGTGATTTTATTCAAAAGCCGATAATCAATACACGGCCTCAAAGAGCCATCTTTTTTAGATACAAAGAAAAAACCGGCTCCTAAGGGAGATGACGAAGGACGAATATGTCCCTTTTCCAAGGACTCCTTAATATATTCCCGCATAGCAGCATGTTCAGGCACAGATAGATTAAATAAACGACCCTTTGGAAACTTACTGCCCGGAATCAGATCTATAGTACAATCGCAATCTCTGTGCGGAGGTAGTGAACCAAGTTTAGGCTCCTCAAAAACGTCACGATAATCAGATAAAAATTCCGGAATCTCAGAGGGAATAGATGACGAAATGGAAACCAAAGGTACGTCCCCATGAGTCCCCTGACATCCCCAGCTTAACACAGACATTGCTTTCCAGTCGAGGACTGGGTTATGAGATTGCAGCCATGGCAATCCAAGCACCAACACATCATGTAGATTATACAACACAAGGAAGCGAATAATCTCCTGGTGATCCGGATTAATACGCATAGTTACTTGTGTCCAGTATTGTGGTTTATTACTAGCCAATGGCGTGGAGTCAATACCCTTCAGAGGTATAGGAACTTCCAGAGACTCTAAATTAAACCCACAGCGTTTGGCAAAGGACCAATCCATAAGACTCAAAGCGGCGCCAGAGTCGACATAGGCGTCCGCGGTAATAGACGATAAAGAGCAAATCAGGGTCACAGACAGAATAAACTTAGACTGTAAAGTGCCAATTGAAACAGACTTATCAACCTTCTTAGTACGTTTAGAGCATGCTGATATAACATGAGTTGAATCACCACAATAGAAGCATAACCCATTTTTTCGCCTAAAATTCTGTCGTTCGCTTCTGGACAGAATTCTATCACATTGCATAATCTCTGGCGCCTTCTCAGTAGACACCGCCAAATGGTGCACAGGTTTGCGCTCCCGCAAACGCCGATCAATCTGAATGGCCATTGTCATGGACTCATTCAGACCTGTAGGCACAGGGAACCCCACCATAACATCTTTAATGGCATCAGAGAGACCCTCTCTGAAATTCGCCGCCAGGGCGCACTCATTCCACTGAGTAAGCACAGACCACTTACGAAATTTTTGGCAGCATATTTCAGCCTCATCTTGCCCCTGAGACAGGGCCATCAAGGCTTTTTCAGCCTGAATCTCTAAATGAGGTTCCTCATAAAGCAACCCCAATGCCAGGAAAAACGCATCCACATTGAGCAACGCAGGATCCCCTGGTGCCAAAGCAAATGCCCAATCCTGAGGGTCGCCCCGGAGCAAGGAAATTACAATCCTGACCTGCTGTGCAGGATCTCCAGCGGAGCGAGATCTCAGAGACAAAAATAATTTACAATTATGTTTGAAATTCTGGAAGCGAGATCTATCCCCGGAGAAAAATTCAGGTAAAGGAATTCTAGGTTCAGATATAGGAGCATGAATTACAAAATCCTGCAAACTTTAAACCTTCATAGCGAGATTATTCAAACCTGTAGCTAAACTCTGCTGATCCATTTTTATCAGGTGAAATCAGAACCATTCAAGGATTAGAAGGAGAGAGAGACGAAGGCTGCAGTAAGCAGAGATGCAAGAAATCAACTAATGAGCAAACTCAGGAAAAAAAAAAAAAAAAAAATTCTCTGCAGACTTCTTTTCTCTCCTTTCTTCTGCCAATTATTTAACCCTTGGCCGGCCAAACTGTCATGGTTCTCAATGGCAAGAGACCATAGTAAAGCATACAAAAGGACTAGCTCTTGGAAGATGGGAACTCGAGCTGACTGTGAGCTAAACCTACCGCACAACTAACAGTGGCCGGGTAGCGTGCCTACGTTTTATCCCTAGACGCCCAGCGCCAGCCAGAGGACTGCCTGACCCTAGCAGAGGAAAATACAGACCTGGCTTACCTCTAGAGAAATTTTCCCCAAAAGGCAGACAGTAGCCCCCACATATATTGTCGGTGATTTTAGAGGAAATTGACATACGAAGTATGAAGATAGGTTTAGCAAATTGAGGTCTGCTTACTAGATAGTAGGAAGACAGAAAAGGGAACTTCACAGTCAGCTGAAAACCCTTTTCAAAACACCATCCTGAAATTACTTTAAGACTCTAATATCAACTCATGACACTAGAGTGGCAATTTCAGCTCACAAGAGCTTCCAGCCTCAGAAATATTCAAACACAGAGAACTGGAACAAAAATGCAAAACAAACTTAGGACTACAAGTCCAACTTAGCTGATAGTAGTCTAGAAGCAGGAACATGCAACAGAAAGGCTTCTGGTAACATTGTTGGTCGGCATAGAAATGACTGAGGAGCAAGGTTAAATAGAAAACTCCCACATCCTGATGGAAACAGGTGAACAGAGGAGATGAAGCACACAAGTTCAGTACCACCAGTGACCACCGGGGGAGCCCAGAAACCGAATTCACAACAGATAGCCCAACTGTCCGACTTAGATAATACAGCTAAATAAAGGCTTTATTGTGGCATCAATTCAAAATGCTGATGGAGTTTAGTGATGGTTTAGGAACAGGCATCTCATCCTACAGTGACAAAGTCAGTTTGCAAAAATCATGCAAAGCGGCTAAAAGAAGTGAGATGACCATTCAAGATGCTCCTTAGTTTACAGTACAAGTCAATGGGAAGATTAGAAATATATGTGGAAAATGCCAATGAAAAAGAAGACACAAAAAAATGGAAAAACACACAAAAAATCCTCTAACACTTTCTGTCGAACCCAACAAACCTGTACTTCCAGAGGTCCACTCATTCCTAGTGCTGACTGCCCCATGAGCATGTGACGATTACCTGAAATATTTATTACTTGAGTAAAGAGTCCAACATTATAGTAGTGTTAGTGACGTTTGTAAACTGACTTTAGGGTAGCAATGATCTTACGGATTAACTTTAAAGAAACGACTGTGTGGATAAATCTACCTCCAGAGCTCATTATAAATGAAAGGGGACATTACCAGTGTGAGACATGTAATAACTGACACTCTGCTCTCCTGGTCTACATGTGTTAGCGTTGGCGGATTGCACTAAATAAATTTAATAAAGAAGTGCAACCGTAACTCGGGGTCCACCGTGCAGAGATGTTAAACTGCAGCTAGTGTGAACAATGACAGAACACACAGCGAGCAATTGCTAGCACGCACTGAGTTGAACGTCACTCAGTGAACTACACACGAAGCTGTGTCACTTGCACACAGCAACGGAATAGATGCTCTGCAATAGAGCTGTGTCACTCGCACACAGTAATGGAATAGATGCTCTGCTATAGATCTGTATCACTTGCACACAATAATGGAATAGAAATTACGCCAGATACGATGCCTGTTAACCTCACAGGCAATTGAAACTTGGGGTAAATAGCAAACAGTGGTCCCACAGCCAGTAAAAACACTCAGTCAATTCCTCTCTGGAGGTGCCAGAATTCTAATGGCTTACCGCTGACCCTGAGCAAATGCTGACATAGACCACACTGTAGCAATGTCTCACACACGGAAAATGATTGATACTAGCGCACTGGCGTGGGCCTCTGTGAGCCTTTTATACGTAAAGCTCAAGTCCAGTTGGAGAGGACCTTGCCTGTGGACCAATCTGGAGCTGCCACATCACCAGAGCAGCTGACGACTGACCAAGAATGAGACATCACCACATCACGATCATGCTTAGTAGGGTGATTTCTGGACCTAGTCTCCAGAGCATTCGCTCGTCGCTGCCTACCGCTGGTTACCATAGGCTTGGCTGAAGAGCCAGCAGTAACCAGACAAATAGCAGATGCAGGCAAGGCTTGGGATCTACCCCGTGCAGTGGGAGAATCCCAGCGTCTAACAACATGTCTCACACTGATAACTCCCCTTTCATGTAAGACTAGATGGTGGCCCGATTCTAACGCATCGGGTATTCTAGAATATGCATGTCCACGTAGTATATTGCACAGCCCACGTAGTATATTGCCCAGCCATGTAGTATATTGCCCAGCCACGTAGTATATTGCCCAGCCATGTAGTATATTGCCCAGCCACGTAGTATATTGCCCAGCCACATAGTATATTGCCCAGCGACGTAGTATATTGCCCATTGACGTAGTATATTGCACAGAGCCACGTAGTATATTGCCCAGCGATGTAGTATATTGCCCAGTGACGTAGTATATTGCCCAGTGACGTAGTATACAGCACAGAGCCACATAGTATATTGCACAGCGACATAGTATATTGCCCAGCCACGTAGTATATTGCACAGCGACGTAGTATATAGCCCAGTGACGTAGTATATTGCACAGCGATGTAGTATATTGCCCAGCCACATTGTATATTGCCCAGTGACGTAGTATATTGCACAGCAACGTAGTATACAGCACAGAGCCACGTAGTATATTGCCCAGCCACGTAGTATATTGCCCAGCCACGTAGTATATTGCCCAGCCATGTAGTATATTGCCCAGCCACGTAGTATATTGCCCAGCCACATAGTATATTGCCCAGCGACGTAGTATATTGCCCATTGACGTAGTATATTGCAC